>NW_026592510.1:19745134-19761337 GCF_907164565.1 Psammomys obesus
GAAAGAAAGAAAGAAAGAAAGAAAGAAAGAAAGAAAGAAAGAAAGAAGGAAAGAAAGAAGAAGGAAGGAAGGAAGGAAGGAAGGAAGGAAGGAAGGAAGGAAGGAAGGAAGGAAGGAAGGAAGGAAGGAAGGAAAAGGAAAATCAGAATTGGGGGACTACCTGAAGGAAAGAAGGGAGGCAGACAAATGCGGAGGGGGAAGGTCAGGAGGGAGTCAACTGGGATGAGGGAATTTGGTTAAACCAAATGGGTCAAAAGCCAAAACCAAAAGTGAATCTGAGAAAGGGCTGGTAGCCAGGAGACTGGGCTAGCAAAACAAAGAACGGATGTGATTTGCTTTGTGGGCCTAGGGCAGTGCCTGGCTTACAACATTTGATGGAGAATTTAGGAGAGGTACAAGGCATCTTTAAAACATCTTAGCTGTTAATATTATTGTCACATAGTTCTGGCAGGAACTGCTTTCTCTTCCTCAAAGCCTCAACAAAGAAATTTCTGGCTCTGGGTAATTCTGGCTGGGCATCACTGGGGATTTCTATCCAACGTGACTCCTTAAATTTGTCGGCCATACCACCACGTTCCCATAAATACATGAATTTTTAAAATCATTTCTCCAGTGACCCTTTTCTGCTTTTAAAGGCATTATTGCGCCTGACTAAAATAAAGAACCCAGAACCGGCATCGATAAAACGTGAAATCAGTGCAGATTCAAACCTTCTGGGTTAGTGAAATAGTTTAAAATACACACAAGGTAATCAATCGGCAGGGGAGAACATGAAAAGCTCAAATGTTATTTTGGAACACTGTCTCGGGGTTTTCTTAGTCATTTGGAGGAGGATCTGAAAATGCTAGTACTTCTAAAATTCACCCAGCAGAGCCAAGGGTCTTTGGGGAATGACTGGGACAGATACATTTACAGCTTCCTTCTAACACGGTTACATTTTGAAATACACCAAACAAGACAAACCATCGAGTACAGTGTTTGTTTCATGTGCAGCAGACTTTTTTAATAGATGGTATCCGCTATCAACATCGAGGTATTTTCACCCTCAAATGTCTCATTTGAAGAGAAAGTTTAAAAACCTCTTGTTTATTTCTATGGAAGGGAAACTGTATGGCTTGGACTTCCGAATGTCTTTATTAAACATAAACTAATAGGTAAAGACATTTTCCTGACAGGGATGGGAAGCATTGTCCCTGGCGCTCATAAATACGCCACTGTATTGTCTGAAATGGCTTATGTCAGTCCTGACTGTGGGCTCAGATTTACTGTACAGTTCATCAACTTCTCAGCATGATGGATAATGAATGTTTCATTTACATCGCTAATTGCCAAGCCATGGTTCCTGCAACCTTTAACCCGTATGCTTTATCCCATTATCACCATATGTCAATATAATTGCATTTAACATTCTAAGTGATAAACTTTCTTCTACAGAGAAATATTTTTCACAAAGAAATCATGTGAAGGCTGTTGATGAAACACAAGCCTGTTACAGGAAGTGACAGGGATGTAACCAGAATAATAGGTAAATGCTCCAACTAAGGAAAGCCATCTTTAGAAAAGGACTCTGATTTCATGTACAGGGAAATAATGGCATATTATTAAGAATCGGTTTTTAAGCTTTAAGCTTTGAAGCTTTACTCACAAAATGAACAAAGATACTCAAAGCTATGCAGTTCAACATTTGGCCTGTGTAATACATAAAAATACATAAAAAAACAGTTATTGATAGCTATATGATCCAATTATATTTGCTACAATTGATGTTCTGCAAATAAGAGTAAAATAAAGTAGCCTCTTTCCTCTCCTCCAATTTGAAACTGAATACATTTATGGAGAATAGAAAGCACCACAAATGAAAATTGCTAAGCTTGGAGAAGAACCTGGCAAGTCATTTCCTCAGAGTGCCAGCAGACACTCATCTAAGGATTTGCCTAGAGCCACCCACCGACAGAAATAGGAGGGCCTCTCACCTAGATCACAGGCATTTCTCTCACTAGGTGACTGTGCACCCAGCAACTGTTTTAGACTTCATACCCGGGGATCCTCTGTGAAATTATTTTTTCCCCTCATCCCACAGTCACTCCACCAACAAATTCTATTTGTTGTAATTCAAAAATATATCTTGCCTTTGTCTATGTTATCTCTATGGCTCCATCCTCCCCTGCACCTTTGCTACCTCTCTGTGGTCTATGGAAGCATTTTCAGTCTCTATTTTTACTCTTGCCTTTTCCTCATTGATTGCTTGACACATCCTTCCTCCTTTCAGTTGTCCATTGCAGCATGTGAAATGCTTCTGGTCAGTGATGTTTGCTTTGCACGGTCTGAGCCACCACCTCCGCAACCACAGCAGGCTACCTCTTCACTGCTCCAGTGAATAACAGAGCTTTCCTCTGTCTCCCCAGGGAACCCGCTTTCTACACTGGAGCCTTTGCACTGCTGTTCCCTTACTCCTGGGTTACTCCTAGTTTACTTCTGTGAATCCCAAACTTGTAGGCTTCAAAGATTCCTTCGCGAGGAAGCTTTATACAGTCGCTCCATCAAATGTCAAGTAGGTCATAGAAATATCCACTGGTTTCTTAATGGCGCTTCCATTTGCTTGCCGTATGTATTTGCTTAATGTCTAGTTTCCCCACCAAGCTGAGAACTCTAAGATCTGTCTGTATTTGATTTCCCTCTCCCTTTAGCAGCCACACATAGACTGCAGTATTGGAGAGTTCACTCATAGTTAATGTCTTGATATCTTTCACTGAATTTTTACTCTATTGGATTCTAATTTTCTCTAACAAAGTCAAGAGCAAGGGATGGAGACTGGGGTCAGGACATTGGTAGATGAGACAATCAGTGGTGCAGAAAGTACTAGAAATACGAAGGAAACCTCAGGACCCTTGGAAGAGAGTCATGAATGAGTTTGGTTTCTTTGTACTTAAATGACCTCGGGCAAGTTCTTACTCTTTGCACCTCAGTTTATCTATATTAAAAAGCAGTGGTGACAATAATATCTCCTTCACAGAGTTCTAAGTGAATTAAGTTTTTGGAAAGCCCTTCCAAGAACCTTTCCCCTGTGTTCTACGGGAGCATGCTAAGTAACAATAAAAATGTGGAATTACAGGCAGCTTACAGGAATAAAAATGTGGAATTACAGGCCCAGCTTAGAGATATTTCCTTGGATACTACAGCCTCTTTCTATCCTCAGGACTCTCTCTAACATTCTTCTGTCAAAATGTTTACACATATGTGGTCACCTCCACTTTGCATGTCTGGAGTCCAGGTCTATGCTGTTACCTTTCTACATTAGAGCTGAACATCTGTCTCATTCAAAGACTTTGCGTTGATATCCAAGAGTTAGTTGAATTTTTCTTAAAGGAGTATATTTCCTGGACCAGGGCATGATGAAACAGGAGTTAAACTGGACAACACACAGCATAATTGTGGTGTGAACTATCTGGCCACTACCATTTGATGCTTTTTCACACACAAAGTTCATTTTATTTTTGTACCCAATTTAAAATCTTGAAGATGGCATTCTGTTAAACACAACACCAAGAAAACTGCATTTTGAGCTGGAAGAATTCTTTGTCACATGTAGCTGTAGTGATTTTATTACAAATTCCCTCTTTCAGTCCAAAGATGATGGAGTCCTTCTCTCTTCTTTGTTTCATTCTGGCATGAAGGTCTCATACCTTGTCATGTCCTGAGGCTGTGTAGGACCTTACCTTTCTAGCCATTTACCCTCAGCTGTCACCTCTCCCTGGACTTGTACCCCCTGAACACCCTGTCAGTTCTATCAGTTCCCAGATATACAGACATACATTATTATCTCCTCCATGATACCACACTTCAGCCCTTAAGTCTAGAATGATGTAACGTTTGGAATAAACAGAGTAGATTTATGCCTAACACAGATGTTATAAAATGTATGGTCGCATGGGGAATTATTAACACATGGGGAATCATATATTTAAAGTATGGTAAATTACAAAAGTTTAGATAATTATACAGGGTCCAAGAGTCACAGATGGAATACTTACAGGGCTCATCGTTAAGCTTGAGGTATGAGGTGAAGGGAAGGAACCTTACGTTCTCATATATAAGATACTTCAGTTCTCTCACAACCAATACCACAATATCAAACAGTCTTCACAGACTCAACACTAGTCAAATCCCTGAAGGAAACCTCCATCTAGTTTATGATGAATGCTCCTTGAAAATTAAGAAAATCCTACTGGTCACTTATATTAACCTTGAGATAGCCTTGTCCACTTAGATTATTGGGAGGAGTGAGTCACTGGGTAGGGTCTCTTCTGGAAAGGAAGCATTTATAAATAAATAACTACCCTGGACCAGTTGTTAAGACCTCTGTATCTGTGTGTGTGAGAGAGAGAATGTATGCATGCCAGCGAGTGCCTCTCTCCCTTTGACCCGTTATTGAAGACTTAAAAACAAGCATGTTTTCAAATGGTACTGTGAGTTGCCAATGATGTATCACCCCCATATCTCATTATTCTCTGCTAAATGTGATAATAATGTGATCTGTTAACATAAAAAGTTTGGCTCCACAAAAGCAGCTGGAAATGGACAACGACGATATGCATAAATCTGGCTCCTACCATCAGCTGCACACGGCTTGACACATATTGTTAGAAAGCACCTCTCATTGGTGGGCTCTTGTAAGCAAAATACTTGCATTAGGTCTCAGCTGGGGCTGAGCATCAGGCAGTTTGGGAAATATTCAATTCTCAGCAGAAGCCAGGATTTGAATCCTCACATCTTTTAGGAATCATTTACCAGGTCTGGAGAGGACCACAGCAGCTCATATGAATCCATGGGTACCTATGGGCTTCTCAGGGTCCAATAAACAAGGTTATCTTTGAATGGATGCTCAAGGGGAGAAAAAAAAAAAAAACAACCTGAATACCTGCCTCAGAGACTCAAGGAGATATGGGGTTGAAACTCACACAAATTAAAAGCAGCCAAGAACCAAAAGGTGAAGGAATCATCACCCCTGTCTGTATCAGACATAACTAATAGTGGGACCCACAAAAACATGCCCAGTCCAGGCTTTTAAATGAGTGGGGCCAGTGCCCTAAGTTTAACTCTCCTGTTAGAGGAGCCAGCCTCCGGTGACCTGTACTCCCTTAATTGGCATCTATTAATTAGCTTCTATCCTTTGCTTCTGTGTATGTATTTGTCTTTTCTCCCAAAGCATTACCAATAGTCCTCTTTCAAACCTGTTGTTTTGTCCACTAACACCCAAAAATATCAAGGACTTTCAAGTTCTCCTACTACTCACCTGAGTGCCTAGACAACTAGCTAGGTTGCCTTGGGTCAGTTTTAGACATTTAAAACGCTAAATACTCACATTAAAACTCATTATCTTCTATTCTTCTACCTCCTGGACCTACTTCTTTCCCTTATGATTTTTGCATAAACCACATGATCCCCAGCACAGTAATGCCAATCAGAAGCCCAGGGTTTCCTTATGGAGCCCTCACAGGAGGCTTCTGAGGCCTGATGCCTGATGCCTCTGTGTGGATGAGGGAGTCTCTCCTGGGCCTTTGGGTTTGTGAGGATAAGACCTGAGCTGCTTCCTTGCTATGTTCCCAGGGTCCTCTCTGCCTCCCTTCCTACCAAAAAACCACAGAATTTATTTGTACTTGAGAATTCCTTTTAAAAAGGCACGCTTTTTAACTGACCTGTCAAATTTACTTGCTGAAAAAAAAATCTATTTTTTCACAATATTAATTCCAAATTATTTTTCCCTAGTGTTTTGACATTCTACGCCAAATTTTATTTGTTGTTGCTATTTTTCTTATTTCATTATCAAAGGGTGTTTTGTTCTCTTTATTATTTTATTTTATGCTTACATTGTTATAATACATTCCTTTTTATCCATTCCTCTGTGAACATTCTAGAACATTCTTTATTTTAAGCTGTCCTTCTCCCTAGATCCCCCTCATCCTTCCAAGTTCTAACCAAGAGTCACTGGCTTCAGAAGATATTATCCTTGTGCCCTTTGTAAATTTATAATTTGGTATAATAGGTTATAAGCTGAAATTTTCTATGAAATCATTTGCCAAACTTTGCTGAACACGAGAGTTGAAACACTATTGAATAAGAACTATTTGCTTAACAAACAGCTACAATCCAGCCAAAAGTAACATATCTTTTATGATGAATAGAGCTAGTACAAGGAGCTGCTTTATTTTTAAAAATATTGAAAACAGTTCACGGATTTACTTGCTAACTTATTGCAGATCATGGACCTTAAATCCACAAACCACACACTTCCTGTAGAAAACCACCGAAGTGCAGTGGAGCCTAGTAATTCCTGGACTCAAAGCTTCCTCCACTTGCTAGCCGTGTGCCAGTTGAGGAAATTCCCAACCTCTCTCAGGTGTGAAATAGGGCCGCTGATGACAATGGCACTGACAGAAGAACTTGCAACTAACCGGTAAGGTGTCTTTTCTATTCCAATCTGACCATGATGACCACCCAAGCGCTGGCGATGGCAGGGACAACTTTCAGAGTAAGAAAAGGGCAGAACTCAGATTCGCTAACACAGAAGACCTAGCATGTTCTTGACACGCACCTCACAGACTGGTCTGACTTTGGATAAAGGCTTCATTTCCCAGTCGGAGCCTCCTTTAACTGTTTCTACTCTCAGGGAAGGCTATGCCTGTAATCCACACTTTGGAGTCAAGACAGCTATCCTGCTGTGCCTTGCTGAGAAGTGCAGGAAGAAACTCCTGAACACCAGTGTTTTCCGGAGGAAGACCAGAAGAGGGGGCTTGTGGGACCTCCGTATGTACGTAATGCTTTTCAGCATCCTCCTCTCTGTTTTTAGGACAGCGGACACGTCTACATTTCTTCAGAAAATGATTTCTAACGAACTTTAACACAGTGTTTCCCCAGTGCATTGTCGCCTTGGGGCCACAGGAAAAGCAGGAAGCTTTGATTTTTAAAGACGCCTACCCCCTGCGGTGGCGCCTCCCCTTTTTCAAAGGTCTTCACATTGTTGTCTCAAGTCACAACCATAGGATGCAGCCACAGCAATCAGAAGCGCCCCCATTTTACAGGAGAAATGGCTGCTGGCGTTCACAATGCTAACGTGGGGGAGCCAGAACTCCACACCCCAACTTTACTCTTCTTCCACACAAAAGCTGTTACTCCGGAGGGCTCTGGTGTTAAAGCTGCCCTTTGCAGGCGGGGCTTGGCATACCAGAGAGACAATCAAAACAGAAAAGACTACTGCCCTATGCAGCTTTCTGGGAAGCCTTCCACTTGGGGTCTACCTGGGTACAAGGCAGAGCATTCCTGAAATGGATCCTGCCAAGCATTTCCACGAGGTTTCCCCACATGGACATGCCTGTGAAACCCCAGATCCTGCCAGGTAGAAGACCAGTAAGTAACATCGGCTGCCCAGGCCTTTCCTTGTCCCTCTTCCTTCCTTCTCTTCTCAAATCCTGGAAGCCTTAGATGATTGACAATCAAGGATGCTTATCACTAGTCTCCTGTAATCTTCACTCTGGTACCTAATGCTGCTTAAAACCCTGGTTCTCAGCACGAGGAATCAAGACTCCCAGGTAAATGGGCAACCCCCTATTTATCGTGAGCGGGGATCAAGAAGCAAAAGCAGCAGGACGAAGCCACTTCTTTGTGAATTAAACCTCAAGAAGCAGCAGCACTGATCTCCAGGCAGGGTTTGTGGTAAGGGTTAAGGAGTTCTTGTTCCAACAACTTGCGCCTGCTTTTTCTCCATGAAGCACCCTGCCCGGGCCCTCCAAGCTGACTCTTCACAAGGAGAGAGTCGTCCTGCTGCTTCACCGTAAAGCAGCTTTGAATGCATGGCTGTCTGAGAGCACCGTGAAGAGAGACGTGGCATTGCGTCTCAGTGACTGCCATACCAAGCCCCAGGATCTTGTTTGCTGAAAAAATGTATGAATAACAGGTTGATCTGTAATAGGTCTTACTATGAAGCAACACACAGCTTCTAATCGTAGTGATTCCCCCACTGACAACAGGGAATCTTCAGCTCCACGTCATTCAGAATGTTTCCTCAGTACATTGCACGTTCTCCAAGCTAGGAGTAGGACGTGACAAACTCTCTGTTTCTGTCTTCTCAGGTACAGGTTTTGTCTCCAAGACACTGAAACCTGCAGAAGCGTGTCTTAGACGTGTGATCCCCCTGCCTCTGCCCTCATGTGCTGGGATTACAGGTGTGACCCACCATGCCTGGGTCCCAGGCACCATTGGATGCTGCTAGTATTTATTCTCATTGTACTAATCAGTGGCAAGCTACTTCCTTCTTTGGATGCGAGGAGAGCTGTATTTAATTAAGCTAGAAAGAGTGCAGGAAAGCAAAGAAAAAAGTCTGTGGCAGATTTGACAAAATTGAAGTGAAGAAAGGCTGTTTTCCCGCACTTGCTGGATGCGGGTGTGTATTTGCCATCATTAAGCCTGCTGGGAAAGTGATGCTGAGCCTCCCAGATGGCAAATAGCAGACCGAGACAAGAAGAAATGATTTTTTTTTCTCCTGAATTAATTCTGTTCGGATGATCTGGAGCCTTATAGCACTCAATAAGCATTGGAGAGACAGCATGGTTAAAAGAAACTAGGGCTTCCAATACAATGGGAGATGACGAAAGACCAAACTTTTAAAAGTCAGGAATAGCATATTGTGTCACCATTTGTATTTCTAGTCTAAAAAGTGTCCTTTCAGAAAACACCGCTTAATTCCACATGTATGTGGAATCTAAAACAATCAAACCCATACAATCAGAAAATAGAACCCTGCCTTCCAGAGTCAGGAGATGGAGAAAATGGGGAGGTGTTGGTCTAGGGCACAGATGTTCAGCTATGAGTGGAAAAGCTTGAAAGAGACAATGCAGAGCCTAAGACCGTAGTCAAATTGATGTGCTCTTTGCATTTGCTAAGATGCTCTTTACACACATACCCCACAACTGTGTGAGGTGATGGGTATATGAATTAACTTGATTAGGATGGAAATATACATATATATTCAGATATATACACATTGACTTATCATATTGTATGCCTTGAACACATCAAATTTCATTTGCCAATTATATCTTAGTAAAACCTGAAGATTTTAAAGTAAAAAATTCAAATGATACTTTTTTCCCTTTTTTATTGCTGTGAGGGAGTTTGTGCCAGAATTTGAAGGAGGGTATCAAAACTTAGCAAAATAAACATCTAAAGAGACATACATTCATCTGTCTTAGAGCTAAAGATTCTTATTTCTAGCACAAAATGTCCTTTTGTTCAGTTTATTTTTGTTCTAAATGAGTCACTTGGGGGAAAACAGAAGGGGTGCTGTCCTTTGGCTATACTAGGGTACTGCTACTTGCTACTCTCCGCAGCTTAAGCTTTAAATCTGACTCAGGGTCACAAGCCGGGCCTTGCTATAGTTTACTATCAGTTTTCTTCATCTATAAGATTCCCTTGGATCTCAGTACAGAGGCTTACTCCCAGATTAAGAAATTAAGAAATTACTCAACCTTGGCAAGCAACCATTTTCTTTCTTTGTAAAACGGGAAGGAAAACCTGGACCCACCTTTGAAGACTGGGCAGGATTGCCCCTGAAGGCCACTATAGTTGGGCTGTTTTCTTCACTCCTATCCATTCCCTCACTCTGTCCTTCACCTAATATGTGCTTATGATAAATATTTGGAGTCAACTGGTCACTCAGCAGTCATTGTTTCTTCCCAGCATGGGCTAAAATCGGTACTCAAGGCCGATCTTTGCCCAGCATGACTAAGAAAGGCCTGTCATCCTGGGTGGCTTTGGTGGCCACTGCAGAGAAGTTAGTCCATTGTATTTTGGCTAGGGCCAAATGACAGCAAGGCTTTCTCTATACGATCTTCATCATCAGTGCACAGGTACCATTTAATATGCTCCATATGCAATGATATCTTAATACAATAAACAGCGTGTAGCGTGTTTTTAATGTCAAATATGGCATTTCGGCTTTTTGTTTTTGTCTTATCGAAGATAGGCCATGGGCTGAAATGGAACGTCGAATGCAGAAAGTGCAGGGTAGATTTGGAACATTAGACCAACAGCTAGGTCACTTCGCCCACAGAGTAGATTTTGGCTGGAGAAATGAGCCAGAAAGGAAAGGAAGAAAATTTAGATGCTAGTAAGACCTGGAAAAAGATGCTGACGGGACCTGAAAATAAACAGTGGCTGGAGAGGGTCTAAAAGGAAGGGAGCATGAAATAACACTGCAGCTTGGTTGAGTGTGTGGGAGCAGCTAGCTGTGTCCCCATTCTAAAGAGGGTTGAGGAAGCAGCTGACACCAGTGACCCCCAAACTCTCCATGGGGGAAAAAGCAACGGCAGCCTCCATGTGGGCTGTTGCGGCAGGCCATCACTAAAGCATCACAGTGAACAGGAGACAGGACTGAAAGGGCTGCAGAATGCCTCTCTACATACCCACACAGAATAGTTTGGGGGAAAAGAGGACCTGCTAGACCAGCCCTTTACCACTGAGCTAGATCCTCAGCCAGATGGTAAGCTTGAACAATGTGTCTAGAACATACTCAGCATTTCTATGTGTTCCCAACTATTGTCATTAGTTCTCAAAGGATCGGTCTTGGAATCTAGACCTACTAGAAGAGGACAACCCCCACGATGCTGTCTGCCTTCCATGAAGATGGGCTAGAGAAGATTCTAGTGTCCTGCTGCTCCGACATGTTCAGAGTAGAAAGGAAGGAGGGGGATGAATAAACTAAACTGCATTAGGCCAGGTGGCTGGACTCCAGCTGTCGCATCCTCAGAGGAGCAGTGGGCAACCTCCAGAATGAATCTGCAGAAACTGTTCTTCCACCCAGAATCGCGTAGCAACAAGACACAAGTGTCTGAAGAGCGTGCCTCCTCTTTTCCGGACAAAGCCACCCCCAGTGACAGTGTCCTTGAAAAACACCATGGAGCCCCTGGAACCCCGGAAAACATTCACACGGATCAAGCGGGAGATGCACCCTGCCTTTGAGGGAGGATTCTGCCTTACCTCCTGCTCCTCCAAGTGTCGTTCTATGAATCACATCTTGCCAGACACCATGGCTCTGGACATAGCCGAAAAGAAAAGCCTCAGCCCACAGCAAGTTCAGACCCAGCATGTCTCAATTTGTTCTGCAACCTAATTTTGAATTGCCCGTGCCCTCTGTGAGTTAAAAAGTTCTGTCAGTCATGTGATTGTGTTTTCTTTGCCTCCTTGTAAAAAGTCTAAGGGAAAGGGGCAAAGAGGGCAGAAACACGTACATAGATATGTATGTGTGCATTCATTGTAAAACTACAGGATTTTGCTAATAGACTCTAAATATGCCCTTCTAATGAGTCATGTATTTAATTTTCTACATGTAGTAGTTAGTACGTGCCTTCAATTTAAGGCCTCAGGCAGCCATGAAAGTCATATAAAACTTTTAATGAGAACGCTAGAAATCATTTCATGTTGCATTATTTACATTGACTTTCCACATTTCAGAACATTTCAGACATAAAACTGAAACGGGAAGATACTGAGACTCGGGGGATGCAATAAACAATTGTAAAACCTTACAAATAGACAAGAACTTAGCAATTGTTCCAGTAACTCAACTGTACATGCTTCACTTGACACTTAACTTAGACTCTATCATCACAAGAGCTATGTAGCCATTAGCAAAATTCTCCCAAACAAACTGATTAAGAAAGAATACGAGTTCCCTGCCGGCAATCTAAACTGTAAATCCCAGCGTAAAAGAGAGGCTATGGCCCAAAACAAGAAGTGTCATTGACTGGCAAAGCTGTCAAAATCAAAATCTCCCTGTGACAATGACCACTCCTTCCCCCACACACAGGAGAAGGAAGAAATCACAAGCACAACTGATAAGGGGAAAGAAAAAGACCAGAATGGGGAAATTTGGAAACAGAAGACACATACTTACACTTGGGAAGTCAAGACAAGAGGCTCTATCCCAGCTACACAGTAAGTGTGAGATGAAGAGAGTTGTCTGAGACCCTGTCTCAAAAAATCCCAAGTGCATGGGAAATGGGAGCCAGCCCGGAAGGTGAGGTGGGCCCACAGCCAGGTCCTTCACTCAGCCTCTATTCACTGTGTCCCAGCCGTTATTCTGAGGACTGGGAATTCAGTTAGAAAGGCCAAGCAGACAAAGTAACTGCCCTGAAAGCAGCTCACACAATGAAGCAAAGCAGGTGTTATGGTGTAAGCCCACAGGCACTCTTGCAGACACAGAAAACTCAACGGACATTATTTTTAAAAATCCCTACTCAAAGTCTATGTTATTTACCTTCCTATTGCTGTTATGAGGCACCAAGGCAACCTATGAAAGTATTTTATTTGGGCTTCTGGTTTCAGGGTTAGAGTCCCTGGTGGACTCTAATACAGGCAAGGTGGCAGGAAGAGCTTAGAGCTTACATCTTGATCAGCAAATAGTTGGGAGCACAAAGGTCCTCTTGCTCACAGATAGCACTAGGGAAACCAGGAGTGTAAAATGAGCAAGGCTGTCTTTTCAAAGAAAAAGGTGTATGGCCGGTTTTCTACCTGGAAGCTGGGAATGCAGGTGGTGGTGGATCACCTAGGCTATTGGGTGATCCTTGTGCTATGTGCAGGGCCAGGCCATATCAAGTTCCAACAAGCTGGGCTAGGGGTAACTAATAGTCTAGTGACCTGGGTATGATCTGTATGGTCAGGAAGGTCCCCCAAGCTGCCATAACCAGGATTTGGGATGGCAAATAGCCCAGATGACCTCTTCACTATCTGTATAACAGAGATCACACCAAATCTTCCCCTAGGTCCTTAAGACAACACACATAGCTTACTTCTAGAACCCATCTTTAGTAAGAATTTTGGAATTTTTGGTTTCTTTAAAAACACAGAAATATTATAAGAATGTGTTTTCGTTTTAATCCCAGGCGGGGATATGAGACTGCTTTGCAGCAGCCAACTATGACTTGCCTTGTGCTCTAGTAGAGACAAGATTTTGCCAGCTGCAGATGTTTGGTTTTTTTTGTTTGTTTGTTTGTTTGTTTGTTTTTTTCAATTGTGTGATGTTTGGAATTCCGGGGAATTTTCAGAGGGTATAAAAATGCTAAGGTCCCTAGTGATGGTGGGTTGTTGTTGGTTGCAGTTTGTTAAGTAGTTGTGCACAAAGAAGGAAAAAAGAAGAAATTAGATACCCCAACAGTGAAGATCAAACTTGCTCCAAGGAACTTAACATCTCTAACCAGCAAGGATTCTAAAGCTAATGTTGTGCCAGTCCCAACCCCTGACTTTATTCAGGGATCTCTTCCCTTTCCTCTCCATCCTCTTTTCTCTCTAATCCAGTGTTAGGGGGTTGAAAGGGAAGAAGAAAAGGGGTGGAGAAGGGTGAAGGAAAGATGAACCCACAAAATAAGTATTGCTGGCTACACCCATCTTCATGAAAGAAGTGACATGTATGACATGGACTTTGACCTGAGGTCTGATGTAATTATGCCTCCTTGTGGACAGTGGCTTGTGCACAGCAGAGAACTTTCTTCCAAATTGTACTGTACTTAAGTATGCCTACAATAAACCATCCAGTGTCATACTCAGAAATTTTAAGCCAACACCACTTACTGAGTCATGCAGAACCTGATTTCCTTCTTGTCTCACATCGATCATTAGTCTGCTGACCCTGGTAGTTGCAGAGACCCTCACAGCAGGGGGTAGGACAGGCTGAGAATGACACCAGTGTTTTGAAACCTGAAAATCCTCCTCCAGTGACACACCTCCTCCAAAAAGGGCACACCTACTAATCTTTCTCATCTGGAGGGCGTTTGCTAATATTGTACCCACGTGAACCTTCATGAGCTGGGTCTCCACATTGCTAATAGCCCTACTTTTTCCTCAAGTTCCTACCAGAATGTCCCAATAAGCCCTAATTGTAGCATTCAATTGCTTTCCTACTCCAAAATCCCAAAGTCTTCCACTGTCTTCCAAAAACCAGCCCCGTCAGGTCTATCAGAGCAATAGCCCACGCTCTGATACCAACTTCAGTCTTAGTCGCTATTACTACTTAGTTCTATTGCTGTGATAAAACACCACTACCAAGGCAACTTAAAACCAGTGACAAAAACCCTCGAGCAAGGCCACTCCTCCTAATCCTTCCATAATAGTTTCACCATTTGGAGACCAACTATTCAGATATATGAGCCAATGGAGTGGTATTCTCATTCAAACTGCCACAACTGCATTCTTCCTTTGTTTAATAAAACTCTTTAGTCATTGATGCAGCACAGTACCATTAAGTCTGTTCACTGATGTGCAATCAATCTCCAGAGCATCTTTGTCTTCAAAAATTAAATTCAGCACCCACTAAACAACAACATGCCATATACCCTTAACCCAACCCAACACTGTTCCAGTTTCTAGCTCCAAGAATCCAGCTACCATAGCTACCACATATAAGTGGATTTGTGCAGTGTCCATAACTCTGTGATCAGAATATCTTTATCCAGCACAAGGTTCATCCCCCTTGTAGCATGTGCCAGAGCTCCCCCACTTTTTCAAATAAGGGTGACACTACCCTATTGTATATGTAATATATAACATATAATATATAATATGTCACATCATGTTTACTCTTTCATCGATTCACGGATTCTTGGGTTGCTTCTAATTTAAATAGCGCTGTTATAAACATGGAGAACAATCAACAAACTTACAGTCAGTTTTGAATAACTTAGCATAAGTTTAAAAACAAAAACCTAAAATAATCCACATCGAAACATTCTTGAAAACCCACTCCAGGGCAGCTCCATCAGCTCCATCATCTTGGCCTTTGATATTCTATTACTAGGAGAGCATCCTTAAGCCTGTGGCCAGAGCTGACAGGTTTTTATTATAAAGGGTCTAATAGTAAATGGTATAGGTAGAGGTTAAAACCTTTCTTTCCTTGAATTTGGCTTCCTCTGACACTTCTGCATCCATGAGATGGTGAGACCCCCAAGGCATAAGATCAGGAGAGACTCTATTAAAAAGGATCCAAGATGCAACCTTGCCTGAGCCTAATTTTGCAGATATTACTCATCATGGTAAGGAGACTGTTTGTAGAGTAATGAGAACAAAATGGAGGGTTGGTGTGTTTTCAATGAATATTCATGAGCAATCACAGATGTGACACAAATTTTGATCAATGTACAAAATTCATGTTTTCATAACTGAGCATACAGAGTGGAACTGTAGATCTGAAAAAGAATATTGAATAGGGAAGGGTACGAGCTATAGAAGGTTTTTTGGGGGAGGAGGTAGAGTATGATTTGTTCCAAGCTAAACATAATAGATGGCACATTAGATCATGGAAAGCCCAGAAAAGGAGCATGTTTATCAGAATACTAAAACACTCTGACTCCATGAGCACATTAAAGCACAATGGCCAGGCAGTAAAAGCCTATCCAGTTAGAGGACAAACAAAAGAATTGTTGATCACTGCAGGCAATTTTATAGACACCATAAAATTTAGTCACAACTACTTTAAAATCAATACTACCCTGTTTATCACCTTTTGTGACTTATCAATACTGAAACAGGGCCTACAAAATATTTTAGAGAGCTGAAGGACCACAAGCTGTGACAGGCTTCTCCAGGACCAATGTTCTTCTGATGGTGACTGACATTCATCTGGGATGTGAAGCTTTGGTGACAGAGAAAGTGTGGCATTGCAGAGCCTTAGAATCCTAGCCCAGCCCTTTTTCTTTCTAGCAAAGACATGATTGATAATTTATTTGGAAACAGAGAGAAGCAAAATGTAAATGAGGTGATTTTTAATTGTCATTTATAGATGGCATAAAGGATAATTTTAACATTATTTTATGTCATTTATGGGAAATAAAATAATAGAAATAATTTTAAAACTTTAAATAGTCAAATTAATTTTTTTTACCACTCTTTGTTTTTACTTTTAATCATCACACCAGTTCTATTACGTTCATGGGCACTGGACTGCTCACATCTGTGAGTCTAAAATCCTTCCATAAAATCTTTCCGTATCAGCTAGTGCTTCAGAAAAGCATAGTCCTGGGCAGGATTTACCCCTGTGGCAAGCCTGACTCTGTTCCCTGGATTGAGGCAGGATTTACCCCTGTGGCAAGCCTGACTCTGTTCCCTGGATTGAGGCAGGATTTACCCCTGTGGCAAGCCTGACTCTGTTCCCTGGATTGA
>NW_026592510.1:19761347-19775038 GCF_907164565.1 Psammomys obesus
GGCAGGATTTACCCCTGTGGCAAGCCTGACTCTGTTCCCTGGATTGACAGGGGCGCACGGGCTTCATCTGTTTAAGAGTCCTGATACGTGTTGGATTGTGTGCACACACTGTCAGGCAGTGGAAACAAACACTGAATAACACATGAATAAATTACAAGATCTATTTTACACTTAACATTTTTCAAAACACACCTCCTGCTGCTAAAGCCCATGCCCCATAAACATCTCCAGTAAAGCTGTGATAGAAGCAAGAACAACAACCCCAGAATGACAAATTGGCCCGATAGAGCAAAGGCAAAATAATAAGTACTTCCCTACTAGTCAGATGGGGGGGGGTTACACACATGTGCCCACTAACTTCCCCGCCTTTGGAGTTGATTATAAAACGAGAATTTTGTCTGTGTTCAGAAACAAATGTGAGTGAGATCTATTAGATTAGTTCGTATCTAATACATATGTTAATTGCATGATAATTCTACACATGACAGTATTACCTTAAGTCAACTTTAAAATAAAAAAAAAAAACTGACTGCATGCAATTTTGGAAAGGTTTTGATCTTTGGAAATAACAGCTTCACAAAGAGTTGGTTAGAATGGAATATTGGAAGAGTGTATTTGCCCCAAAGAGTAGTAGATATTTGGTATAGGAAATAAATCTAGAAATCTTGATATGGATACAACAATTTCAACACCTCTTAGCAGGTTATTAATAAAAACTATAAATCTAATCAGCATCTTTAGTATCTTAAATTGATGGTTTCTTTAAGAAGAATATCTTTACTAGACAAACATCAATGAATTTTTTAAGATGAACGACTATAGCCTAAAATACACTGTCAAAACCATTTAGAATAATTCTAGGCTTGAATGCAAAGAACATGTCCATCTCTTTAATCTCTTTAGGTTAGAATTTATTGATTTTCATTTATCAATCTAAGACACATCTAATAATAAATTCTTAGGAAACTACCTCATGGACGCAAGACTGTCAAACAGTTGACTGTGATTCAGAAATTTCCTCCTGCCAGCTTTCTGTAGCTATGACAGGGGTAGAAGAAACTAGAGAAGAAAGCAAATTGGGAAAGCTCTTTGGCTCCTGGAAGCCGTGCGTGCTGTGCTGAAGCAGGGCTGAACGTCTGACCTAAGGCATCAATAAAACAATGAAGACAGGACTCTTTTGGAGGCGCATAAGTGTCATGTCATTAATCGAACTGGGATTGTAGTCTCCTATTCTTATGAGATGACAAATTAACCATATGGCTACCTCATAGACGACAAAACTAAAATACATTAAACTCTGTGGGGTAAATACACCCACAGGCAAATCTAATATACTGACATTTTTAATACTAATTGAAGCTGATTGATTTACGTATTCTACGTCCTCAACTCTCCAAAATGATGTATTTAATGTTTTATTTTTAAACACAATTAAAAAATAATATATAAATATATACATACTGCAAATGTAATACAGATAACAAATTCATTTAAGCCCATTTATGCACATTAGTAACACACCATGTGGCAGAAAGACTAGGACTACAAGAAGACCCCTTGGCGATTTATTTTATATTAAATCCCTAATGGCCTCTTCTTATTTTTGCAAAAATATGCACGAAAGTCCAGACTATGCAGCCATTGAAATGAATGGTTATTTATTTGCTAAACGAGAGCCCTATGTTTAATGTTCCTTATACATAAGGTATCTGGAAAAGTCGTGTTCCCACAGCTCCATACATCATTTATTTTACATACCCTCACTTCTCACAACAGGCAGCATGAAGATATCTCCGAACAGCATTGTAAGTTGCTGCAATTTTTGTTTCCAATTCCATTACTGAAAGATTATATGTTAACATGTTTACTTGCTTCTTTAACAACAAAAACAAATTTATAGACCATCTTGGTGCCTGGCACAGACAGAAAAATACAAAATGGGAGAAAGTTTGCAAGTGTCAAAAAAACAAACTATCAAATAATGGATGAATAGCAAAAGTTCAAGCTTGAAGATAAACTCAACTAATACCAAGGACAAAGCTTCACATATGGAAAATTTGTCTGAAAAAGGGATTACTAGTAACTGGCAAGTTCTAACAGTGTGTTCTTTGGCTTTCAAAGAACAAAGATCCTCTCTCTCCCTCTGTATTATAACTTCAACATGTACCTCAAAACTTGGCACTGTGGTAGTTTGAATTATTCAAGTTGGCAGGGATACACTTTCCAATCAAATCACCTCACTGAAGGTTCACACAACCAAAATGTGTCCCTGTGGGGAGCCTCACAGGTAGAGAGTAAACAAAATACGCTTGCTGCTTCCCTCCCTGTGCTGTCTTCATCTAAACTCAGAATAAAGAGAAAGAATTCACATAGAGAGGAATCTGTGGAACTGGAAGGGCTAAGCTCACCCTCTTAGAGGAAGAAGGAAGCCCCTCTGTCTATAAGGCACCTGGCAGTCTTCCTGAGGCCTCCTCCTTTTGTCTATAAGGCATATAGTAGTCTTTCTGAGGCTCCTCTGTCTTCTAGTATCTGTGGTTTTGCTTCTACAGTTTCACTAACCTGCACTCAACTATGTTCTGAAAAAAACAGGTATTTTGAGAGGAAAAAAAAAAACCCTAAATTTATGCAATCATTATTATAGAATACTGTTGTAATTGTTTAATTTGGTTATTACTATCAATTTTTTGCTATGCCTTGTTTATAAATCAAGCTACCATGAGCATGCATGCCTAGGAAATGCTGTATATATGTGCGCCAAGTATCCAGTGTTTTGAAAAGTATCGCCCATCTAGACACTACTATACAAACATAGGAACCAAGCAGGATATGGAGGCATGGGCGTAGAGTCATGCCATAGATCTAATTCTTACCATGATCCCACATAAAACTTCTAGTAAACCCTACGATTTCTCTGGATACTCCTAGCTAACAAAGCACTCATGATTATTTCACAGTATGAGGCGTGATGATCCAAACATCCAGCCCCACGCCACAGGCACAGGGGCAATCACGTACAGTTATGCTTCGATCCTTTTCCAGCTAGGCTCGTTGTTAGTTGAGGGGAATATGGTCACTTCTTCAGCTCTTCTTTCCTGGCCCTTTCAGCTCCTCACCAACAAGTTAACTAGTTTGGGACAGCATTGCCATGAAGCACAAGAAAGGGAGCTGAAGAAAGAGGGGTGCTGAAGTCCTTACGGTACAAATGCTAGAGCTCCCTGCTCTCCACTGGTGCTGTGTCTCACGTGACCCGCGGGGCTGCCGGAGCCCGCACCTTCCATCTGCTTGTGGCCCTAGACAACTGCAATAAAAGGCCGCCCACTTCCCCGTTACAAACACCCCCCATCTCTCTGCACCCAGGCAGCTGCAATGAACTTCCGTTCTTTATTTCCACACTTCTTAGGAGACGGCGCTTCCTCTCCTCTCTCAGCTGAGATCTACCTGGTTTCCACTTTAAAATCAGCCTCTTGGAAAAGGTCTAAGGAAAAATGTATGTTAGCTGTCCCTCCCACCTGGCCTGTGTCTGGTTTATCATAAATTCGTGTAGCCATTCCAACTATTTTCTTAGTCTGGGGGCTTACTGCAAATTTCAGAACTCATTGCAACCCAAACAGTCAGCATGCTTTTCACTCTTTAGATTGACTTCCCTTCTCTTTTCTCATATGGGACCCGCACATTCCAGTATTTCTTCTCTCTTTTATTACCAAATTCGCTTATTCTCTTGCCGTTAAGATGGTGACAGTTTAAAGCCATAGATTTTCTTGGAAAAGTTTGTATCCGTGTGCTATGATTTGAGGTAGAACCAGATGGGACCTTTGTAGATGACTGGGACATGGGGACTAATCCGCTCGTGGATTGACAGGTTAGCTCAGATGGCTTCATTATGAAAGCCCTTTCCGCTTTGTCTCTTGTGTACGCCCCTTCCCATGTGACTGACGCCTGCGCTCTCAGGGGAACTGACTCTCCTCAGTGTAGACTGGCAGCTGGTGACACATGATCAACTTCCCAGCCTCCAGTGCTGAGAGCTGAATTAATCACCTCTCAGGATTACCCGGCACTCAGTTACGGGAACAAAAACCGGAGTAAGACCTCCGCTTTCACACTCTGCTTTCAACACAGTGGTGCTCCAGGTGCTAGGCTTTCCTGGTGCTCCCTGAGAAGCGCCGAACGAAAGATCGCTCGCTCGGCAAGTCCTCTCCCGCTTCTGTTCTCCATCTCCCTCCACCCTGCTCCCTGCCACAGTCAAAGGCTCCACTGAAAACTCGTAGAGCCTCTTCTGGACTCTGAACTCTTAGGGGTTTCAGGCAGTAAAACCGCCCAGGAGACATTGGGAAGAACTTGGCTTTAAAATGTCTGGGAAAAAAAATAACAGAACATGTTCAGACATTTTACCCATCATGATTCCCTAAACAATATGGTATACATTACTGACATGATGCTTATGAAGTACTATATGTTGTCAGGAATCTAGAGATTTGATGGATATGGAAGGATGTGTGGAGACCATATGCAAATTCTACCCCGTCGTGCGCCGACTTGACTGACTGAATATTTGGGTATCCCCAGAGGATCCTGGAGTTATTTTCCCTCTGACAAGGACGGCTGCACGTGAAAAACTAGTCAAGAGGGAGCCAGCCCTATTGGAAAGTGCTAATGGATACTTTTCAACTTCTGTCATCTGGGGGTGGGACATAGCTCCTCATTCTGTCTAGAGTATCAACCAATGGCATGTTTCAGTGGATAGAATAGGGCATGACGCTGAAGGACTGTGAGCCCTGACATTCTTGCTTCTAGTATCTGGGGTGGGTTCTGTTCTGAAGAAGACCACGTGGAGAGAATGTTGAGGGTGGTTCTGATGCTGGACCTCAAGATCTGCTTGCTCCCCAGATATACCCATCCTTGTCATGGAAACCTGCCTAAGACATATCTGATTGGTTGATTAAACAGCCTATACGGGCAGGGCAGAATGGGTAGGCATGGCCAAGGTTTCCAGGCTTTTGAAGACAAAAGAATCACGAGAAAGGGACTGATGGGAAGAGATGAGGCCACGGTGGATTATGGAGAAGGAACACATGGGCTGGGAGGAAGGGCTCCAAGGATGGCATGGATGGAGAAAACACCACGATGAGAGATATAAGCAAGTATATTGGGATTATGGATGGAAGGTAGACCAGATGAGGATGATTAAGGTGGATGGCATTGGATGGGGGCTGGGAGTTGGCTGGTGATTGAGATAGCGTAGGTAGAAATATCTGCCCGGCCCAAGGTAATAAGGCAATTAAAAACTCTAACAGGTGTCTGTGTCTTATTCTTTGTGATAGTGGGTTAAATAATACCATCACAATAATCATAGGACAAATAATGATAATATATAGCCCAAAGCTCTTTTTTTTCTTTTTTGACAACAACACGGGAAAGCTTGTTACCCATATTCATCATAGCCTTCCAGATTAAGCCACAGCCGCATGAGGACAGCTGGGCCTAGCGACACCTTGCACTCTGATTGCATCTGCATGCCTGAGCTCAGGCAGGACCTGAGGAATCATGAGGAATGCTAAACTGGTAGTCATGCAGAACAGTTAACAAACAAGAGCTTCTGTTGTTGCTGTTTCCTAGACCAGAACTGTTACATTGTGTCCACAGCCAAATAATTCATCCAGGCATTTAAATAAAAATAGCCTAGACAATCATCCACAGAACCTGCAAGCCTCCTCCCTGAAGGAGGCTTTGTAGTACCAGAAGGTGGTCTTCAAATTAACAACAGGGGAAGCAATCAACAGTCCTACCCAGATGGGATGCCAATAAACCACCACAGTGATAAGCAATAGACAACATCAGCATGGCAAGCTGTCACTAAAGACACAATAGTGGCACTCGTATTGTGGCAGTAACCAAGAGCTGTCTATGTGGACTTAAGGCCACTAAAGGGGGAAAATGCCTGGGACTAGAAATCCAGCCAACTACCCAAGGCTAGTGAGGTTATGCTCTTGGAGGACAACTTTCTACTGTCCAGAATAAATCCAGAGTGGACCCAAGCATGAAGGTGGAGGCCATTTCCCCCAGGCTCCTAGCTCAGTATGGAACACCACGTTTTCCCATCCAGGTGTAGTATGTAAGCTTTCCTTCATCTAGATCAGAGGTTCTCAGCCTGGGGTCACTTAAGACTGTCAGAAATATTTACATCATGGTGCATAACAGTAGCAAAATACTGTTACGAAGTAGCAGCAAAAATAATAATGTGGTTGGGGGTCACCACAACAGGAGGAACTGTATTAAAGGGTCGCAGCATTCGGAAGGTTGGAAACCGCTGATCTAGATAGAAGGTGGGAAGACCTTTACTTTCCACTACCCTTCCCAAAGGCTCTTTACACACCAACTTCTGCATGCCTTTCACGGTTTTGTTTCACATTAATCTGGGCACATTTATTTCCCATTGTGTGTTCCTCCCCCAGATCAGACTCTGTGTTTCTCTGCTATTCATATTTAATGATTGGCACTACTGAGAAGGACCAATCATTTACAAACACTACGGAAGAGAGACCAGTGAGTAGCAGGATGGAGTCTCTACCTCAGACACACAGTAGCTACTCGACTGATGCTTCATGAACAAAGACCTATGTTAATGGGTGAGCAAATGAATGAATGAACAAATGAAGTACGTTTGTGCATCCCATTCCTCTTCTTCAACCCCATTGCCCCAGTGATGCACCATCCAGGTGCTGGGCTGAGATGGCTCACAGGTGGATACAGTGTGGGTTAAGTGCTTTCCTGTTTGCGCTCCATGGACAGGTGGGCCTGAAATGACTGTTTCACAGGACAGGAGCCTGCCACAGAGGGCCTCTGAAAGACCCTACCCAGCAGGGTATCAAAGCAGATGCTGAGACTCATAGCCAAACTTTGGGCAGAGTGCAGGGAATCTTTTGAAAGAAGGGGGGAGATAGAAAACCTGGAGGGGACAGGAGCTCCACAAGAAGAGCAACAGAACCAAATAATCTGAGCACAGGGGTCTTTTCTGAGACTGATACTCCAACCAAGGATCATGCATGGAGATAATCTAGAACCCCTGCACAGATGTAGCCCATGGCAGCTCAGTGTCCAAGTGGGTGCCCTAGAAAGGGGAACAGGGACTGTCTCTGACATGAACTCAGTGGCCTGCTCTTTGATCACCTCCCTCTGAGGGGGGAGCAGCATTACCAGGCCACAGAGGAAGACAATGCAGCCACTCCTGATGAGACTGGATAGGCTAGGGTCAGATAGAAGGGGATTTAGAAAGGGGCATGGGAGGAGATGAAGAACGGAGGGTAAGATTGAAAGGAAAAAAAAGAGGGGCTACAAAGTGAATAAACTATAATTAATATAAAAAAATAAAAATTAATTAAAAAAAATGACTGTTTCACTTCAGGCTTGGCATAAAAAGAAAGCAGTTTGAAATCCAGAAAAATGAGGCATGCCAGGCATGAGAATTTGTGAAGAAATTGAAGCTAGATGTTACGGCAGTATCCTAAAAGGAACAATAGGCTAAAATGTTGCAAGGCAAAAGATAGCCACAGTGCTTCGCATTGGAAACCATTGCGGAAAAAAAGAGTCTTCCAGAGTTTCCTTATAGAATTGGCATCACGGGCTAATTTATTTCAAAGCTTGGTTTTGGGGGAGCCAGCGAGAAAGCAAAATGAAAGGCACACACCACCTAATAAATGTATGATCACATTCAAGGCATGTTGAATTTATTTTATTTGTTTCCCAGCTGTGGGGTGTATGAGGTAAATACAGGTATTCTCTTCTCCAACATAAAGCAAAGTTTGATAAAAGGTTTTGAAGCATGGGGTGAGGCAGGGGAGGAACACACCTGAGAATGGGTGTCGCCGCCTCAAGAGAGTTGCTAGACAGACTGAAGGAATGCCCAGAGCTCTTTCCAGCGTCCTAACCTGTTTTCCCTTTTGGACCACTAGGCGGCACCACTGGCCTGCACATGCCCTTAAAGCAGCCGGTACAGCGCGTTTAGCAATCGCGGGATTAAGGATGAGCTACTCCATAAAAGTAGACACCTTTGTTTGCGCCTTCCTGTTTCTCTGAGTCACCATTCAAAAACGATTTCTTTTTAGTGTGTGCCAAAATACAGCCTCATCACTTAGAGAACAGGCTGGGTATTTGCGCAGAGGGAAGAGGGGCTTCTAGTTTAAAGGCTTTTACCCAGTTGTCCTTTTTATTTTATTTTTTGGGGGGGGGGGGCGGGGGGGCGGTTTTCTGTGAAGCCCTCACTGTCCTGGAATTCATTATGAAGACCAAGCTGGCCTCAAATTCAGAGATCCACCTACCTCTGCCTCGCAGGTGCTGGGATTAAAGGCCAGCTGTCTTTTAAAAGAGATTTCTCTGTCACAAGAAGAGGAACACATTTCCTTTGGTTTCCCAACCGGTTTTTCCATGACAATTTGATACAATGTAATAATTAACCATTACAACATTGAGTGTGCTTCAGAGGAATGTTTACAGTCAAACCAATTTAAAACAAGGTTAGGTCTCCAAATCAGCAAAAGAATTCTGAAGGCAGGTGACAGGGAAAGAAACCTAAGGGAGAGGGAAGGTACAGCCGCTATTTAAAGTAGCTCAGGGCAGCTCAAACTGGTCAGAGTACATTCCTAAAAAGGCAATTAGCCAACTCCTTTCAGAAATTAAGCCATCAAAATGACATAACGGTACACTTAAAAAAAAGTGTATTTACAGAGTGAAAGAGCAGCTACCCCAGGGTAGCATGCTGGCCTCGGGGGGGTGGGGGGGTTCCTCTCTCTGAGGATAGCGTAGAAAAGAATTAGATCCTGAGCTAAGAATAAACTTCAAATTGTCACAGTAGGTCTGGGGTGCTGCTGCTTCTTAATTCTCTCAGTGCTAAGCAGAGAACGAATTAACTCACTCGGGTTTTTTTGTTTTGTTTTGTTTTCTGGTTTCTTTGTCATCTCGTGGGATGGTTAGGATGACAAGAGTCTCCTATGACTTTTCCAAATACCTGCAGATGTTTAGATGTTTAGGAATGACAGTGGCAAGAGAGCAGCTGCCTTGGGCCCTCGCTGTGAAGATCATTCCTCAGAAAGTGCAGGAGTGAAGGGACCCTAGGAGGGATTGTAGTGAAAGGAACTGCCTGCTTAATACTTTTAAGGGTCTAAGAAGCATAATTGTTTGTCTATAACAGAAAAAATGAGGGGCTGGGAAAATACCTCAGTGGCGAAAGTGCTCTGTGCCCAAAAGGAGGCTGAGAGTTCAGAGTCCCCGCAGATGGGTACCTTCCTGAACCCAGAGCGTGAGTCTCAGGGGATCCTCAGAGCAAACTGGGTATCTGCAGTAGCCAAATCAGCAAGCTCTGGGGCCACGGGAAGGCCCTGCTTCACTACATAAGGAATTAAGGGAGATACCCAGTTCCAAACTCTGACCTCCATAAGCACACACATATGCCAATACACACACAGACACACACACACACACACACACACACACACATACACAGCGGGAGGAAAGGGACAGAAAGAGACCAAAAAAACATACGAATAAAATTTGGATATAATTTACATATAAATATAATTAATTAATATAAAATGAAATTAAAAACAAGAAATAAAATTTAAAAATATAAAGATAGAGATACATGAATGCATTTTAAATGCCCTCAGATAATATGCACATTCCCTAAATGTAAAGGTGAACTAAGAAGAGAGGCCCCACATAGGAAGAAAAGAATTATCACCCACCATAAGGGCGTGCCTTAGGCATTTTGTTGACGAATCAAAAGGCTTTGGCTTTTTAAAATGACAGATTCACAGGATAGAAGAGGAACAGCAGTGTCCAGGCAGAAGAAGCAGATAGGACTGACAATGTCTCAAGTAGAGGCACAGGAAAAGGAAAAGCAAATCCTACTCTGACAAAGAAAAATGGGAGCAGTCAAAGTGTCACAGAAAACCCAAAGCAGTGAACCAGCTCAAAGGGTCATGAGCCCTTGCTGGCGCAGGCCATCTTGGTGAAAGCTTGCAGAGCAGCCTCACAATCCCGGAGGCACTGCAGCTCAAGGGAGGGCTCTGCCTTTCCACCTGAAGAGAGGCCAGGAAAACAAAATGGAGAAAATGGGGCATCTTTAGCCTGAGGCCCCAGCAGCCTGGGAGGCAGCCATGGCCATGTTTAGGTCCAATGAGGAAAGATTACAGGGTGCTTATTAAGCATAGTGTCTTAAACATGACCAGATTCTTAATCCAAACAAAAATCATTAACTGTTGAGAATACGATGCCTTTAGCCAAACTGCATGAAACTAGCTAAACTGTGATCAGAAATTAATTTTCTATCTTTTCATTGATTATTAATATATATGTGTTTATTGGTTTGCCTTTAAAAAGTTATCAGCACTTCAGCTCCTGTATCACAGGAAGGATGCATCTTCTACTTGATGACTCCTCCTTCAAGGTCTAGTGTACTTACGCTGGTATCCAATAACAAATAGGATGCTAACATCCTCCATGGGCCCAGGGTACATAAGAAACAGATCATTTAAAGAAGAAAGTTTGCACTTAATGACCAGACCCTGGGTACCAGAAGCAACTTGGCCTGCTCGGGTTGATCATATCCCAAGCTGGCTACCGCCATTCCCTGCCCACTGTGTCACATGCTCCCTCCCCCTCACACCAGGGATCAGAGCCAGAGCTCCAGTGGAGTTCTGGCACCACGTTGTAAGGGTGGCAAGCATAATTGTCAAATTTCAGAAAATATGCAAAGCCATTATTTGCAAATTAGAAACAGCCATTATGAAAATTATCTAATTTAACCTAATCATCTCCTAAAGCTTTCGCTTCCCAACACTACTGTGTTAAGAATTAAGTTTCAATATCAATCTTAGAGAGACGCAAATATTAAGATCATCGCAAGCAGAGTGATAGCTAGAAAATATAGAAGGGTATCTGGTGCCATTTAGGGAAATCCATTAACAAGGGAGAACTAGAGGAAATATGTTTTATGAATCACTAAGGCCCATTTAAAATTGAGCAATAGGTAAAATAAAGAAAAGTTGTCCGTTGAGATAAACATTACCCCCAAGTTGAATTTAGTTGGAGAAATGAAATAGAAAATTCCATTCTAATGTATTTTAAAGCACTTTTTTTTTTTTTTTTTTTGGACTTTTAGCTGTGCTATAGTTTCAATCAAAGGCCCATGTGCTGAAGGCTTGGCTCCCAGCCTGGGACACTGCAGGGAAAAAATGGAGGTTAGGCATAGTGGAAGGGATTTAGGCAACTAGGGTGTGGCCTTGAAAGGGATATTGGAACTTTAACTCCTTCCTGTTACTCTCTTAGCTTCCTGGCCTCCCTGAGGTGAACAGCTTCCTCTGCCACACATTCTGCCATGATGTACTGTATCACCGCAGACTCAAAGCCACCATGGACTGAAACCTTTGGTACCATGAGCTCAAACAAACCTTTCTTCTCTATTAACTGATTAATCTAAAGTATTTCACCACAGTGACAGAAAGGTGTTGATGACATGTTTCTGAGCACCATCAGAAGATGCCTAATATAGTTTGCAAAGATCTTAAATGTCCCAAGCATCCTCTGCTTAAAGCAGTCTTTAAATGGAGACCCTCAGATAGCGAGAAATCATCGTTGGTGCCTAAAATAGTGGAGACTTCAGACTGGCTTGCTCAGTCTTAAATCACTGGTTATGATGGGCCATCTATGTTCTCCAGGCCTGAGTAAATATTCCCTTTTGTTAGGGAGAAGTGACCAGTGAGTTCCTCTGGTCTGTGCTCTTGGAGCTAATGGAAAGTGTTAGTGTTTTGTTTTTGTTTCTGAGGTCTTCCAAGGCACTACCTTATGGGCAGTGATCTCTCTGCAGGCCAGAATGAACCAGTTCAATGAGTCATTCCACCAGAATGCAGCCCTGGAGCTCTTTCCCCCGTGTTTCAAATAGCAGAGCTCTGGTCAAGAGGAGCCTCTTCCTCTCCCAGCTCTGTAGAATGGTCTAGGGTACCAGCTCTAAATGTGGACTAAATTTTAGGAGTTGTGATAGGCAGTGCTTCCATTCTACAGTAAACTGATTTGCATGTGGCAGCAACAGGTCCATGTTCATATAGAACATCCAATTGCATGTTTTATTATCTTGAGCTTTCTGGGAGATCTCATCTCAGCGTGTGTCCTCCTGAAACTGGGAGTACTTACAATGTGGCTATATTTGGAAACAGGACTGTTATAAGTTAGATGAGGTCATTAGGTGGGGTCTGATCCTTTGTGACTTGTGTCCTTAAAGCTGGAACAGGGAAGTCAGGACAGGGAGCCACTCCCAGAGGGCAGATATGACCTGAAGATAAAGCCAGGGGTCTAGGTGATGCTTCTACAAGCCAAGGAACGTCCTTCGCTCTCATAACCTTCAGTAGGCGCTAATCCTGCCAGTGTCTTGACCTGAGCTTCCAGAACCATACGACAATACATCTCTGTTGAGTCCTGTAGTTTGTGGATGTCACAGCACCTTTCCATCAGCCAGAGCAACTGCTCACAGCAGATGTCTCTGTGTGTGAACAAATCCTAGTGCAATCGATAAAAAGCAATCTGGCCAGTATCTGACCTTTGTCCTTGGAAAGTAAAGATGCTAATGTGCTCTAGTCATCAAGGAGATGCTTAAGAAAGTGTTGACAAAGGAACCATTCCTGTAGTCCTACCATGGCCCACATCAGTAGTTTCTTACTAAAATGGACAGATAAAGACATCTTCATGTACTGCTTAATGTAAACGAGGCCCAAGAAACAGATTCATTAATGGTTTTGCTAGTAAATGAGAAAAGGCGATTTTGGTTCCAACTGATCACATGTTTTAATATCTATATATTTTCTTTTGATGGACAAGTCAGTAACCAATAAAAAGGTCCAAAAGATCAATTCAACAATCACTGAATGCCTTTGCTTCCAAGAGCCCTCTCTGTAAAGAAGGTCTCTGGCTGCTGCCCAAACTTCAGGTAACGCTTTGTACTCTTCACAGCTCGAAATCATGCTCACTTGTAACTTTGCGTGTTGAGCAAAGCTATAATGATTTGCTTTTTATAGTAGCTCTTCCTGCAACCAATATTAACATATTTTAGATTATAATTACCACTTAAGAGATGTCTACAACTAAGATGACAGATGCTCTGGGGATCTGTAAGCTTTCTCCTTGTCATGTAGAAAACCCAATAACTGTCTGTCAGCATCAGTGGTTTTGACCACCCACACCCTCAGCAGAGTATTTTACAAGGAGAAAAGCTTCTTGGTTTTCAGTATATTTACATCCAAGAGAATTGAGTCATTGGGCAAACAAAGGCCATGTTATACACAATGGTCAAGTTGGAGCAACTCAAAAGGAGCATCAAATGTGTGGACTGTTTTCTCCCTTTCTCTTGATGGGATCATGAAATATGCAGAGTGCTTTCTCCTCTTTCCTTAATATGCTATAGACTCCTCCCCCCCCATCATCCTCTTCTGATTTAACAGCATGATAGTTTGTAAAACTCCCCACTCAATTTTTAAGTGGTAATGTCCATAAACATGTGGAGGATTAAAAAAAATCTATCTGATGTTAGTTTTCAGTCATAATTGAAAGAAACTGGTTCAAAGGGGGCAAAGAAAGTAAATTTAGGGTCACCCTGAGCTACATAGGAAGGAAGGAAGGAAGGAAGGAAGGAAGGAAGGAAGGAAGGAAGG
>NW_026592510.1:19775048-19778937 GCF_907164565.1 Psammomys obesus
AGGAAGGAAGGAAGGAAGGAAGGAAGGAAGGAAGGAAGGAAGGAAGGAAGGAAGGAAAGAAGAAAGGAAAGAAATGAAAACTCCAAGAACTAGGCTGTGATAGAGAATCTAACTAGGAAGATTCTGGCTTTGGTTCTCAGGAGTGTAAAAGTAAATAAATTCAGAAAGAGACAGCAGTCAGATATCAAACAAACTACAAGTAAGTATTTTTATTTACTAAGCACCTACTATGCCCAAAAGTTGAAGACATGTCAAAATAGCACCCACCATCTAGTTGTGATTAAACATTCAAAACCAGTTCACTTAATGGGATTCAGAGTGCACATTTAAGTCCTCGGTTGGTCGGTCATAGAGACTACACTGCCTAAGAGTTGAGAGATCGTGGTAAGAAGTGAAGAGTTTTTAAAGTGTGGTAGGTGAAAATCAGAAAGGGATTCTGGACCCAAATCACCTCCAAACAGAGATGGAATACAGCACCAGGTCACAGGATGCCTTAGGGAAAAAATTAAATTCTGCCTTTAACTGTGTGGTGTTTCAATGGACACATTGGGGCAGTGAGCATTTTCTCTTCCAAGGAAGATCTAGCATACGCCGGAGGATTCCTTGCTCCATTTCCCAGTTCTCTTCAACATCATCACTCTGGTGTAAATACAGATGTGGCAAGAACAACATTCCAGCTTGCTTTCAGCTGGTGACAGTTTCAGTATGTACCTGTCTATACACACAAATGCCCTCCCCTCCCAGAAAACCACACAGGGATTCCAGAATTAAACTTAACTGCCTGATTAATTACTGGACCTCCATGGAAATTACTGTCAAGATTAAGAGGGTCTTCCATCTCTGATTCAGCTTGATAAACATTTACAGTTAACACATTTGACAAAGCCATTTGTACACTATTATAATATGAACGGAAGGTATTTTAAAGCTACAGTAAATCTACGGCATTCATTGCCTTAAAATAACCCACTAACTACAGACAGTTTCCTGAGCAATTACAAGATGTTCTGTGTTAATTTAGAAGGGAATTCCAAACAAGCCATTTAAAACCTAATAAGATGCCATTAAATGAAGGGGGACAGAGGAGGGGGAAGCGGAAGAAAACCCTAAGGCTTGAACCAGTAGAAATGATTCTCAGAGCTACTGACCCTTGCAAGATCCATGCTTTGCTTGGGTTTCTAGACATGAGGCAGATTTCTAATTGAAGGCGATTATCTAGTTACTACATCCCAAATTGCACACATTTCTTGTACTGGTTCACATACAAACTAATTAGAAGGAGCATCTATCAATCTGAGAGTCCATGGAAACTGTTGTATCGATCTACACATTGAAAAGAAGCTCCGTCAGCTTGGAAGTGCTATGTACCTATACTGGTGACAGCCAATCCCTGCCACTCATGAATTGGACCCATGAGGTTGATCCACTGGGGGTGAATTCACAGAGAGGTCACAAAACAAAGGATCCTAGAAAACCCCTGAGTGAGTTTTCTAAAGTGTGGACACTGCTATCTGTGTACGCTAGCCACTCTCCAGAAATAGACACACCGAGACAGTCACCTTCGTCACAAGGAAGATACAGACAGCAACACACCACTCTAAAGATGGATTCCTACACAGCAACCTTTATCTCTACACACTTCTGAGCTGCATGTGTCCAACCAAAATGTGGGTGGCCTGACTGAGGAGATACAACAGTAACAAATAAAGAGAGAAACTTCCATAAAGACGCAAATGCGCCTCTGTGATATACAACTTCCATTAGCTGGGTTAATTAAGATTAATATACAAGTCATTGGAACCCCCATCGTAGACAAAAGGTAATTTACTAAGGAAAGACATAAAGGCAAGGGCAGCACTCATTCCTAGTCATTCATGAACCACACTGGAGGGACGAGGCTCCTATGAATACCGGAGTCATCAACACTGATTATCAAAATGCCATGTCCCCAAATAGCTTACAAAGGCCAAGCCACAAACTTGTTTGCACAAAGAAAATACACAATGGAACCTACAATCACTATTAAACACATAAACACATGTATGTGTGCACAAATGCATGTGTAAAGGGCTGTGGTTGGGGTTTTGTTCTCCTGAGACGAGAATCCAGGCCTGGCAGTTTTCTCTGGCACACACAGTGCTCCCACCGCACCAATAGCACCTGGTGCCGCTTAGACACCCACAGCAAACTGTTATGCTGACTCACGCAGCAGGACAGTGTGCTCCAGGTGTCGAGACAGCAACCGTGTGAGTGAAATCTATTCCGGCTGGAAAAGCACCCAGCCCTTACCTCCAGCGTCATGTTCACAGTGCTGACAGCCACTTTTATCTCGCCATCCGACAGCTCCTTCAGATCTTTCAACATCATTTGTTCAATACTTAAACCTGTGAATAACAAGGGGGAAAATACAGTTTATACTTGGGGGTCTGTTAAAAAAAATAAAAAACCAACATGTCGAGGGGTTATTCAAAGAATCTATCCTACTAAGCTCAACCTTTTTACAGTATCACATTTATCCGTGATAAACAAACATTAAGTCAAAAATCACCTTTGTGGTAGCATCTACGTCAGGTACAATGCATGCAGGAAATAGAACGAACCCCTCGTGGTTCAAAGTAAGGTTCTTATGGCAGGACAAGTAAAGAGAGGTGGCAGGAGAGAGGAGCAAAGGAAAGATGTTTTGGCCAGAGACTAGCAAAGAACAAAGGCAAGGCATGAGGGAGGGGAGACGGGTGGTGGTGGGGGGAGGTAGGACTAGAGAAAAAAATTTTTTTGCCAAGAGCCTCTTATCACAGCAAGAATGAAGTAGGAAAGAAATGTGCAGCCACAGTTTCCTTCCTTCTGCCTTCCTATTCTTCCCATCGACCAAATCAAAGCCAGAGGAGGCAGAGGAGCCTGGGACAGAGCCAAGGGAGCCTAGAGCAGGACACACTTGGGTGTCAGCCTCCAGAGGCCCAGAGCAGGTCAGGTGGGGAAGGACCGAGCAGTTTCGCCATACAAACTAGCCAAGTAGTAGCTTAAAGGGCCCAGATTTAGGTGACTCCCCCATAATTTTATAATCGTTGTTGTCATTTTTATATAAATTGGACTTTGTAAATGCAGCTCATAGGACGATCATAACTGAGCCAGGCCTTGTGTTGAACATCTTTAATTCCCAGCCCTTGGGAGGTACAGGCAAGTGGATTTCTAGGAGTTCAGGGCCAGCCTGGTCTACACAGAGAGCTCCAGGCAAGCAAGCCAGCCTGTCTAGCAAACACAACAACAAAAGCAATCTTATTTGAGCCGGCCACCCCTGTAATAGTCTCCCGCAGTAAGTGTTATGAATTCCTTACACCTAAAATGACTCTGTTGTTGAGAACTTTACACTTGTAGCTGGTTGAGCAAAGTATTCCAATGAAATCTGTCACAGGCAAACAAGACAAAGCAAAACATGGGGAAACAGACAGCTGCTCAACATTCTCCTTTGATTCAGAAGTGAACTGCGACCTGTTTTGATTTCTAAAGCGCATTGCAACAAGAGCAGCTTGGTGTGGTGCAGGAAATTCATGAAGATAGACGCCTCTGTACGTCTGTGCCTAGGCAGGCACCCACACTGGTGCACAGGAAACTGTATGTGGCAGATGCTGACAAGGTACCGCCCACATTCCTTGCCTCATCTCTCTCTCTCTCTCTCTCTCTCTCTCTCTCTCTCTCTCAGGTTTTCTATTTTTTGAGACAGGGTTTCTCTATATATAGCCCTGGCTGTCCTGGACTCCGCTTTGTAGACCAGGCTGGTCTCAAACTCACAGCCATCTGCCTGCCTCTGCGTCCCTGAGTTCTTATCTCATTTTGCTCAGCAGCATACTCCACTGGCCACCTGAGAACTCCACTGGCCACCTGAGAACTCCAC
>NW_026592510.1:19778947-19817651 GCF_907164565.1 Psammomys obesus
GAGAACTCCACTGGCCACCTGAGAACTCCACTGGCCACCTGAGAACTTCGCTGGCCACTTGAGTCCACTATGGGGAATTCACTCCCCACTAGACTAAGGGGCCCTGACCATTTCAATGGTCTGCTGGTTTAACAAACAGCAACTAAACCTAGTTCATAGTACTTTACCTGTTTCTCTTGTGTTAAAACACCTACTGTGACCACTATTTCAAACTGTTAGGCCAGTGTTAGCCAACTCACAAAATTCCAGAAAGTTAGCCCGTGTGGCCTGCTCCCATCCACCACTTTACTCAGTGGGGGGGGGGCACCCTAAAGTGCAGATTTAACTCTTTCTCAGAGTTTCCTAGTGAGCCTTGGTGTCCTACAGAGCCTAATGGCTGGATAAAGCATTTGAGAGAGACTCCTCAAATAAATGAGATTACTCCTACAAAACTCCAAATAAAGGAGAAATTTTTGTAGTTTGTATTTTCTCCTTAAAGGCAGGCCTTCTGGATTTAGATCCTTCCCCCACTCAGTTGTATATTGGATGCTGGGAGAGCAGAGGAGCCTGCTGTGGTTCAGTGTTCTAATCTGGAGAGGGGGGTTGTCAGGAAGATTCAGGAAGATCATCCTTACAAATTTAGACTATCAGAACCTTGCTCTGATGAAGCTCTCACCGAAATACAGCTGTTTATTATTAACAGCTGCTTATTATTCCACTGTCCCAAGGAAGCCTAGACTTAGAGAACAATTTTGTTGGCTTAGACATCCTTCTCTGTCTTCTAAACAAAACCAAAATTATGAAATCCCATTTTTTTTTTTTTTGTGCAGCTTCAGCGATATTCTCAAAATAGGATTTGTTCAACAGGTATAGACACCACATGGATTAGCTCATAGGTTAGTTATACACCCAGGCAGAAGCCTGAGAAAGGGGTTCCAACATAGGGACCTGCTTCCATACCGACAGCATAAACCCAGACACCCCCCCCCCGCGCGCGCGCGCACACACACACACACACACACACACACACACACACACACACACAGCGAAAGGGGGAAGAATGCGCAAGTACACTCAGATTCACCTCCTGATAGCACCCCACAGGAGAGCCACCCCTCCCAGGAGCAGTGAGAGTTGGGACGGTCACTCACCCTGAGCGCTGAGCTGGGTCTCCTGCAGCACGCTGATGATATCATCCCTGGGAGGCAGGTTGGGAAACTGTTCTTCCAGGATGGAGAGGATCTCCTCCTGCTTCTCTGGGAGTTCGGGATCCATGGTCATCCACTTGAACAGGATGCTGCCTGAAAGGCATGGGGACAAACACCCTTGAGCTCTCCCTCAGCCCACACAGGAACAACAAAAACCACCATCCTCATGCTGCAGGTACTGGCTTCAGTGGCAGGACTGGCCCCTGCTCTCCAGGGCACAGTTTAGGAAGAAGGAACAAAGCACCTCCACACAAACATGGGAAAGGAGATGGCCTTGGTTTCCAATAATTTCAAAATAGAAATTAATGGTCAACTATTTAAAATTTTAGTCAATTCCATCCTTTTTGAGGGACCAGAGAATACTCTTCCAACTCACCATGCTACCAATTTTATATATTCATTTACTTCTTTTTAATAGCCAAATAACTGTACAATTCCATGGTGCACAGCCATGCAGTCTGACAGCTTAGCTAACCGAAGGCTGTTTCTAGCCTTTCAAGCCCCATACATGGCTTTGAAGTGATTTATAGTTATCTAATTATACAGTCTCACAGCCTGGGTCTAAACTTTAAACTGAGATTATCAGTTTGCTACTCTGGTTTTAGGGAAAAATGTAGAAATAAAGAAATAATAATAATAATAATAACAATAATAATAATAATAATAATAATAATAATAATAATAATAATAAAAAAGAATAGGTACCAGGGTGTGGTAGCACATGCCTGTAATTCCAGCACTTGGGGAAGGAGAGGCAGATGGATCTCTGTGAGTTCCAGGCCAGTTTGGTCTACAAAGTGAGTCCTAGACAGCCAAGGCTACACAGAAAAACCCTGTCTCAAAATCAAACAAACAAACAAAACAAAACAAAAAATAGGCTGAAGAGTTAGAGACAGGTAACAAAAGCCATTTCAAACTGCTTTGTATTTGTATTCTAAGGGCAATGGGGGATCATTACAGAGTTTTAAATTGGAGCAGCAACATGCTATCACCTACATTTTGAATTTTTCTAAGCCAGAATTTGTACTCTGGCTACCATCTAGAGAATAAAATAGAAAAGGAAATGTAGGTAGCCCAGCTGTTTTTCTCCTCTGTTTTGTGTATATGAATAGCATCTTACCATGAAGAAAAATGGGACAGAATTACTAGAAATGACCAAGTAACAGTAGAGGGTGACCAAGAGAATTTGAGTAGATTTTTGGTATTAAAAATATAAAACATAAAAATCATTTTCTCATTTGTTTTTAAGGCCAACACAAATCCAAATCTTACAAAGGGTGTTCACCAGCTTCTGGATCCGGTAGACCAGCTGAACAAGAACACATGCCCAGCAACAACAGAAAACCTGTGACTGCATCAGAGGTCACATAGCAGCAACTTGGGAGCTAGGATGGTGCAAGTACAGAGCAGAGACTCAGCATGCCAGCTGCTTCCCTATTGGGGCAGCTGCTAATTCAGAAGCTGTAGCCACTGGGCAGAGAAGCCCTGAGCCCTAAGAGCAGTCTCATAAGGCCTTGGAGAAGACTCTTAGTCATCTTGGTTTTGAGATGGCAGGCCTGAGGGGTTACCAACCTAGCTAGCTCCTTGATTTTATAAACACAGTTTTTGGGGACACAGCCATCTCTGTTAATTTATACATCGTTTATAGGCTTTTTAAAAATATATGAGGTCAGACTTAATTGTCTCAACAGAGCCTGAAATATCTGCTTGTTGGCCCTCTTTGGGAAACATTTGCTGGCTGCTGCCAAGGAGAAGGGTAAAACAAAAACAGAATGTTCTCCAAGTATTGCAAATCCTGCTCTGAGTCGATTTGAACAGACAGATCAGGTCTCTGTGACTCTTCCAGCTGCTCTGAGGTGGGAAAGGAAGTCCCCTCGACACTAGAGAACTCACCATCACCTCACCTCCTTGACACTGTCTGTAACTAAGGCTCAGCCATCCTTCAAAAGCTACCAGACAGAAGGGAACTGAAACCCAGTGACTGTAAACTATGGAGGGAAAACTCACAAGAAGATGGATGGGAACAGAGCCAAAGGGAATAAAATGAAACTAGCCAGAGAATTGAATCTTATGACCAATTACATGAAAATTTAAAATTCTAAATTTTAATGGCCTGGCTTAAGAACCTCAAAATGTTTTCCACAGTAGATCAGATTTGGCAGGGAACTGGAAACCAAGTGAGAGGAAAATATGTACACTGATGCCTGGAGAGAAAAAGTGACCAAAACTACAAAGAAAGTTGTGGGGACCTAAGAACACAGGACTGGTTTTAATATGTGTGGGACAGTTCCCACGAGGGAAGGGAGGAAGAGAATTATAATATTTAAGAAAAACTATGAACCCAAATCATGATTAACATAAAGTGAAACATCTGCAGGCAGGAAAACTGCTAAAAATTACACAGAAAAAGATTAAGTCAGTGTGAGAAAAAAAAAAAAAAACACTCCAAACAAAAAATGTGCAGTGAAACAGAACCCGGATTCTTAGTTAAAAGGATGGAAGAAGGTAGAATCCTGGCTTCAAAATGCAGGCAAACATCATCACCGTTCCAGAGCCCCACATTCAGGGAAAACATGGCTGAAAACAGGCATTTCTAGGGAAAAGGTAGAAGTGTGTCACAAATAAATAAACTCTGAAATAAACACAAAGGCAAAAGACAACAATTTCAGATCATTGAAAACCCAAATACAGGAAGGAAGACCATTTGGGCAATGTAAATAATGTGGTCAGCACAAATCGGCATTCCCTGTACGAAGCAATCATGGTATCTTAGAGAGCTTAAAATAGATTCAATTCAACACGTGTTAGTAGGAGGGGCTGAATAGAGAGGAAGCATTCTAAGGCTCTTAGATTGTTCAGAGAAATGGTAGCAATGTCAAGCTATATGAGCTTTTCACTTGTATGTTGTGTTTTCCGTTGAACAAAAAAAGGATGGAAGAGTAGAGGAGAGGAAAAAGAGATAAGTGAAAAGGGAGGGGAAGGGAAAGAGAGAACTGGAGAAAGGGAAAGAGAGGGTGAGGGAGAAGGAAGAGAAAAGGGAGGAAGGGAGAGGAAAGGGAAAAAGAAGAGGAAGGAAAGGTTAGGGGAGAAGGGAAGGAGGAAGAATTGAAAGTGCATTTCCCCTTACAAGGTCTGCAAAAGCCTCAAAAAAAATCTTCACATGACATGAAAATAGTAAGCAAATTTAGCAATTTGCTGCATATAAGGGGAGTATGCAAAAATTTATATAAACAATCACCAAACAATTAAAAGTCAAAATTTAAAAGTTGAATGGTTTCAAATATAAAATATTTAAGAATCTCTTTCACAAATATGTAGTTGACTTGGTCAAATTAAGAATCAGCTTTTCTTTGATGTGAGGGTTTGAGGGTTTCTTTATTACCCCGTATTTTAATTTTGGTAAAGTGGATAAAGTTGGAGTACAATAATAAAATGTATTATCTTGAGAAAAGTTAAGCATATGCTTCAATATATTCTATATGGTCTTATGTTTTATTCATTTTTAAATGATTAAGAGCAATCATGAAGTGGTGAATAAGCCTCATAATAAATGATCATAGATGATATGTTTTTATGAAAGTATTTTAAGAGTTAAGATGCATTTTTTTTTTCAAATTCTCTGAAGGTAAGATAGCATTTTTACATATTTGCATGCTGCCCTGCTATCAGGCTTAATAGAACCCAGCTAGATTCCTAGATCTGTGCTGGATCCTATGCTCATCATAGTGCAAAGCATTATTTTGATGAAAGATATAAAGGAAGTCTCCACACAGATAAGAAGACAGAAGAAAACAAAGGGCGCTTTAATATTTGTTGTAGACAGGCTAGAGAGATGGCTCGGCCGTTAAAGGCCACGCTCACAACTGTAAATATTTGTTATAGACAACTGCAGGCTTGCCATGTGGCTGAGAGTCTTGGTTTTAAAACACACAGAAAGAGAAACGCAATGTTTAAATTCAATAGAAGATACTTGGGTAAGCAGAATCCAACAGCATGGCTCACTCTAACTCCACACCCTGAGCTGTCTTTACTGGATGACAAAGGCTATGGCCCACCTTCATCCCAGGACTCCTTTGGAGACTCTCCACTTCACATTAGAAACATATTTGTCCATGTTATCTTATAAGATTTATTATTTTCAAACTTTCAAATAAAGAAAATATCGCACACCAAAATTAACCAGACCCTAAGTCTATACAACACCATGAACTTCTATGCAGTTAGACAAGGCATCACAGAGGGGACCTGTATAAAATTTAATGTGAAACTCTACTCCCTCTGTTCTGAATGCCCAGAAACACACTTAATAATTATATAATTGTGTTATGAATTGGTATCAAGATATAGAGTAGCCAGAGACACCTGTTAGCACATTAGAGCCTGGTTCTTAATGAGTGCCAACTTGACTTCTAGCAAATTTTGAGGACAGAAACAATCCATAAACCTGTACCCAAAAGCATCCCAGTTATTCACAGGCTGATAAGAAGGAGACAAAATTAAGAGCAATTAAGAACAAGCAACAAAAAAGGCAATTGTAATAAAATATAACAAATGTTTTATTTCTATCAGAAGAATGGGGATGTAAAGAGCCTCTTGCTAATAACACTGCACATGAGAAACTGGGAGGCAGTTAGCACAGGAGATTAGTGTTGTCTACATGATGAATTCCTAATAAAGAAAGTGTGTGTGTGTGTGGGGGGGGGTGCTTTAATCTCTTTTCTCTTTACCTGACATTTTTTTCCATACTGAAACAAAAAAATATTAAAGAATAAAAACAGAGATGTGCAGAGAAAGAAAAGAGAAAGGAAAAAAGACAATGTAATTCCCATTTTTGTCTAAAAAAATATGAAAACAAGCACATTCTTTGTTTGCAGTCCTTGCGGATTTAGTGTCTTAATGTAAGAGAAAGGGTACCTTTGTGTGGCTGAAAACTAAAGCCGGGATCTCACAGTTACTTTAATTTTCTAAGAGAAACTATAAATTCTATTTCCCACCCCTGGCCTCTCCCTAAGCAAAGCAGACAGCATAATTCCTCGGATGTCATAACCATTTGGAAATGGCATGATTCACCCTTTGGGCAAGAGAGGAAGAAAACACACCCACCTTGGCTCTGTCCCTTTCCCATTTGACCTCCTTATAAGGACCTTTTTGAAGCCGTTAACGCAGTCTACCAAAATAGCAAACAACTAGTCTTTATTAAAGGTCAGCTGGGATTGCCAGCAGAATGGAGAGCCAGCTCCTGAGGACTTGGCCATGGCTTTCCACTTCACTCAATTCTAAGAACAAGGGCTGCAGTTTGCTTTAGTCTTCAACCTGCGGCTGCTGTCAAGGGCTTATGCAAACAAACTTGAAGGGCCATTGGGGCAAAGTATGGACTCAATGGAAGCACGCTTGGAAATCAGTGACTGAAATCTCACTGCCAGATGGTTCCTGGAAACACACACACACACAAACACACACACACACACACACACACACACACACACCACACGCGCACACACCTCGGTGTGATGATTCAGCAATTTAATGGATCCTGGAGTTGGCAGCCTCCCCTAGAACACACCTCTGAGGAAATAAAGCAACGCAGGCTGAACAGAATGATGGTTTCTGTGTATGGCACAAACCCAGAATATGACCAAAGACAAAGTTTAGGCCACAAAATGTGACTATTAGATATGTTCACATTGGTCATATTTGACAATAATAATAAAAGAATCTTCCAGAAAGGGCAGGGGAAGAGAAGCAAGAAAAGGAGATGAAAGGAGAAAAGAAAGAAAAAGAGAATGACACAATAAGAACAAAGGGAGATGGGAAGGAAGAAGCCGAAAGATTTTAAGATACATTTCTATGAACTAAGGCCGATGATCTTACCAGCACGACAGCCCTGTCTTCCTGTGCATATCATGTCTTACACAAAAAATTAAAAAGTGAGACTTTATAAATACATGCCTTAGCAGTTTGTGCCTTGAAATTACTAAGTTTCAAACTAAGCCCAGATGCAGCAGCTTGGAGAAGCTCCTGTTTAAAGCCCAGCAATGTCTTCTCTGCCTGTAACCACAGAGCATGCAGACAGAAGGAAAAGCAAGCTCCTACTGCAGCACGATTAGACGGAGAAGGAAAAATCTCCACAGAGCTGTAGACCAGGTACTTAAGAAAGAAGCTTATGCAAACAATGTGATAGAGACAGGGGAAGCTTGTGAACAAAGAAACGAAGCGCGGATGTACAGAGCTGAGATAGGCACGGCCCGAGGCGAGAAAAGCAAGCGACCTGGGTGCCTCTGCAGAACTCAGGCGTATGCTTTGGAGGTGTGGCAGCTCCGTTCTCTTCTCTGGCTCTTTGGTGGCACATTTATCAAATAAAACACTGTGTGGGGATACCAAACACGAGGAATGACCAAATCAATGAGAACCGCCTTGACAGACTCCACTTTGAATGTGGGCTCTTCTGGGAGACATAGCTTCATCTGTGTGAAGTACCTGACTGGGGAGATTTGTACTGTATGAAGACACTGCAAAGAAGCAAGTGGGAGAGACAGAAGCCAGCAACAGGGACGGCCAGACTGACAAACTTATTGGAAGGATGAATTAAGGTGTCGACTGTTACATTGTCATAATTTGCTCAGTTAATAAGCACTGATAGCTATTTTAAAAGAAGAGAAATTAAATTCAAATTATACTTGAAACACTGCTGTTGCACTGAGTTACTTGTTAGCACACATCCCTAACTGTCCTCAGGGCCAAAAGGCCACAGTAGCAAGGAAAACTGTCAGAGAAGCATTCGGAGATTTTATCAATGATGACAGCATGACAGCAATGAAAATGGCCACTTAGCAACTCCGATAGCAATCAGGTTCTACGTCAGTATTTGAATAAAATAGCATAGTATATTGCAAACAGTTTGGTAGCTAATTACAGTAGGAAGTTTTAGGGCCAAGGAGATGAAATGATTGAATCTGAATATTTATTTTTGTGTTGAGAGAAAGGCATCAACAGATACAGATGAATTGGAACAATGGCAGCAGAGTCAGGTACCTTTTTGAGAGGACTGATGGGGAAAAAAAGAGAAGAAAAGTTCACCTTTAAAATTAGTTTGTTCCTCTTTAGAAGCAAAGAAAACAGGAGACAAGCCCTCTCTGTGACAGAGATGCACACCTGTCCAGAGGACCTGTCTTCATAATAATGTGAAATTCACCAGGAATCACATTTCTGTTATCATTTGTTTCAAGAAGCTTGCATCCAAAGTTTGAAACTGGATACTGTTGCCACACCCCCAAATTTTATATGAGATCCTGATTTTTTGTTTCTTTGTTTGTTTGTTTGTTTGTTTGTTTGTTTGTTTGTTTTGAGATAGGGTTTCTATGTGTAGACTTGACTGTCCTAGGCTCACTTTGTAGCCCAGACTGGCCTGAATTCACAGAGATCCATCTGCCTCTGAATGCTCCCTGAATGCTGGCTGATGTGATTCTTTCCTCTACTGTTCTTTCTCTTCACCCTGACTCTTTTACTGTTTTATTTTGTTGTGTGCCATTTGGCAAGATACTTTAAATACTCTGTGCAAGAAGTATTTAAATGACAAGATGAGAGATTCGTAGATAACTGAGCTGTGAGGGTACACACTGTGTTTAAAGTACATGTGTAGATGTGAGAGTGAAGAGAATGTACACTGACTCTCTGGGTCCATTCATGTAAAGCACACAACCGTACAAAACCCATGTGCTGTGACCCGAGCTACATACTCAGGGCTGGTTAAAGGATAACGACAAGCAAAGAAATTGATGCCACGGATTCAGAACGCTGGCTACCTCCAGGCAGGAGCAAGCTGTGGGCACAAGAAAAAGGCAATGTCTGCACATTCCCTCTCTAGCTGAGTAATTACCAAAGGGCGGGTCCTTCCCGATGATCTACTGGGCTGTGCGTTTGTATTTTTATAGACATGTTTTGTATTCTTTTCCTCAGATGCAGTATGTGCCGAGGAGAGTGGGGGCACCGGGGGCACAGGGTAGGGATGTGGCCACAGCCTACAAGGCGTCTCTTTTCAGGAGACTGACATTCTGGAGGGACAGGTGGAAAAGGAATGACAGGCAGAGGAACAGGCACCCCACGGGGGGGGGGGGGGGGGGGGGCGTGGGTGCTCCAGAGTGAGAAAAGCTGGGGATGCCTGAAAAACCTCAGGGGGGCACATCTAATGAGGAGATGGGTATTTGAATGGGGCCAGGGAGAGGCCATGCTTCTCAGAAGGCCTGAATTCTGAATGTGATCAGTGGTAGCCAGAGACCTGTCACCACCCTATGGATACCTTTTAAAGGCAACTGATTTTGTGGAAGAAATAGATCAAAGTAGGTTTAGATTGGGTCTCCATCAGCGATCGTGGAAAACGTCAGTGGAAAACAGTTGCAACAAAGAGAAAACCCAGTTATGACCCGGATGGAAAGCTAGCTGGAAAGCTTCTGATGGGTCGTTATACTACTTAGGACCAGTTTCCTGGGGCTTTTGGTTCTAAAACTTGTAGAAGAACTATGTAACTCTTGGACTTCCCCTCCAAATTGTGTTAGAAAGTGAGGCAGAAGAAAAAAGTCTTTGGAAGAGTTGAGCCAGCCTGCTCTGAGCCTACACTATTTTTCGTTCCATCGGTCTGTCTCCCAACTGTCCTACATTAAACAATAATTTGTGCCTGCCATGACTACTGTGAACCGTGGAAGGAAAAGAAAACTTTATACAAAAAAAAAAATGCATATCTTATATGTAAAAATAACTGAATGTCTGTGCTCACTTTGTGGGAAGTTTCTAATGTGAAATCATTCATTGGAAGCAGGAGGTTCCAGCAATGGAGAATAGCAGCGTATGGTCAGCCCAGTATCTCTAGGCAGTTGAGCCCAGGACCCACACAGATACTGAAATGTGTGAGTGCCCTACGCCCATGTGTAAGACAAAGCAGAGCTTGTCTGCACCCTGTGAAACCCTCAGATGTCTTTCACACACCTTACAATACTTAGAATACTCAGTGTAATCCTCTGCCTTACTTAGTACAATGGAGAAAAGGTGTAAAGTGTTAAGCTTGGTTTTTTTTTTTAGAGAATAATATTAATAAGAGATGCCTTTGTTGTGGCGGATACACACACAGTTTAAAGCGATTATCTTCAGCCCAAGGCGGGATGAGTCCATGAGGTGGAGACCCTGGACACAGAAGAAGGCTGACTGTGACTGTACCCTGCAGCAGGGACCCACATTAAAAACCTATGCAATGCAACCTGTAGAAGACCGGGCTGAAGGACGCTGCATCATATCATCCGAACAAAAACGTGCCTATTTTGCCCTGCAGGCAGGATTATACACACCAAGCTTGCAACGTATTGGTGGATGCTCCAAGGCCACAGGAACAGGGAATTCTGATCCGTGCTCACACTGTCGCAGAGAAGAATCTCCTTTGGAAGCTATTAACAGCCAGAGGAGCTGCTCTCGCTCGCCAGCCAGGGTGCAGCAGGCCCATTTAACATTCCTGTCTAGTGAAACGGCACAGGCCCTTGTGCCTGTTTCTAAATGCACATTTTTAATATTCAATATAATGCTACTCTTTAACAAACTCTTTACTCCCTGCCTCTCTGATGAAGCTTCCCGGGGTCTTTAAAGGGATTGTTAACCCAAGAATGGATCGCACTCTTTCTGCATGAGCAGGTTGAGAGCCAGCCCATTAAGCTTCCTGTCTCTACTGCGGCGGCGCCCATCCGCACCTCTGAGGAGATGTGCCAGCTGCTGGGTGATGAGCTCGGGGGCCTCGCGCAGGAACTCCTTCAGCACCAGAGAGGAGGAAGACTCTGGGAACCCCAGCTCGCCATCGCTCTGCACTCCAGGGTTGATGACTCTGACAACTGCGGCTTCCAAAGTTCTGTCCTCACTGTAAAATAAACAGAGAGGAGAAGAAAGAGCTAAGTCATGCTTTCCCACTCTGCTTCCTGATTCGGTCTCTACTCTCACATGAATGGTGATTTCCCCCTAAATGGCCCAAACACAGATTCTCATGACTATGAACAGGACCTAACTGGAGCGGGAGAGTTGGCTAAGACACCAGCAGAGCAAGCGTGAGGACCGGAGTTCAGATCCCCAGTATCCATGTAAAAACCGGAAGTGGGGTGGGTGAGAGGGGCGCCCTGGGGTTTGGCGGTCAGCCAGTCTAGCCAATCAGTGAGCACCGCGTTCATTGATTGGCCTTTTGAGGTTGGGAGGGAGACACCTGACATGGATCTGGGATCTGTAGGAGCTTGCATACCTTTGAATTCTCCCTCTCTCCCCCCACAGAGAAGAGAATAGGATGTTATTACATGTCTCTTCACATGTCATTTCCACTCATTCCGGTCACCAGGATTCCTACAGTATTTTCATACCTCCACAACGACTATTATGTTTCAGTTTCCACACAACCAGAAACACTGTAACTCTGTTCAGACCCTGTGAAATGGGTTCGAGCAAGATCTCCATTTTCCTACTAGGGAAACTGCAGAACCCTGGGCTAAGGAATGTGTTCAATCGTCAGGTGAACAGGGAGTGGAGCTTTTAACTGAATCTGACTCCTACTCGGAACAGTCTCTGAAGTTAAGAAGAAAAACAAACCAAAACTCAAAAGCCCACTGTGCCCAAGATGGCCTCACTATGGCTAGTTTAACTCGGACTGGTAATTAACTCGCTGAATAAATTTTGCACTTTTTTTTTTCTTTTTGAGTGTTGAAGATCAATCTCGGACAAACACTTTGGATGCTAGGCAAGTGTTTGGTCACTGGGCTACCCCCCCTCCCTCAGCTCCTCACCTCAGCTGTTTTTCTGGAGTATTATATTTCATAAACAATCACACCCTCAGTTGTCTCAAAGACAACTTAATGCTTTCCATTTTAAGCGGCGACAAAATTCTTCCCCAATTCCTGTGCTGTGGAGTTGTCTCCAACTCATGAGTTGTCTTGAAAGAGCTGGACATAACTTTAGTGCAAGAAGGAAGAACACCCAGGCTGCTGTGGTTTGGGGACTGACTTTCCTCCAAAGGTCCACATAGGCAGGACGGTTCCCACGGTGGACAGACTGGGAGGTGTTGAAGGCTTTAAGGGGCGAGGCGGGACAGCAATCCTGAGATTACTGGGGACAAGCCCTCACAGGGGGTTGGATAGCTCACGTTTTAGCTTCTGCCCTGGTTCAAGGTGTGACTGCTCTGCTCTTCTTGCTGATAGACCTCTCTCACCACATGCTCTGGGCTGAGGCTTGACTCTTCAGAGCCATGAGAAGAACAAACCTCTCCTTACTTCCTAAGCAGCTTGTGTCATAGTGATGGAAAATACAGCTGAGAACTGAAGACAGTCCGAAAACTCACCCCAAACTTCCAGCCTCTGGTCAACAGGTGGCTGATAAATACCATTCGAAAGAATTTCATTTGCTTCAAACAGTAAGGAATAAGGCAGCCCACAGAGTGCTTTCAAAACACCTTATAACCGATTGTGGAACTGAGGCTGCCTATGCATGCTTTAATTCATATGTAAATATGCATCCTAAAAAAAACGGGTTACATTTAAAATTATTAAATGTAAGGGTCTTATTTTAAGTATTTAAGTATTCAAAGGTCAAGCTTAATTGGTAAAGGTCATCAACAATAGGCATGGCTAAAGAATGAACCAGTCAAGCTGCAGGTACTCAGCTGATGTCCTGTCACTCAACAGCAGCAGAGAGTGTGCCACAAAGGCTGCTCTGTGCTTGTCTGTCTATGGGGACTTCTCATTCCTCTCCCGTTATCTTAGATCCTTGCTCCAGTTAGCAGTTCCTAAGTGACTGAAGGAGGCAGAAGAGCTAAATTCTGATCTCTAGTGTCACATGTGGTACCCTGGGCAAATGCACCCGTGACACTAGATTTCCTGTCTACGGGATGAGGTGACTGAGCTGCATGGGTTTTCAACAGCCTGTCTTTCTTTTACCACACAAAACGAAAACCATGATCAAGTCATCTCCGTGGTCCATTTCCCAATTTCCCCCTTTTCTCTGATGAGATTTCTTTAGGGTCTTTCTGTTTTATCCGCTTTCAATTTTTGCTACTTATCTTCAACATTAATACATAGGATTATTGAGCCGCTCATGAGGGAATATTATTCTGGCAAATTTTACAAGCACATTCTACTTAAAGGCAGCACATTTGAAGTTTCAAAGCAAACACAGAGAACCTGCATAGACCAAATTTTGTCATTAAAGAAAAGTACTCCTTTTTTAAACACCAAGGTGCATGGTGATAACCAACCAGACCTTCACATGGGACAAATTCACAGAGCCTCAGAGCAGGCCTTACCTCCCCAGGACGTGGCTGCCCACGAGCGTTATCGACAGTTTCCCTTCGTCATTCAGCTGATGGAGGTTAATTTCATCTCGGAATATGTGGAGCGACTCAGAGATGTTCAGCTCTTCTAAAATAAACCTTGTCTCTGTGAAGTAGCTGAATTCAGTTCTTGGGATATTCAGCACTGGCACGCAGAGGACCCCCGGTGGACTGACCTATGGAAAGAGAAGTCGCCTCAGCCCCCGGAAGCAGCAGTTTTCCTCCAGCTCGAGGCCAATTGTTAAAGAGAGTATTAGCCTACTCTTCACAACTAAACCATTTGGCATTCAAAACCAGTCTCCCTGAGCACAGTTACAGAGCACTTTCCACTAGTGAGAGGATCCTGGTGTCCTATGCCTAAAGTATTATTACATGTGTTTATTTCTCTGTGTGTGTGTGTGTGTGTGTGTGTGTGTGTGTGTGCGTGCCACAGCACACATGTGGAGGTCAAAGTAGCTTGCATGAATCAGTTCTGTTCTCCCACCATGTGAGTCCTGGGAAAGCAGTCAGGCAGTCATGTGTGCTGCAACTGTATTATCTGCTGAACCATCTCACCAGCCAGTCCAGGATGTTTTCTTACCTTTTGTGTGTGTGTGTGTTTTGTTTGTTTTGTTTTTGAGACAGGGTTTCTTTGGGTAGCCTTCCTTGTCCTGGACTTGCTTTGTAGACCAGGCTGGCCTCGAATTCACGGAGATCCACCTGCCTCTGCCTCCCCAAGTGCTGGGATTACAGGCATGTGCCACCCCATCCATCACCATTTTTTAACCTATAATTTCACAGGCAAGCTTTACTGGAAACACTTTTAAAAATGTATGTACAAAATAAAAAATATGTATGCAGACATATACATGTATACACACATACAGACACATAATCTCCTCTTTATGGATAGTAAATGCATGTCTTGATGGGATTGACAAAAATAATTTATGTTTGGGACAGACTGAAGTGATACAAGAAGCATCTGTCCCCCTAGAAATGGGATCCTTGCACCCTGGATTCAGTCAACAGTTCAAGTCTACTGTAAGCTTCCACAATGACATCTGAAAAACTATGTGTCAAAGTATGATTTGTGTCATTTTTTAATGCAAAATACCACATAGGTCACTGGTTATTCAATCAAGAGTCAGGGTTTAGCACACACACTAATATATTCTGTGATACAATAACATCTATGAGTTCAGGAGAGATCATTCATACACATACATATGTATGTCTATATGTTCATGAGCCTCTTATATGAAATGTTTGTGGTAACCAGAAAGGTAGGAAAAGGAAGAGAATTCCAAATTCACAATAAAATTTTTTTCTATATGAATTTTAAAAATAAGGTATTTTAAAAATTACTCTAAGGATATGGCAATGAGATTCAGTGCCACCGAAAGAGCGTGGGCTTGGTGGTGCTTTGTTTCTGGATAAGTAAATAGCCTTTATTCACATGTCACCACAGCTCTGTCACAAGTATGTGCTTCTGACACTGCGCAACACGCCATCATCTGTCTCCCGTCTCTAACGCTGGAACGGTAGGCTTGTTTTGTTCTGCTGCTTTCTAAGACCTAAAACAATCAGGCATCCATAAACATTTAATCAATATTCACTGAATTAAATAAGTGAACCGAACACGGCTATTGTACACAAAACACAAAAGCTTCTCCACCAAAGTGGGTTTCTTTCCATACTGAATCTGGGTCGCATAATAATCATTAGTGATTTATGTATGGCATGCTACTCTTCCTAATTAATTGACAGTCGTGTATAACTCCTGCAAATGCAGTGGAGTAGAATCAGCACGAGAGGCAGGGTGTGTGTCCTGAGCTGTCCAAACAGGACTTATTCTGGAGGTGCAATCAGAGAGGAGATGCCAGTCAAAGCTCCTGCTCGGGAATTAGAGAAAGCCATTCTCCTCTCTGAGCCTTGGCTTTCTGTGTCTGTAGAATGGGGTTTGGCCTCTGTTCTACTCATCAGGGTGTGAGGAACGCATGGGAAACCACAAAGCCCTGAAGGCTGAAGCTGGTTCTTAGGAAAGCTCCGTAGAGACACAGCTCACAAGTAGCCGGCAAGGCCTGCTGCACCAAGACAGAGGCTTGGTGTCTTAGTTAGGTTTTCTATTGCTTTGATAAAACACAATAACTGAAGCAACATGGGAGGAAAGGATTTATTTCATCTTATAGCTGCTAGTCCATCTTCCAGGAATTCAGGGCAGAAGCTCAAGGCAGGAGCTGATGCAAGAAGCCCTGGAGGAGTGCTGATTGCTAGCTTGCTCGACCTGTGTTTTTAATACATCACAGAACCACCTGTCCAGAGGCAGCACTGCCTGCTCTGTGGGCTGGGCCGTCCCACATCAATCATTAAACAAGAAAATTCCCTACAGACTTCCTTACAGGCAATCTGAAGAGAAACATTTTTTTAAGTGAGGTTTCTCTTCCTAGATCACTGTAGCTGGTGTCAAGTCAACAAAAAGCAACCAAACAACAAACAAACAAATATAACCAAGACACACAGAAACAACAAAATCCCTAGTGTGACTCCTTAGTCAGATACCACATTTGCCTCTATGCTTAGTTAAAAGTCTCCTAAGGGAAGGAGGGTCTATGAGTCCATCCTCATGTATCTATCTACCAATCAACCATCTTTTACACTCACAATTTCCCTACATCCTTTTTGCATGACACACATCCATTTACGACACTGTAACTATAGTTGGTGATGTTATTGTTCTTATATACTTTCTTCAAACTGTATATCATCCATGGTCTTAAAGTCAATCCAGTTCAGCCAACTGTCTTCTGGATGAACGGCAGACAATAACAAGGATTGCTTAATATGCACATCTTGACTCTCAGACAATCCATCTCCTCATACCAATTACTCTTCCTTGCAAAGTTCAACAATTTGTAAGATAAATTTGATATAGAGCCCACATGTAGAGATCAGAATACTGTAGCCATCATTTTTGTCAGCTGCCCTAAAGCAGTGCTTGCCACCCACAGCTCATTCTGGAAGACTGGGTTTCACGTCAATTTAAATCACTCCAGATCAGCTATGCATACTATCAGGGGATCCAGATCCAAACAAAAGTGAAATAAAATAAACCAGACTCTGGAAAATTAAAAATTCCATCAACCTTCTGGAAATAGTACCCAAACATTCAGAACATACATTTTGAAGGTTTTCAGGAAGTAAAGCCCATTACTATGGATGGATGGGGTTTATAGATGGGAAGCTTAAACATGATTTAAATTGAAAAAAAAAAAAGGCCTTTCCAGTTCTCTGGGTGAGTCTGTGTTTCAGGGTAAAGAGGTCCTCCTGCAGGGGACAACAGCAGCAGGGCTAAAAGGCAACAGCCAGAGACTTACAGAACCTAGACTGGACACACCATGCCCCTGCCTCTGAATCTCCAGCAAGTGCTCTGCACCTCACACACTGGTCATGAGTTACTCTGAACATTTTTCTATGTCCAAAGGCATGGTCGCACAGTCTACCTAAGGGAAAGAAGGAAAGGGGACCTGAGTCCTGCTTTTTGTTACTTCTCCAAATTCTCCTAAAAGCAACCAAATGCTACAAACTTTCCAATACATTGTTTGAAGCAGTTCTGAAAAGAAACCAGTAAGACATAACCAGAATAGTGTTTGGCATACGGAGCGAGTCAATAAAGGCCTGTTGCTTACTAGGTATGTAATGTTTATTCTCTACAACAATATATGAGAACATGAAAAACTAAGTTAGTGGCTTCATTTCTCTATAAAATATTTATTCTTGAAAGAAACACAATTCAGGTTCAAAGGACACGATCCCTTTTCCCCTCACCTTGTCCAGAAAGTATGCATACGTGAAGGCAGAAATGAGAGAATCCAAGTCGCATGACTTAGGTCCAATTACTACATGGACCTTCTCCAACTGTTTACTTCGATCCTGCAGCCAATAAAAAAAAAAAAAAATCACAATTTACTTGCTTCCAATCAATGTAAAGTGGAAATTTTTCAATGTTTTTTTTTTTTAAGTATGCTTGTCTATACTCAGACACAGTGGCAGAAAACACTAAATTTATAACAAAATTACATAAAAACTAATTACCCTGTTTAACATGCTCATTCAAACCATTGAATTTTCAAGAAGAAAATAGTCTAACTTTACAAAGGCTACCTATGGGGCTTGCAACGGTTCAGGGAGAGGCGTCTGCACGTACTGGTTAAGTACACACACACACACACACACACACACACACATACATATACTGCACACATACACACACCAAAAATGTAAGACTTCCTACAAATTAACTTCCTTTGAACTGTACCTCTGAGGCACTGTTTCCTTGGTTAGGGGTATTTTGGCGTGAAGACTAGTTGCACAGAATGCAATGGCCATCTCCCAATAGAAGACATTCCTTAGTTTAAGAAACAGAGTGACTTTTTCCGTATCTTTCCCACACTGTGTAGTCAGGCAAACACACTATCTGAAAAGGCTTCGTTTTTTCACATTCTGTCTTGGATGTCGAGGGTATTCTCCCTATGTTGTTCTATTATTTAGCAAATAAAACATCTAGTGAAACAGAAAATAAAGTTTTTTTGGGCTTTTTGAGACAGGAGTTTTCTGTATAGCCCTGGCTGTCCTGGAACTCACTACATAGGCCAAACTGGCCTTGAGCTCAGAGACCCACCCGCCTCTGCCTCCTGAGTACGTATCCATTGCTCTTTTACAGGGTGTACTGTCACCTCTCTAGAAGGGAATACACACTTTTTGTTGTTTGTTTGCTTGTTTGTTTTTCGGGCTTACTCGACAGTTATTTAAAATCTCTTATAGAAGGCTGGCATTCCCTTAAAACATTTCAAGAATCAAGTACCTCTGGAAAACAATTTGCCATAGCAAGTTGCATGGCACAGAAAATTATAAAATGAATTAATACATGTTCTTTTGTTTCTCTTGAGAAAGGCCTCATGCAGCCCAGGCTGGCCTCAACCTCACCGAGCTGCTGATGCACGAGGACTTCTCGTTGACTTGCGTCCACTTTCCAGGTGCTGGGAGTCCAGCATGCTCCACCACCCTGCGTATCAAATGCTATCTTTGCAGTATGGGAGCGGCAGCGCCTGTGTTTACTTTTCTTGCTTTCCGTCACTTATTTTCGTCTCCCTGTTTAAGACTAGCTAGACAGCCACATATTGTAAAATTATTCCAAATGGCAGGACTGGTCCTGACTGCTCAACAGCGAACACTTGGGATTCCTTTGTGTACAGAAAAAAGCTAAAGCATACCTAATAACCTAGCAGGCATCTTGCAAATGAACTTGATAATTGGTTAGTATTTATGAAACAAGTTATTAAACCATGAGGATTTGGCTTGAACACCAGGATGAAGTACATTATTATTTTTTGCATTATTTTACTATGCTACATAAGGTTGTGTTCATGCAAGAGTGAATGTGCTCTGAGTATTTTTATCCCCACGTCTACCCTCCTCCCCTTTCATGTCCCAGCCCGTCCCATTAGTCCCCGTTGTTTTCCCAGACAGTTTCTCTTCTACTTTCACACCATCTGTACACATGCAATTTTATGAATCAATAAAAGATGAAGCAAATCTTGAAGGCGGCTGGGTGGACTCCATCACAGAGAAAAGCAGCAGAGAGATTTCATATAAGCCATCCCCAGTAAGTGATACTGCTAAATTGAAACAGCTCATAGTTTCAATTTCTGTGACATTTACTTTTATTAAAACTTAAAGTTTGATACAAACTGTGAAAAAAATGGTGATAAACTCCCTCCGCCATGACCATCCAATCTTGCTCTCACACCCTCCTTTCCCAGCTTCCTTTTCTAACCTCGTAAGTGTACGGCTGGCTCCCTGAACTGAACATCCTCTGAGGGTTAGTTCAGGTCTAGATATCAAGGTCAAGACAGCAAATTATTCTAGAAGCACCTAAATACGTTTAGGTAAATAGGATTCCAGCCCATTACAACATGAGCAAATGTATTAAGAAATCACATTCCTGTCAATGCTGTACTTCCAAGAAGCTCAGAGGTCTGAGGAGACATTACCTCACTTCTCCCGTATCTTGTGAGACAGGCAGTAGAAAGATCAACGGTGCTTTTTACAGGTCAGAGGAGCCAGGGATGGAGCCGACCTTCTTTCGGAATCTGAAGCCTGACACCTTGAGAGCTGACTCCTCCCGCCCCATCTAAGCGCTTCACAGTGCCTTAAGGGACTCTGTGCGCCCCCCCCCCCGAGTGCACACAGCACTGAGGGAGAAGAGAGAGGGCTAAATATGCACACAACACACAGAGATGCTGCCGACACTGGGAGTGTGAGCAATTGGCTAACCTGCTCTCTCGCCTGGGCTTCGTCATTCCCAACAAGGCTCTGTGTACAACCTTGAACCTACACAAAAGAAGATGTGCAGGACATGGCATCATCTGTGTGTTGATGCATTTTCAGATATAACCCCAATTACTACTCTAGAAAAGAAAAGAGCTAAATAAATGAGGATTGTGACTCCAGTTCTCACAGGAACCTTCTACAACCACCGTGGTCTATTTCTTCTTCATTGAGAGAAAGGAAGGACATATTCTCCTGGAGGTCAGAGACAAGACTGACTCTGGAGCAGAGCTTCCCATGGTGCTGCATGTTCTTTTGTTTCTCTTCTGGCTACTCTTCTCCCCACATAGCACATTATTTCACTGCCATGGTCTCTCCAACGCCATCCATAGGATGGCTAATACAGTGGTCAGCTTGACAGGATCTAGAATCACCTAGGAAAGAGATGAGCCCCTAGGTATGTCTGGTTGGGAGTTTCTATTATTAACAGGCTGGTTTAATTGAGGGCAGCGCTGTTTCGTGGTCTGGCAGTCCTGGACTGAATAAGGAGGTGAGCTGATCTCCAGCATTCACTCTCTCTCTGCCTTCTCACCTGGGATGATGATCAGCTGGGCTTCAAGCTTCTGCCACTGTGATTCCTCCACCATAAAGGACTTGAGCTTAAACTGTGAACTAGAAGAAACTCTCCCTTCCTTGACTTGCGTTTGTCAGGTACTCTGTCATAGCAACAACAAGGAGAACTAACACAAGACATGACTACCAACTCAGCTAATACCGTAAGGCCTAAGCTCCAACACTTTCTTTCCCTGCCACCCTTCAGTCAGGTGGAGAAGAGTCACTTCAGTTCAATGGTACATTGAACTGAGTGTATTGGAGCTGATGAACCAAATAATGAGATCATGAGAACTGTGAGCACAGTTAAAAGAATAAGAGGATGCTTAGGTGAGTTTCTTCAAGAAATCTTCTGTTTGAGTAAAGACTTAGACCCAGGGAGCAAAGCCTAAAGACATCACGGGCCATAGGAAGAATGTCCCCAAAGGTTCTGAGGAAGGGGCCAACATACTTAGCAACTGACAAGTATGTACATTTCCCAAACATGATTTTGTAAAGACAGCAATGAACAGCTCTGGAAAATAAATGACAGAAACATCCTGCCTTAATGGCAACACAGGCATAATGAGCATTAAGACATCGAGACATAGATTTTAGAATGTTTGTTTATCCTGTATCATATGGCTGATATTCACTTATAAGTGACTATATAAGATAACCATACTAAAATCTATAGTCCTAAAGAAGCTAAACAACAAGGAGGACTCTAGGGAAGATACTTAATCCTCATTCAGAAGGGCAAACAGGATAGACATCGGAAGTAGGAGAAAACAAAGAACAGGATAGGAGCCTTCCACAGGGGCATCTGAAAGGCTCTACCCATCAGGGTATCAAAGGAAATACTGAGACTTATAGACAAACTTTGGGCAGAGTACCGGAATCCTTATGGAAGAAGAGGGAGATAGAAAGACCTGGAGGGGACAGGAACTCCACAAGGAGAAAAACAAAGGCAAAAAACTTGGGCCCAGGGAGGCCTGCAGAGACCAATACTCTAGCCAAGGACCATGCATGGAGAGGACCTAGATCCCCTGTTCAAAGGAAGCCTATAGGCTGCTCAGTTTCCAAGTAGGTTCCCTAGTAAGGGGTACAGAGGCTGTCTCTGACATGAACTCGGGGACTGGCTCTTGATCACCTCCCCCCCAAAGGGTGCAGCCTTGTCAGGCCACAGAGAAAGGTGATGTAACCAGCCTTGATGAGACCTGATAGGCTATGGTCAGATAGAAGGGGAGGTGATCCTCCCCTATTAGGGGACTAGGGGAGGGGCATAGGGTTGAAGAGGGAGGGTGAGTGGGACCGGGAGGAGATGAGGGAGAGGGCAGCAGAGGGGATACAAAGTGAATAAATTGAAATAAATATAAATAAATAAGAAATCGAGACAAAGACTTAACTGCTAATGCCCACGTCTAACACAGACAGAACCACGATAATCAGATAAAAGAGAAACTAGCAGCTTTACCATCTAAATGCACTTGCAAATAGAGTGCCAGAACGTTCCCATTATTAACACATAGAGAAAACTTTGAACACAGTAGGACTCCAGATCACAACTCAAACACGCTTTCAATCTCAAGTTGCAGTTTTATATATGGATAAAGTGAGGCTTCTTACCAAGGTTAACTTCCTAAGTCCTTTTAAATGCCAATAAAAATACCTACACCTTCAGACTCCACTGCCCACCAGAGGACGCGTTAGGACAACACACTCTTTAACCCACCCACGGGAAGCAGAGGAACTGATCGGAAGAGGGCTTCCAGAGGCTTCCAACAGGGCTAAGTCAGTGTGTTCTGTCTGCCTCTCAGAAATAAAACTACTTTTACCCTATAGCTTTCTCAACCCCAAGTCCTCTAAGAAACCTTTTCATCAAAAAGCCCTTGCTAGGCTATCATAGCCCCCTCCCTGCCCCTTTCTTTAAAATTCTATAAACATTCATGACAATAATAATTCGCTTACGTTAGTTTTGTTGGGCCAGGAAGACCGCTCAGCAGATATAAAAGAGCAACTGTGAAAGCCTGACAGTCTGAGTGCGAGCTCTTGAAATCCAGGTATTATTTTTTTTTCCCCTTTTTTCGAGACAGGGTTTTTCTGTATAACATCCCTCACTGTCCTGGAACTCTTTTGTAGACCAGGCTGGCCTCCAACTCACAGAGATCTACTTGCCTCTGCCTCCTCTCTAGTTCTGGGGTGAAAGGCCACCACACTCAGCCTACAAATTAATTTTTTAATGGAAATCTTTTTCTAAGAAACATAGGCCTTCATAAGTCAGGTGTGATAAATATTAATAAGGCGAAGGTAAACACTGCTAACATTCCCTGTACACACTTTAAAGTTTGTACATATATGTTTACATTTATACATGGGGAACTTGTATTTACACTCTTTACAGACTTAGTTTTTTCATTACCAAGATGATGCGTCTTCATCGTTTGTTTTGCCATTTACTTCAGATGGTATCTCACTATGTATTCTAGGCACCCTTGAACTCAGGATCCTTCTGCCTCAGCTTCCAAAATGGTAGACTTGAAAGTGTGCACCACAGTGCCCCTCTTTTCATTCACTGTAAGTAGCTGAATAGTGACAGGTGTGTGGGTGTGTGTGTGCATGTGTGTGTGACAGAACTCCTGGAAGCCGCATAGTTGACTTTCTAGTCTCTATCGGGGGTGGAGAGTTAGCTTAGTGATTAAGAACACTGTTGCTCTTGTAAAAGGCCCTGGGGTCAGTTCTTCCCACCCACATGGGGGCTCACAACCTTTGGTAATAAAAAGAGGGCGACATAATGCCCTCTTCAGACTTCCAAGGGCACCAGGAAATGTGTGTGTGCAGATGGTGTGTCAGGCAAAACACTCATGCACACAAAATTGAAATAAATCTAAAAATAATTATTAACCGTTATATTGCTAAATAGGATCTCTGGCTCAGTGGCTGTGTGGTCCAGGTTCAAACAATACAAAGCCTGGCACAGTGGCACAGACTTGTAATGCCACAAACCTGGGAGGCTGAGGCAGGAGGATCACAACTTGGAAGCTATGCTAAGTGACTTAGTGAGATTCTGTCTATGATGGTTAAGCACTTTGACTAGAGTTAGAATCATCAGGGAAATACTTCTGGGTGTGTCTGTGGCGTTATTCCCAAAAAAGTGTAACTAAGGAGCGAAGACTGGCTGTGAATGGGTGATCCCAACCTGTGGAATTAATAACGAGAGGAGACCTGAGCACCAGCATTCATCCTGACTGCACACCATGTGACCAGCCTTATGCCCATGCTGTCCCGCCTTCCCTGTCATGATGGACAACCCTCACACTGCCGGTCATAGAAACCTTCCTTCCTTTAACTGCTTCTGTCATAGCACTGAAAAAGGAACTAATTCATCATCTCAAAACAACAACAAAAAATCAATTTAAATATTAAAAACAGGATTAAAAAGTAAATAAATGACTGAGAGGTCATAATTCATTTCTTCTCGGAGGTATACCTCAGGCTGTGGGTAAAAGCGAAAGCATTTACCAGAATCTGACTAAACACAGGACACAGGCATATTATATTCAATTTTCTCATAAATGTCGTAATTTAATCGGTGACCTAATTAGAAAAGGACAAAGGGCTTTTGGTGGTTAAGACTGAAAAGGATCATGAGGTAACACAATTACCTGATAAAACAGAAGCAGTCGATACAGATAAACTTATGTTTCCCATAGTCTCGGCCTTCATCACTACCAATCCCAAACTCTCAAGACTGAGCTAGAATGTGCTGAGTCCTTACAGAAGCTAGGTAGGAAAAGACCAACCCAGCAACACCTTTCCACAAAGTCCAGCGGCAGGACTAGATAACAGTTGGAAGAGCCATTCAACTGCGGAGCCGGAGTAGGAAAATACATGGAAAGAAGATAAAAGTTGTTGAGAGTGACTGACTACAGATAAGAGTGGCGGGATGACGTGAAAACATAATATTCTCAGATCAAGTGGCCTCAAGTATCATTATGTACACTTTTCTGCACGTGTGTGTGTGTGTATTGGTGTGCATACACCCATACATTGTTCAAGGTTGTTTTGGAAGCACTACCATTATTTTTCTTCTATAACGTGAACTTGGAAACAACAGGGCTGCACCCAAAAATTCTTCCCTTGACTAAAGAACCCCAGAGGGAATCATCTGACACAGTGCAAGAGCCAAAGCTATGTTTTCATTTTAATTACCATGCATGAGAGATACACGAACCAGAAATGCCTCTAACCTGGGAGCCCCTTGCCCAAAGACGGATCCCTCCTGAGATGCGGAAGGCTGTTGCTTATGGGAGATAACAGGCCGTGTGTTTCTTGCTCACCTGAACAAGTTTGTTTGGCCCACTGCACCGTATGTGCTTGATCACATGTGGGGGGAGGTGAGTGGGCCGGAAACACGTCAGGATGACTTGATCAGACTTGATGGAAAATAGGCAAGTCTTCTGGGTTTGCCTTGGATTATGCAAAATGTGACTCCTTCCCATTTTCTGGGAACCCCTGAATGGTCCTGGCCAGAATCCACCATCCTGGCCAGTGTTTCCTTAAAGTTTGCTTCAGATTTGTCTCAAAAGTTGTAGAACTCACAAGTGTCAGGTTTAACAGCTTCCTCGGTGGCCTTAACTTTCAAGCTGTCTGCTTTGGAAGTGCCTCTGTCTACGATCAACTGGCACCTTCTCATGCAAATAGACAATGCGTACTGGAGCTTGTCTCCTGCAGATTTACAGGTCTTGACTCAGGGGCTGTCATCGTTTTTTATGGTGATGGAAGTCAACCTGGGTCCTTAATCTTACTCTCAGCTCTGTCCTGTCTTGTGTCTCTTTTCCGTGCTTAGTCCTCCACAGAAAAGGCACTCATACTCTTCAGGAAACAGCATCTGGAGGAGCTTCTGCTACTAACCCATGCCCATCAAAGGCAACAGAAGAGTTTCAAAGAATGAATGCAAATGAATGCCCTACCGCTGATATGCACCCATGCCTCCTAAGTTTTACAAAACAATTACTTATTTTAAAATTTGCAAAGTGGAAAGTCACAAAGGAGAAAAACATTCATCTCCCCAAATTACATCCATTGCTACGAACATTTAGTGTACTCCTTTTAATATTCTTTTCCTTACTTCTCTGAGTACGCTTTCCTGCTATATATAATGCGTGTATTCTTTCTCTTTAAAATTAACAAGGCTCTATTCTCTTAAATTCTAGGATATAAGATGTTGCAACGGCAAGAATGCTTTGAATTTGCTTACTTATAAAGCCGTAGCGCCTCCCTACTATTTTAAACATTTGATGGTTTTCTTTAATATTGATCATTATAATTTATCTACTCATTCTCTCACTGTTGGAGATTTATTTCATTTAAATTTTTGGAAGCAATTAAACCTTCTACAAGTGGATGTTTGGGAAAGAATGTTTTTGTGTCAATTCCTAATTATTATTATTATTTTAGGATAAACTACCAGGCTTTAAATTTCTAAGTCAAAGGATGTAGTATTTTAATACTCGCCAGAAAGGTTGCACAGATTTACGCTTCCACTCTTGGAAATACCAAATTGTTAAACCTTCAAACACATATTCAGGTATCAGTACGTTAACAGGTAAAACAACACCACAATGTTGTTGGATTCGTGTTTTATAACTGTGTAAGACAAGCCCTGGATCCTTTTCTTTTTATGGACCAAGACATCGCCTGCATACTTTTGTGCTATTTATCCTACTCTCATTGATGAATAGACTGTTAAAACATGAACATACTGCACTTTCTCCTTTGTGTTCAGGCCTTGGGCATTTATGGAAGAACCTGCGCAGCAAGTTGCATGAGGTATACACTACACATACACTATTTAAAAAAAGCATTATCACTTTTAGCTCTAACAGCCAGCCGTGCTTTTATGCCCTATTTTCCCCAGTCGGCTTACTCTACTCGTGGCCGATGTTGCAACAATATATTCCAGAACTGGCTGGAGAACAGAGTAGGTCTTTAAGCTCTTGCATGGTACGCACTGTTTTACTTGAGATCACAACGGTAAGACAACTTAATATTCAACCTAAAATGGTGATCATGTCATTAAATTTCTGTAGAAACAGAGAATTTTTGATTGGCCACAGTGCCAAAAGAGAAATGAGAAACAATAAACAGCACAGTGGAAGAGATTGTTAGCACAGAACCTGCACAGCCCTCCCATTGGTGGGACAATATTTCAACCATCCAAAGAGCTTCTACGTGCTGAGGTTTTAAAAAGTCAAGCAATGCAAGGGAACCATGGGTAAAGGTTGTGGTTGGATAACAGAAAAGAAATGCACACCTGTTTAGGTAGTCAACCTCATTAGGTCATGCAAGCCAAATAAGACCAAGAACAATGTGAAAATGTCTCTTCTGTTCCACAATGTTTGCAAGGATTTAGGACTATTCATGAGGCAGGCCGGGGAGCTACTGCCTCAAAAAGGAACTGTAAGAAGCTCCTTAAGACCGCGGCCCCTGTCCATTGCAGAATGTATCTGAAACCAGTTTAGAAAAAGAACCACTGAACCGCTTTAGACCAAGCTAAAGCGATAAAGAAATTATAACCTCCACACTTAGATCTACTAAAGTCTGGAGTTAGAAGAGGCTTTAGGATTCACCAAGCTGGACTCCTTCAATGTTTTCCCATGTAAGGTTGTCACTGTGCAAAGGAAGAAACAACACAGACTTCGTGTTACTACAGCTTCTTAAGTATTCTGACTTTAGAGGTGTTTTAAAGGTGCCTTATAATGCTATTTAGTGCTTCATGAATAAAATTCACAAATACACGTATTGAAAGAATGACCAAGAGATGTCCAGCTGCTTCCATCCGTGTGACTTTGGATTTGACATGACTGAGACAATCGGGTAACGAGGAAAGAACAGACCCACAGGCACACATCCAGCAATGCTGGGATGGGATGGGCCATGTGCTGAGATAGAGAGGCACCCATGGCCTGGAAACTCAGTGCATTTTATATACCACTGAGCAACGAGCTGCGTTTACGAAGCCGAAGGGAGCAGTTTCTGGTTGAAGTCATCTTGGAGGCTGAAGCTGTGGCTGGTCCTTCACGCTAGTTTTAGCTACTTAGACTAGCTTTGACACTTCACGGGTCTGAGGCCATGGGCTCCTTGGCACTGTGCTCACTCATATCAGCAGTACGCAGTCACTCAGACCTCCGTCTGCTCCCCACACGCAGTGTCAAGTACCTCTACAGTTCTAGTTTAAATGATTCAAGACCCCAAAAGCCTCTATTGTCATCACAGCGAGAGATCCTGGGATCAAAACCCCCAGGCCAGGATTTTACCCATGGTGGTGACATCTAAGGGGTTATAGAGCTTCACATGGTGCCTTTGATGAGATTTTACAGTTAGTTAAACATTAACTCTTCTAGTAAGCAAACTGTAGGAAATTTGTTGTAAAACTCAAATAGCTTCTTTCTGGCAATAATAAGACATATAGTCTTCTTTAAAAGTGGATTCTTCAAATTTAGACATATCCGCAAGAATATTGGTAATTTTTGAAGCTAGAAGATGGGCATATGGCATTCCCATACTCCTCTCTGCTAGTCTATGTTTAAGAACTTAAGAAAAAAACAAACAAATTATGACACTGTAACTAAAAGGCTGAAAAGAAATGAAAATCTGGCTAGAGGCCCCAACTAGCATGTTCAAGGTTCTGGATTTCAGTCCCAGCAATGCCAAAGGAAAAGAAGGGTGAACATGTGATTCATAAACATTTTCATTTTTCTTTAACAAATTCTCTTGCAAAAATGTCTTCTGCCATTTTCCATCAAGTATCTTCTGTAAGCTGAGGTCCAGATCACGATCTCCAAGCATGTCACCTCTCCTGTGACCAGCACTACATGGCACAGGTTGCTGCAGTTACTTTAATTATTTTTGTTCTTTGGCTTGGAAGGGCTGGAGCTAATTAGTCAGGTCTTGTCCCCCCATGAACAAGTGGAGACACGCTCAGAAGGCTTCTCCCAGAAGCTTTGCTTCCTGCACTCAGCTCTCATTGTCGTAGGAAGATCTATTGCTTTAATACTCGAGAGTGTAGTCTGTATCTGGAACAGACATCAGGCCTGTGACACCGCACACCTGGCGCATCAAAAATCCACTCCGACATGACAGTAATGAACAGACACGGGGCTAGAAGCAGGCGGGAGGAGAAGCCATTCCCGAGCATGGCGTGCTCCAGCAGTTTCACAGGGAAATGTGCGAGGAATATGCAGAGCAATTACTGTACTTTGCAAAGATGACAGTTTTTAATGATGCCATTATTTATTACACTGTGTGTTTTTCATCGACAGAAGGACTCTCACCTTCCAGGTGACCTCATGTGTTCATTCTCTCTCTCTCTGTGTATATACATGTATAAATGTGCAAAACACATACAATATCAAGTATATGTTTTGTGCAAGCCAAAAACCATTTAAAAGCTAAACAGTATCAGGCACAGCAGGCAGGTATGCAGTAAAGGCTTATTACAACTTGTGTTGTATAACGTTGAACTTTGTACGGGAACATAGATGCAAACGAAGACAGATAAAGAAGTAAGTGCGTGTGCGAGTTGTGTATTAGCCCACGGATATTTTATTGATTCTTTTATTTTGGTGATGGGAGGATGGTTTCATTTTTGAAATAGAATCTTAATGTAAACCGGGCTGGCACCAGCTCATTTTGTATCTGAGGATGACCTTGAACTTCTCAGCTTCCTGCCTCCAGCACCTCACTAGCTGGTTCCAGAGGCACACACCACCATAGGCAGTGCTGGCTACCAAAGCTCGGGAGCCATTCATGCTGGGAAAGCACTCTACCTTCCGAGTCACAGCCCCAGACCTCCCCACCCCACCACTGATAATTTGAAAAGTGTCAGTACATTAGTGTTAACTGGGTGCCGCATTCTGGTAAGGATAACTCTTCACCACACAGTCTCGAGTCTTCTGTGTACCATAGCCTTCCCACCAAAATAACAGGGCTTTATGCTTCCAAGAAGCAAATTACAGTTGTCCAAATATTTTCCCTTTGTCTGCTGTTGTCCATGGAGGGAACTGTGTGGAGTCTGAATACAGAACTCCACAATTGGCATGGTTTTGTTTTTGTTTTTGTTTTAAGGTGTATTTTTACTTTCTAATTATGTCAGAGGAAGGGGAGGAGCATGCAGGTGAGCGCAGGTGTCCTTTGAGGCCAGAGGAAACTTTCTAGTGCTGGAGTCACAAGTGGTTGTGAGCTGCCTGGAGTGGGTGCTGGAGCAGAATTCGGTGCTCAGCAAGAGCAGTGAGCTCCTTTAACCGCCATGTCATCTCTCCGGCCTCCGACAATTGGTGTCTTAATGCTAACCGTTTGAATTGACTTTCGTAATTTTAGAGGGGTAATTAACTGAATGGATTAAAAAGAAAACCTTTAAGATTCAACGACCCCAGCATGTTTTTCTGGCTTGATGAAAAACAAAAACGAATCGCCTCAAAGAAAAAAAATATATACAATAGAGAACATTTTAGTTTTTTACTTTATTGGACTTTCAATAAAAAAGACATACTCAGAAATTTTAAAAATATGAACGATTTTTAAATGGCAAGAAAACCTCAATACACAATAAAAAGCATCAGGCTCCCCAGATCTTTCTTCACAGTAAGCCTTGTAAAATAAAAGATAATCAGTTTTTAAGATGTCTTACTCACCTTGTACAACAAATCTTCATTCATTTGGCTTAATAGCCATGCTCAAAAGTGAAAAATATAGAACACTGAATTAAAGACTAAAAACCATCTAGCCATTTTGCTTAGTTTCCTAATACTGTGGTGTCTGCTCCGAGGAGGATTGCAGCATGGGGAACGGAGATGAAGGGAACACTTCCCTTTGCAGCTAGTGCAGAGTCAAGGTCCTTCCCCAGGTGGAAATGAACAGCAGCACACAGAAGCATGTTGGTTCCCCCTCTGCGTAGGAGTTGGAGAGCACAGGTGGAGGACACAAAGGAGTGATGACATCTTGGTGGTCCCTGATCTGATTTTAGAAATCACTGTTTAGCTTCTGGAACAGGATAAAGCCCCAAGATCCTCAACCAAGTTGTTTCTCTTGTTTTGTTTTGAAGCCAGTGACAACTGAGATACTATAGATTACATTGGCTATAAATTTTTGTCAAAAGAAAAACAGAGGGACTGGGATTATATCTCAGTAGGAGGGTATTATTTGCCTGGTAATCGCATGGCCCCAAACCCCAAAACCAAAGAACTGCCAAACAAGCCAGCAAAAACTAAAGAGCCAGGCTCGTAAATATTTGTTTGTAATGAGGAATGGCTTTTTAATTATTAATAATTTAATTTACTCATCAGAGTAGGAAGGAGGAGAACTGATTCTTTAAACAAGCAAAACAGAACAGTGATCCTATGTAGAGGTTGGGAGGACAGCTTGGTACCTCTGTGTGTCTGACAACTCCAGCTAACACTAACCGAAGGAGAGAAATACAAGTGATGAGAACTAGAGAGTAGTAACAGTGGGAATAGAGAGTACCCACTCTTGCACAACTCCAGGGGGCGTCGTCATACAGAGTGTAATAAAGTCATTTGTTAGAGCCTAGTCCAATATGGCATGCGCTAATCAAAGGGGAAATTTGAACACGGACACTGACAGAAGGAAGACACAGGAAGAAGCCATTCTCAAGCCAGGAAATGCTGGGCCCACCATCTGTTAGGTGAGGGGCCTGGAGTTGTTCTTTCTGAGCACCTCCAAGAGGAAGCATGGCCCAGGCAACTACATCTTCAACCTTTATCCTTCAGAACTATGAGACAATACACTTCTGCTTTTGGCAGTTTGTTGCAGCAGTCTTGAGATTTAGAATACTAAAGCAAAAGGTCCACCACATAGTCATGGTGCAATTCTTTCCATTTTTTTGTATATGTTTTAAATTTCCAAAATACAAGTTTTTAAGAGAAGCTTTGCATATGACCTCAGAGGCGTGAAGAATTCAGCTGTATTCTGCCGTACTCCTGAGAAAACCACCCACGGACAAAAGTCCCTGCAATATTCAAAATACAGTTGGTCCCATCTCCAGTCCCTGAGTCTAATTTCACATCTGCAATTCCTTTTCGAGGAATCGCTGGTAAATCTCCCAAACAAGGCACCAGAAAGCTCTCCTGTGCCTTCTGGCTCTTTTGGGTTCCCAGCGGTGAACCCCCGCCTCTCTCAAGCATAATTGAATGCAGCCTCGTGGTGCCTCAGAAATCCACACAGGAGACAAGACACAGAGAATTTTATTTATTTATTTATTTTATTGTTGTACAGACCCATGACAAAAATCCTTCAAATTTGTTCTCTGCTCACATATTGGCCTCCTGTACAGGCCACCTTGGTGGCATTTAGCACCCAATAAGAAGAAAGTAGATTAAATAACACCACAATCCCATCTAAAGGCTAAGTGAACCAGGGCCACCCCAAATACTACAATGCATGATAACAAAAGCAGTCAGCGTTTTCCAAACCATATGCTTGTAAATGTTATTCTGCAGGGAACCAATTAAAACTATGGGATACTTAGAACACAGACATATGGAACAAAGCAGGGTAACTTATCTTGTCACGTTCAGTGCTTGCTCAGTACATCTATTAGTGAGATATGATACCGAATTATTAGTACAAATAAATGCCGTCTTAATTATCTTAAACACCAAAAGGCAATGGCAGTATTTCAAGCCTGTGCTTGGGTGGTAGGGTTATTACTCCTAAGTGGAGGGGTCTACAATCTCCAAAGAGTCACATGGAATTTCAGTCACGTTAAATATCAAAAGTATAATTACTAAGACAAATATTTGATCAGGCTAGGTCTCTATTTTCTCTGCTGGTGCAACGGAAAAATAACAATAACAACATTTTATAAAATTCACAGGGTTCCCAATGAAACCACTTAAAAAGTGCTCAAGGAGAAAATGCACAGGGATGCATGATGCCTGAGTGGGTTAAGACAGCTATTTTTTGCAGCTGGAGAGGAGATATGCAGGTCATCCAAAAGAAGCAAACAGAAGACTGATTTTTGACAGCCATGGAGTTAAATGTGTAGACAGAGTATTATTAAGTTTTCCTGATATTAAAACAAAAAACAAAAACAGAAAACTTAAAATCAAAGCTCTGGGATCCATTCATAGAACAGCCTAAAATAAGTAGAAGACAGCCAACATTTTTCATCCAATTACTGGAGCTTCGCTTGCTATTACCAGTCAATTTAGAATTAACATTTAAGGGACCCAGACTTATAAATTCTAATAAGATGGCCCAAACATAATTAAAGTAATGCTAGAAATGGCAGCCTTGAGCAATGTCCTAGAAAATACATGAAATACTAGAAGAGATGAACATTTTTCATAGACTTCTAAAGAAGTATAATTGGCTAATAAACATGTGAAAAACGGTCAGTTCTCTTAGCCATCAATCAAATGCAGATCAAAAACATTGAGAGTTCACTTCATTCCAGTCCACAAGCGCTGGTGAGGGCGGGAACACTTAGAACACTGATGGTGGGAATGTAAATTAGTGCAGACACTATGAATGTCAATACAGTGGTTCATCCAAAAACTAAAACTAGACCTGTTTAGTGTTATGGTCCAGCCATACCACTCCTGGGTACATATGTAAAGGACTATAAGTCTGCAGAACACAGAGATAGCCTGTGCATCCATCTGATTTCTGGACAATAGTCAAATTATAGAATCAACCACACTGTCCATCAACAAACAAATGGAAAAAGAAAAATGTGGCTATATAAAGAACAAAATGATTATATTATACGTAGACAATGGACAACATGTCCTGGAGAATATCAAGTTAGGAAATAAAAACAAGATCAGAAAGGCAAATGTCTTCTCTAGACTTAAAAATATAAAAGCAGAAGGGGAAAGAGCAGGGGACCAGCAGGGGACAGGAGTGAGGCTAAAACAGGTCATGGAAAGGTGAATAAGATCAAAATTTGTCACACACATGTGTGAAAATGTCGTCAGGAAACCCAGTGTTTTGTGCTAGGGATGTATGCTGATAATAAAGACGAGATTCAAGAAAAGGGAAAGTCTTACAGCTGAAGGGGATTCAACCTCAAGAGAGCAAGCATGATGGTCTTCCTAGTAAGGGCCTTCACAGAAACCTACAACTTGGTGAAAACTCCACCGCAGATGGAAGATCAGAAAAAGCAGTATCAGTTGTTAATACAGTATCTTTGCATGTGTGCAGCCTGCTCTTTTGCCAATGACCCTTCTGCAATGGTCTGTTTACAAGTCTCTGCTTCTTTGGCCTCCCTGCACCAACCAGTCTATCTCAGGCCTACAGACAACACCAGGTCTGCTCTACACTGGCCCACTTTGTAGCCTACAAGTCATCATTCTACCATGAATTCCTTCTGCTTCCCTGACCTAGGAACTGTGACTCTTTTGCAGGTTCAGACTTGCTGGGATAGGTAGCCCTTGACCAGGGAGGTGCACCCCAGCCTGTGTCCCCTTTTCTGTGTGGGCTTCCTGACCACCACACCAAAAAGCCTCTGATGCTCAGTATTGTCCAGTTCTGGAGGTTCCTGAGCTATAAAGAGATGTCATCATACCTGCTAGGCAGGGTTTGTGTCTTAGTCATTTGTGTGGATCTAAGGCTTTGCTGTTCTGTGTACACAGCAGATGAGAACTCACCACAGAAGTGAATGAATGGAGACTGTGGCGTAGGGGCTCTCTCATCACTCGAGAAACACCATCCCTGACCTTCTCTCTCCTGTCAGTGTGTCTCTAGTAAACCTGAGAAAGCATCAGCGTCACAGGGTGCACAGGAGCCACGAAGATGCTGTCATCAGCAGGCCTGGCTCTTTCCTGCTACATCTGATGAAGCAGATCTAGGGTCAGGCCCAGAAACCTCTACACTGAACATTTTCTTCCCCAGGTAAATGAGGCACAACAAAATGCAAGAATCGTGCCTTTGACCTACTAATGATAGAAAATCCTACTTCTTCATGAGCAGAAGAAAACATCCCATAAGCTTGCTTGCAAAAACTTGTCTCCACAGCACTGGTGCAACCGAACACACAGAGACAGCCCTGAGGTTTAGAAAAGGGCAAACTGAATGGGAAAGTAAAAATAAAAATACATCATAAATACTTAGAACTCAAAACCTCTGTGGCTTTCACTGAGGAGAATTATAGAGAACTGTGAAAGATGAAAAGTACTAAAAAAGCAATGCAAGGAGCAGTGTGCTCTGCCAGGGAAAGTAAAGGCGCCTGCATGTCATGACCTATGCTGCATGAAAGCCCTCCCGACCATTGCTCTGCCACCCTGTGGGGCTCATGACTCCTCCATAGCAAGTCACAGAAGACACGGATTCTGCATGTGAATCAGTGCAGTTTTAAAATGTCTTCCCTTTCTGTGGGTCCTTCTTCCTAGCTGAGCTACACAGACACCCCTATCACCTGCCGTGCCATGGTGGGAGCACGGCCCGGCGCCTCCCCAGCATTGTGGTGGATTTGATAGAGACAGTCAGCCCCTGGCAAGCATTCTGACTCTTCTGTTTCAACATTGCCGCTACCCCAGCGTGCCACTTCATACACTGGTTTTCAAATAACCACTCTTGCAAGTGACTTAAACCCAAGAGGAAATTTTATATATAATTACCCCAATGCCTGCCATCTCCAGAATCACAGTGAACAGTGACTCTGGAGGGGCACTAATCAGATGGAGGTACACGGAATATTTTTAGGCATGGAATTTAATTCAAGCTGACACATTTGAAAGAAAGTTGTCTCCTCAGGACGCTCTCAGCCACAGAAAACTTGCTGGAAAGGAGGCTGGAGACACGGGGTACTGAGCCCAACTCACTACTAACTAGCTATGAGACCTTGGTCTAGACACTCCTGTATCCTCAGCCTCAGACATGGAATCTCTTAAATACAGGGGCTGAACCTGAGGCTCCCTAGGACCGTGTTCATTTTAATGTTCTAGAAACTGGCAAAGAAGTTGGATGCAAAAGATGGATCCCGGGAGGAACCACATTGTAAAGGAGACCTAGCCATTTGTTTTTGTTTATTTATCAGCGGGATGTGCTTTTGAGGGGAGGGTTCCAGACATTGCTACGCTCAATATTCTGATGTGACCTGTAGGGCTCTCTTTAGTCACACCATAGCAATCTGCCTTGCCTGTTGGAACCACCCTAAGTTTTTTTTGCTCAGTGTTTAAGAAACAGTAAAACATTAGAATGCCAAAACAGAGTATGAGGGAATGAATAATCTGCCATTTGAAGAGAGAACATTTCCTTGGGTTTATAAATAATGTACAGTTCAAGTCTTTTTTTTTTTTTTTGGAACAAGCAACCGTTACCTTTTATAATATCATTTCCAGCCTCTGGGGTTTGGAGAGGAAAAACCTCTCTAATGGACACACTTGTCCAGAACAGACAACAAAATCTACTTAGGTACAGTGTTAGATATACTCTGACCCTTAGGGAAGACATAGAATCCGGACTCACATGAAGTAGGGTTGAGCAGCGGTGGTGTTATTGACAGACACGGGGGCTCATCAAGCTATTCAGCAAAGAGAGCTGGGGATCAATAGCCACATCAACAAAGTGCCCCAGGTCCTGCTGATTTCTCAGAATGTGGGTGCTGCAAACAAAGAGGCCTGCACTGTGGTCGATCTGATGGTCCTGGAGGCCAGTGGAGAGTCAAGATATTGATGACTGAGTGGAAAAAAAAAAACAACCATACTGGCTTCAAGGATATGGCAGTCACTTAGAGAACCAGGTGTTTAAGAGTCAACTTAAAAGAAGGGCAAGTGAAGGCTATACTCATGAGGCACATGAGTGAGTCACACACTCATGGGTGAGGACTCTCTAAAGAGGAGGAGGTATCACGAGCCAGCAGGTGACCCATAATTTTCTTTTGGAAGAATGATGGTCCTTCTTGACCTTTGTTTTTCTCGTCCATAGTCATGTTTCTAGTTATATAATGAAGCTCCTTAGGAAGGACTACAACCAGCCTGATAGCCACAGAGTTCTTAAATACCTAAAATTCTGTTAGTTGTCATCTAAGAAGTCACTTGATCAGTCCTAAGAAGTGTGATGAGGACTTCTGATGAAGGGCAAAGTTGGAAGTGATCTCAGTCTCTTCTCTGTTCCATAACAGAGTGCTTGAGAGTGGATGATTTGTAAGCAAGAAGGTTTCTTTGGGCTCACAGTTATAGAGGCTAGAAAATCCCTTGGCAGCCACAGCTTCTGAGGACCCGGTATTTCCTCATAACATGACGAGACTCAGAATGGGAAATGGGCAGGTGAGGAAGAGGGAGACGATAAGAGGCACATTTGTAATATAGCATTCATTCTCAGAGTAGTTAGCCTAATGAGGGCAAGAGCTTACTCACTATCACAAGAAGCAATCCTGCCCAAAGGGAAAGGCTTCACTGTCTCTTAATAGCCTTGTTATCCCTCATAGGCCCACCTTCTTCCACAGACACCACAGCCACCCACTACCCATCATCCCTCGTGGTCCACCTCCTACCACAGACACTCACTACCCATTATCCCTCAAAGTCCTGACTCCTGCGAAAACCACAGCCATCAAACCTCAGCACTAGCTTTGAAAGGGACAAATCTTGTCCAGACAAGAGCCTTATCATATAGGTTTTCCTCCTTTGTGACCTGTAAAAATCTGAAGCAGAAAAACACCAGTTCTTCTGGAGTTCCTCAGTTTTGTGCAGGTTATCACCAGAATAGACCATTTCTCAAGCTTTCTCAAAATTATGTAAAAACAAAAGCCACTGCTCGTGCTGATTAGCCCATATCCTCCACTAAACCACCTCAGCTGCATAGAACCCCTCTTGTTATTAAAATTGGGGCTGGAAAGGTGGCTTAGCAGATAAGAGATCTTGATGCTTCTGCCAAGGACATGGGCACAGGTCTCAGCACACACAGAGTGGCTCAAAACTGGAGGCCTCTGGCCAGCCCAAGCATGGAAAGCATGACTCTGGCAGGCCTCGCCCTTCTCCCCCATATCCCCTCCCTTGCTAAAAACCATTAGATCACATTCCTAAAGCTGGTCACCAAGGTCTGTTATTTGGTCCCTTATTTGGTCACTTCCTTCTCCTGGGGCTGACTACCCAGGTCCAGCTATCAAAATATTGAAGTCCAGCAATGAAAAGCCCCTTTGACTCACCTAATTAGCATACCCAATTAAAATTAAACACCTCATCCTAATACGGTGTTTCCACTTGTACCTTTATAAACTTCCATTTTTCTAACTACCACGCTGTCTCCTCTCTAATCAGAGGCAGTTCTTCGTCCCCCTCTGGGACAAATGCCACCCCTCCACAAATTTTCCTCTCTTCTCTCCTCTCCCTTGCTCCTTTCCCCTTTCTTTCTCATTCTTTATTTCCTGTGTTCATCTTTTATTGTCTGCTCTCTATCCCTTTGTGGCAAATAAATCTCCTTTGTGCTGAGAACTTGGTCTTTGGAGTCCTGAGCCAACACTGATCCCTTCCTATCCAAAACTCTAGATTTAGGAGGTCCAGTACCCTCCTCTGAACCTCATGGGCACCAGGCAAACAAGTGGTCCACTCAGATGCATGTAGGCAAAACACTCATACCCATAAAATAAATAAATAAATCTTGATATATATGTATGTACGTATATATATTAAAATAAAGAAAAGCTATGTCAGCATATAAAATTAAGAATTATAAAATGAAGCATTTTTAACTTTCTCTTGGAGGGGTTAACGCTAATTTACATTAGAATAGCTCCTGAAAAGACCGTAAGCTGACCCTCACATGCTGAAAGGTGAGCTGAAGGGCTGCGTATAGGCCAATGCTTCCCGAAAATCCTCCTAGTTAGTATCTAACCAAAAACTCCAGAAAACAACATGTGAGCATGTCACAGGGCCTCTTAGATATTAGTTTATGTGTATAAATCACTATGTTTTGAGGGAGAGAGGGAAGGAATAAGGAGATAGACAAACACTGAGAGTGCTCATCCTAGGAATGCATGCTGAGACTGTACCACCATTTTGTTAAAGCAGGATGAATGTCTACATCCACATTTTAGCTGTACTATATTCAACAACAGCAAACCGATGTTTGCAGAACATAAGCGTGAAGACACCATCCTAGAAGGTGTTAGAACAGTGCTGACATTTAAAAAAAAAACATTTTTATGTAGCTGAGATAAAAAAAAATTATAGTTGCAAGGAAAATTAGTAATGTTTAAAAGGGGAGGTGTGTGTGTGTGTGTGTGTGTGTGTGTGTGTGTGTGTGTGTGTGTGTG
>NW_026592510.1:19817661-19863376 GCF_907164565.1 Psammomys obesus
GTGTGTGTGTGTGTGTGTGTGTGTGTGTGTGTGTGTGTGTGTGTGTGATGGCACAAGTCTGTGCGTCTCTGTGTTAGAAAGGAGACAATATTTTCAGTGAAGTAGCCAAGGAAGACAGTATAGGAAAAAAATCACAGTCTCTCTGTAGAAATTCCAGGCCAGGGTACAGGAAAGACCTAAAGGGGCTGAAAAGTTCTTAAAAGGAGACCTCTTGTCTAATCCACCCAAAATATTGCTCAGTCTTTCAACAAAGAAGCCTAACATTTAAAAGCCTGAGTACCTGTAACTCAGAAATCTGATACTTGACTGTGAGCAATCTTGGAGCCCTTCCTTAGTGACCTCCAAAGCACAGGGCCCATTTTGGTTTTGTTGTTGTTGTTGTTGTTTAGTTGGTTTTTTGTTTTGTTTTGTGTTTGTTTGTTTGTTTGTTTGTTTGAGACAGGGTTTCTCCGGGTAGTCTTGGCTGTCCTGGCACTCACTCTGTAGACCAGGCTGGCCTTGAATTCGGAGAGCCGCCTGCCTCTGCCTAGGTCTGGGATTAAAGACGCGAGCGTTCTGCCCTCATGTGTGTTTGTGCACCACGTGTAGTCTGCTGCCCACAGAGGCCAGAAGAAGACATCAGATCCTCTGGATCTGAAATTACAGATGGTTGTGGGTCACCATAGGTGCTAGGAACAAACCTTGGGTCCTCTGGAAGTGTAGAAAATGCCCTTAATTGCCGGTCTATATTTCTAGCTCTCTCAGATGCATTTAAAAAAAAAAAAAAAAAACCTAATTGAAATTAACAAAGCATAAAACTAACCATCTTAAAACAAACAATTCCACATGCTATGTAGTCCTAAATACATTCACTGCTAAAAACAAAAACAAAAACAAACAAACAAAAAAACACTCTGGCAATCATTAGTCAGCAGTCTCTCTCTGTGGACAGACCTATTCCCTGTCTGTGAATTCACACAAATGCAATCATTTGCCATGTTGCTGTTTGTGCCTCACTTGGTCCATTTAAGATGGTTTCCAAGTTTCCATCACACAGTAGTATGTCTCAGGGTTTCATTTGGCATATATATATATATATATATATATATATATATATATATATATTATGTATTCCCCTTCTCCTATTCTTTAATGTTAAACACGGCTCTCCCATTGGAAAGCCTCTTTGCTGGCAGGTGTATGTATACAAGTATACATGTGTATGTATACAAGTATACAAGTATACATGTGTAACGTAATGTTTTTGCCAAAGCAGATTTAGTTCTACGTAGAGTGTCCTACCATCAAGTCTATCAAATGTTCATTGGCGTGGAACATTAGTCACTTTGAAATGTCTCCTGGTAAAATACACATCCGCACATGTAGAGATTTTGTTGTTGTTGTTTACTCTGGGTTGTTTATTTAGAGAGACCGAGCAGTTTGTTACATGGGGACAAGTTCTGAGGCAGGAAGACTGTGTCAGAGTCCACATCAACCCCTTGTTACAGGTAAGAGCTTCAGCCTTTGACTTCCTGTTCCAGTCCTCTACTTCCTCATGTTAGAGAGACATCGCCTCTCTGAGCATCTGTAATGCATGGCTCCGTCCATCAGCACACAGCTCCGTCAATCAGGAATTCCACCATATCATTTTTTGTGGGGTTTGTGTTATCTACTGTACTTGCTCACATTTTAATTGATCTGCTTTTATTTATAAGAAAGTTAGCTTTACAAACTATTGTTAGTACTGAATGTAGAACGTTCACGTCACATGGAAATAGAAAAAGAATAAACGACTTCGAGTCAGCCACGGATCCACACTGTGCCCTCTTTCCTCTTACAGTGTAAAGTTCCTGCTTTTCAGATCTGGGTGACAGCCTGAAACAACCTGTCATGAGCTTTAAAAGCCAAGGCCTTGGTTTCTAGGAGCTAAGAGTTACTGTTCATTCTCTCTCCCTTAGAAAAGCTAGTGGTAGCCAGGCATGGTGGCGCAGACCTGTGATCCCAGCACTCAGGGAGGCAGAGGCAGGTGGATCTCTGTAAGTTCAAGGTCAGCCTGGTCTAAAGAGTGAGTTCCAAGACACTAAGGCTACACAGAGCAATCCTGTCTTGAAAAAAGAAAAAAAAAAAAAGAGAGAAAAGAACAGAACAGAAAAGCTAATGAATGGCATATTTACAACTTTGGATACCACAGTACCTGTGGAGCACTTGGCAGAGCTTTGCGATGACACTGAAGTGGCATTTCTAGCCTTATTATTTGTTCTGAACATGAGTTCAAATTAACTCAAAAAGTACAAAATTCTCCAAATGTTATAATGGTGCTCGGAGTACCTCAAACAAGAGGACCATAGTATACTCTTATTACCATTGGGATTCTGTTTGTAATAAAGGGGCTCATAATACAAGAAGGAACTTGACACCTGACTCCGCCTAGCTTGGGCACACAGGTTACTCCATAAAAATGTTGACCTCCATGTTATTTACACTGTAGACACTGGCAAACTGATCTCTGTCTCTCTTCTCTCTCTCTTTCTCTTTCTCTCTCCCACCCCTCTCTCTCTCTTTCTCTCTCTCTCTCTCTCTCTCTCTCTCTCTCTCTCTCTCTCACTATAATGGCTCCTCTCTCCATTTGCAATGTAACCCTGAAGCTACTCCTGTCCAGAGGGCAGATTCATTTTTTTCTGCCCTTTAAACATGAGTCAGCCTTGTAGTTTGCTTTGGCCAGTATACACAAGAGCTCATCTTTGTCAAGCTGAGGTGATGTATGAAGTCTTTCCTGTGGTGTATTCCATGGTAAATGGCAGTAACTATCATGAAGGTACATATGAAATAATAGCATGACCTAGGGCTGTGGTTCCTTCTTTCACAAATATGGGTCTCCATGCTCCTCCATCCCTGCTCTTCCCCTCTCCCCACTTGCCAGCTCTTTGGTTCTGCAAACTTGGGTAACTGTTCCCACAAAAGAGGGAATTAACTGGTCTATTATTGAGTTCATAGAAATCAAATAATCTCAGGTCATCTAGAGTTGCAACTACTTATGATATAATCTATGGAAGTTGGTTGAACCATGTCTCCTGGGTAATTTTGATCCATAATGAAGAACTTGGAAAAGAGCCACAATTTAGAGTCCATGGCTAAGGGCTCCATTTTTATTTAATCTTCATAGTTGCCTCCTGTACCCTGAGTATAGATTTTATATTATTCCATTTACAGATGGAGATAACAAGAGTTAAAGAAGAGAATAACACATGTAACTTTGCAGTTAAGAAACTGATTCTTGTTCCATGTCCTTCAACTACAAAAGATCCCTTTACTTTTCTCTTCCTTCTTTAGACTATGTCTTCAAACTTGTTTACCATTTAATGGCAGTTCTGGTTTTGAATTAGTGAAACTAATTCTTGATTTAGGGGAGCCCCCACCAAGAGGAGGTCACAGTAGGTCCAGCTGTTCGCTTTGCAGTTGAAGAAAGAAAATTCCACATAGGGCCAATAATTTGCTAAGTCTCACTGCTCCTCCAGAAGGGAAGGCACTAAAATACACAATAAGTTATTCACTGATTTTTCCTCTACAAAGTTCCATGTCAAGACCATGGCCAGCCCTAGTCACAGACCTGGTTTGAAATGAAATCTCTCATAGGAGACTACAGAGTTAAGGAGGCGGGATCACCCCGGAGGTTTGCTGTCTTCCTGGCAGCTGCTCTGCAGACACCACACTTTGATTTAATAATTATTTCCCAATGGGGGAGAATAAGAAGGTTCCATTCTGATACCATGTAGCATAAACAGGAAAAAGTAAATTAATTCTAAGGAGAGATGACATCCCGAGCTCACTAGAAATACACACCTCCCTGGAGTTGGTTTCCTATAGGAAATAATTTTGCTAGAAGGGACACTAAGCTATGACAGCATTCCGTTTTAACTTCTACTTTGTTTCACGGGATGAAATAGTACCTTCCAGGTGGGTGCCATGTAGGCTGGAAAAGTGAGAAAACTTCACGCAGTAAAGGACACTAGGTGAGCTTATGAGTCAGGTAAGACCTTTCTGGTGGGTAAAAAAAAAAAAAAAAAAAAAAAAAAAAAAAAAAGACTGAAGATCTCTCATTCCTTCCCTAGGCCTGCTCTAGTTTGGACTGCTTGGGGTTAACCAGGATAGTGGAAAGGTATTTGGAGAGGGGAAAGGAGATGCCTTCTGAGGCCTACATCAGACATGGACCCGAGGTCTGAGTGATGGATCAGCAGGTAAAAGCACTTGCCATTTAAGCCTCGTGTTCTGAGTTCAATCATAGGAACTTGTGTGAAAGAAACCAGATGCGGTGGTGCACATCTGTAATCCCAGCATCCTCCAGGGGGCAGAAACAGGAAATTCAACCAGAAGTTCCTGGGGGAACCAGCCTGGAATCCACAGTGCAGCAGAAATGAGAGAACTTGCCTCAATGAGGTAGAAGGGAGAACTGACCTCTGAAGTTGATCTCTGACCTCCACATAATGTAGCGCACACACACACACACACATCCTATATGCATACACTCATACACACACATCAACAAGTAAATAAGATTCTAGTGTCTGGAGAGTTAGAAGAGATCAACATCTGCTAAAGAGCTGACAATGAGAGGCAGCAAAGCATGATGGATATGAATATGGACTATGGAGCTTGAGTTTAAAACATGAATCTGTTCTTTTCTGCCCATGAGAATAAATCAAGGCACTAACCTTTCTCTCTCAGTTTCCTCATTATTATAAAACGGGAAACTAAAGAGAGTTATTGTGAAAATAAAACGATTTAGTAAATATTACAATAATTTGTATAATGTTCTTCCATATGTCGGGATGGATAAGTATTATATAGTATTGCATTTTATAAATCCACCTAGGCCCAAAGTAGTTCAGGAATGCATCCAAGTTCCCACACCAAGAAATAATTGAACTTGATGTTTTGGTTCATCTGCCCTTGCCTTGTTCCTTTCACCCTCCAGCTTGCAGGTGCTAGGATTTGGAAAAAAACAGCCCTGCTGGCCAGAAGCCACAGGACATGTCTTAGTAAATGCCTTCTTAGCACCCACCAATGCTTCTCTACTCTTATCTACCAAGATCTACCCCCAAGGATTGGACCACTGACTTGCTCTGCTCACCACCCCAGTTTGGAATTTCCCAGTGACATGCTACTGTCCATGGAAATGTCCCTGCTCATGTGGCCCATAGGTACAGTAACCAGCGAATAATCCAGGGACTGCATGTTTTAAAGGATTTTGCACACAGTGACTGGAAGGGGGCAAACTCAGTCTGGACATCTCCGTGTCTGAAAGAAATCGTGACTGATTTTGTCAGGAGGCCAAATATTTACATCACTCTGCTCTGCATTAGTCTTATTTTATTAATAAACCTTGAACTCAGCAGTATACGCCTGATTATTTATTGACTCTAAACTTCATGACTTTGAAGTCTTCGATATGCTTCTCAAAATTCATATACAAAGGCAGTATCAATCACTATGAAGAGCAGAGCACACACCCATGTATCTTTATTAGGCATCAAGCATATATCTGACAATTTTACATATGCGAGTTTAATCTTTAACCTCTACAAGGAACACTCCATTGGAGGTAGCTCACACACGGATCAGCTGAAACACAGAGAATTAGAGGGGTCTCCCCAGGAGTTCTCGTTTCATAACCGTTCCCACGAAGACCCAAAGGAAGCACCTTAGCTTCCTTTAACCACACACACAGACTCCGTCTGAAGTCACCGTTCAGGCGCCCATGAAGAGAGAGGTGATTCATAATATAGACAACTGTCCGATAAGCTCATATTTTGAATCAATGTTTTTATTTTGTGACAAGCTACCCACTGAAATGACCGTTAATGCAATATAAGGTAATTCTATCCGGTGCCACCACCCCTACCCCCCACACGGCAGGGTGACTTCTGACTATAATGTCACAATCTACATAATCATTCCTACTTAGCTAACTTTCCTCGCTGCAAACGTGCAATAATGCAGCCTTGTTCTATGCACAAACACCTTGTAGTACACTCTGTTTCATAGTGGAATGTAAGTCCCACCCCAGTGCTTTTCAGCATGGCCACTGACTGGGCTTCCTTTGACTGATAAAGTTCAAGTGCAGCTGCAGTGGCCACGGCAATGGCAGCGGACATAAGAGATACTTCAGAGACAGCTTCACACCGCCACTTGTAGTAGCCTGCATTCTTTTCAAAGACCCTCACTCAGCTGAAGCCGGAATTCTGGCCATCACCGGGAAAATAATCTCAGGAAGAGACAACATGAAGCAGAACTGGGAAGTAGTAGGTCTGGAGTTAAACACAGATTTTAAGCACAGGGATTAGATAGAGGGGCACTTAGGTAAAGGACAGTGCATGTGGAGGGTGAGTGTAGACTTCCGGAGAGAATCAGGCTCAAGTCATATGTACGGTTTGGGTGGCTGAGGTTACATCTCAAAGCACTGTGGAGGAAATTCATTCCTCCCTCCTTCCAGTAAACTAGGCCAAAGGATGGTTCTTGGGATGAACTGTACATGGTTCTGGCTGGCAAGGTAAATTCATGGGTTCCAAGGATTCAACAAGGCATTAAGCACTCGTTTTTACTGCAGATGAAATTAATGTGACTCCTGGCTGGCCAGAGACTTCAGCCAGACTCCAGGAGGACAAATCCCTTTCCCTTCCCACAGCCTCTTGCGTTCGCTGTCTTTCTAAGCTCCCTCAGAAGAGACTCGTTCCAATTCTGAGCAGAAGCTTTCAGAATCATTCCCAGCTCTGGGGCTGTAGTCCAGTGGTCAAAAGCTCACTTAATATGTAGCATATGCAAGGGCCGAGATTAGCTCCCCAGTACAAAACATAACAAAAATCTAACTGCTAGACCCTTCCAGCTCTCTTCCTCACTCTGCGATCATTAGACCAGCATAGTCAAGGCGGCTGTCACACCTTTAGCCTGCACCCACGACAGAAGGGTGACCTTCTGAGCTGACCTCGAGTAAGGAATGAGCAGAATGAGGGTGTAGCACATCTTTGTGTTGGAAGCCACCAGACACCCAGATTCTGCTGCCACAGCCCAACCCAGGAAAAGCTATATGGAACAGTAACTTTGGTGATTCTAGAAAAGCCCAAAATGTCTGCTGATCATGCTCAAAACTAAAGGAGATACAAACCACTGCGAGCCTGCATGTTTTGTTTTGTTTTGTTTTGTTTTGTTTTAAAGAAACAGAATTCTACACTAAAGGAAAAGCAAAGGAAAGGCTCAAGGGGCCTGCAGAGAGAACACAGCAAAGAAGCAGAGTGACTAAGCAAAAGCCACTGACAGAGAAGAATGAGCATGAATTATAAAGGAGCCCCTTAAGTAACAGCAGGGCCCTAGGGAACATGCATCCCCAACAGAAGAGAGGGTGGAAACAGGGAAACTGAGAGCAAACAGCCATGAAGATGACAAATGCCAAATGCCAAGAGATGGTATCAAGGAAACGAAAGCATGGTTTAAAGTAACCAGATCGAGAACGAACAGTAGGGAGAGACAGTGAACAGCTTTAAAACATGAAGTTTCACTCAAACTCTACTGAAAGGGAGACCCTGGAAGCAGCTGGGAACGGTACTGTGCTCCTGAACTAGCTAAGAATCCAGCAAGAGCCCTGCATTCCTAAGGAGGTTGCCAGTCCCTTCAGTCCCTGTGGCCATTCTCTCTAGGAAAGCCCACTGATGTATTAAAGGTTCTCTCCTGCTGCCAGGCCCTGCGAAGCTCCAAATCCTTGTGTTCTGCATCAGCAAAAATAAGGGACATGAACTAATTTCAGTTCATACCAGAATGCAAATTAGTGCAGGTCTTGCCTTGTTGGTAATCAGAACCAAAGGCTGGCTGTGTGGCAGCACTCTTTACTCGAAATGGGATTACTGCAGATTTTTCCACTTGGCTTACATTTCACATTCTAGAAGATCCAGAGGGGCCTCAGGCCTCTCACAGTGTGACTGCAATGAGGCCATGCCCCCCAGCCACTGCTCTCTTTCTCCTTGTCTACTGCCTCCTAGCTGTGCAAACTTCCAGCTCAAATCATCCTTTAAAGGGGACATGAGTGCTGGTTCCCGCTTACTGGCCAATCAATGACCCAGAGCCCCACTAACTCAACACAGTGACCTTGGCCCGGCACTGACATCTCCTGAGAGCTTGTTAGAAACACAGGCACCCAGGTCCACCACCTGCAGTCACTAAGTCCATGCCCTCCAATATCCCAGAGGCTCCTGCCCACCGGACCTACTGACGGTGCCGCCAGCACACGGCTCTTGCCAGAAGAGTGCCATGCCCCTGTGCTATGTTGAAATGTAAGCTAAGAATCTTGACATGGTGTTCTGGAAAGGTAACAACATTCACCAGTCCTGTGCTGAGAGTATGCTACAGTGACATCTACAAGCCTCAGTTTCCCCCTCTATAGAGTGGGACTGTCTCAGTATTATGGTTACCATCAAGTGTTCAGCAGAGTGAGGTGAATGACAGGATTGAGAGAAAGACATTTTAGAGGCATTCTGGGCAAAAGCAGAGGTCCAACAAGAGATTCTGGGCATGCAAGACATGGATTTAATTTGATTGATCTTGTCTGTCCCTGGATGCTTTATGCTTTGTGTTTTAAAAAAAAGCCAACACATATTTAGAAAAGAGTTGGGTGGTTAAAATTTTTGACATACAGCACACAATAATTTTCTTCCAGAACCGTCTGCCCCACAGCATGCCAATATTTATGTGCATGATTAAGTACCTACACAACACAGCCTCTCAGAGTCTGGTTTCTCCTCCCAGCTGATGCTTAGAAGAAAGTATTATCTCAAGGCAATTTCCTTGGAATATGTGAAACTGTCTCAACATGGTGTCTGGAATTACACACTGTGTAGAAAGGAACCTATTAGACCATGGAATCTACAGGAGGGAATTGGGATTTTAGGGGGTTTTAGACCAAGAAGCCTAAATTTTTAACCCATACAAAATATGGATCCCAGAATAATCCTGAGCCTGACCTCCTTAAGGTTTCCTTCAGTTAAACCTGATGGTTTCTGTCTTCTACCAAGCTGGGTTAATCAAGTCCCAAGATGGAGGATGCAGCTGAGAGTATGTGTAACCATGCCTAAGGCACTGAACTAAAGCCTCTGGAGGCTGGGAGTGTGCAAGGAAAGAGGAGAGACAGAGATGGCAGAGACAGAGAGAGGCAACATAGGAATGCTATCCATGGGCCTGGAAGCCTAGTACTTCTTCATCTTTGTATCCCTTGAACCTGTCCTGTGGCCTCTGACATACTCTAACTGTGTCCTAGTTTGCTTTCTATTGCTAGGATAAAACACCATGACCAAAAGCAACTTAGGGAAGAAAGAATTTGTTTGGCTTACACATCTTGATCACAGTCCATCACTGAGGCAGGAACTCAAGGCAGGAACTCAAGGCAGGAACCTGGAGCATGGATCATGGAAGAAAGCTGCTTTCTGGCTTGCTCCCCAGACTCATGTTGAGCTACCTTTCTTATACCTCCTGGGATCACCTGCTCATTGTGGATCTGTCCACTGTGGGCTGTGCCTTTTCACATCAATCATTAATCAAGAAAATGTCAAGAAAATGACACCATGGACTTGCCTACAAGTCAGTTTTTATGGAGGCATTTCTCACTTGAGGTACTTTGTTTCCAGATGACCTTAGCTTGTGTCAAACTGACAAGAACAAACCAAAACAAAAAAAAAATCCCACTAACCAGCTCAAGCTATAATAAATGTTATTTCTCAACATTTGTTCAGAACAAATTCTGAAAGACAAAGTAAAATAATATTAAACTGCACTAAACTAAAAGTACTCCATATTCATCAATAAAGAAATTGCTGGGGAGAAAAGGGATAGTGAGCTAGAAAGAGAAAGGAAGGAACAAGACCATGCCCTTCTCCGCAGCAGATAAAGAATTTGTATCATAGGTAATTAAACTTCTTTCCAACACAGAACTCTCAGTTGGACCAACAGAACTGACAACCACGTTGTTCCACAACAGGTGCATCTGGCGATTCACAGGTTCTCCAGAGACCCTGTCTCTTGGGCGTCCCTTTCCCATTCTAGGAGACATTTGGTCTCCAGAGCCTGTGGCGCTCAGCATGTTGCTTCCAATGACACATTCATTAATCTCACACTTTGCTCCTATACATCAGAGTCCATCACACAAAGCCCCAGTGGCCAGTGCATTTGTTCCTATGTGAGGACTTCCCTGTCGCCTGGTCTCCTCCTGGAAAAGTGCCCTGTATTTTCACTCCACCTTTTAACAAATATTTTCGATTTATTTATTTTTACTTTATGTCTCTGTATGTTTTGCCTGCTAGTATGTGCATGCCTGGTACCCAGTGCCTGTGGAGGTCAGAAGAGGGCATTAGATCCCGTGGCACTGGAGTGATGGATGGTTGTGAAACATCATGTACATACTAGAAGCTGAACCTGGGTCCTCTGCAAGATCAATAAGCGCTCTTAACCGCTGAGCCATCTCTCCAGCAACCACCACCACTCTCACATATGCAGACAAGCCCAAACTGCCAAACTCTCAGTGGGATCTTCATATCATTTTTTAAAAGGGTGGACCGACTTTTTGAGCCCATAGATGCTTGGAAATCAGAAAAGACACCCTTCACTCAGCTCTCCCAGTAAATTAACTGATTGTGTGTCCTTGGCCAAGGCTGTACTTCATCTCTACGTTTTTATTCTCATTGTTGATCCAAATGCTAACAGCAATTATAAAGTGAAATATTGTGTTCTGAATTACTAAAAATAACAGTTATCCTCCATTGCTTTCAAGAGAATCAATTTCACAACCCCGAGGCTACCAGACACCATTGATACTCAATGAGGGAAGAACTCCTAAGGCCCCATCCCTCTTAAGAGACCTTTGACATTTAAGAGTGACTAGGGAAACAGTATAATTGGAATAATGTATATGTGAAGCTTGCTGACAAGCTCTGACTAGACAGGAGAATTGGCAACAGATCAAAGGCCTCCCTCTACAATATACTCAGAGCTCTCTTGAAAATTTAGTTTAAAAATAGGGGGTTGTTCAGGATATGCCCCTAGAAGAATAGAACTCAGTAATAAAGGTAAGATGATTAAAATAACTTTTTTTCTTCAGGCAGTGGTGGCACACACCTTTAATCCCGTCACTTGAGAGGCAGAGGCAGGCAGATTTCTGAGTTGGAGGTCAGCCTTATCTACAGAGTGAGTTCCAAGACAGCCAGGACTGCATAGAAAAATCCTATCTTGAAAAACCAAATAATATTAATAAAAAATAATAATATAATAACCTTTTTTTATACAATAGTGTAGATGAAGAAAGGAGAAAAGTAAAAGTAGTTAGGTATCAGAATTTGTCATTCACAAAACAATCAGCTCAGGTATTTTTCTATTTGTTTGGAGTGTTTTGAAGCCACGAATGCTGCTAGCCTAAAAACAGGCTGTCATATATTAAACATGTTTGATTTGGCAGAGATATTCTTTAAAATGGAGTTATGGGCCTCATAATAAAAATGAAATCTGTTCTATCTGTACTCGCTAACTGTAATTGAACTTGTAATCGAACTTGTAATCCTGGACAAGCAATGAAAAATCAAACACATGTCCATAGATAAATGACGTGATCTATACTTCTTGAAAAATCATGAGTCTTTGTTTTATGAAATCTGTATAAACAAGGAAGTGACCTGATTGCTAGTCAGTTAGTACTTCAAGATTCCCCAACCACTGCGTCTGACTCATTCCTCAGTCACCAACTCTTTATCCTCTCTCAGGGACTTGTCAACTGCTGGGGTTGTCCCCCAGCAAGAAACATTCTCAGAAGTAAAATAACACAAGAAGTTGCAAGAAGCGAAGGGCAGTGAGGGAGTGCTGCTTACGATGCTAGGCCTGCCAGAACATTCTCTATTAATTCTGTGACGTATTCCCAAGAAAAGCACAAATTAAAAACTATGCTCTATACTTTTCTTCATTAGAAAAAAAAGATGTTGATTCTGAATAGTGTATAATAACACAGAAAAATATTTAGTAAATCATGTTAAGTCAAAATTTTTAAAAAAAGGTGCCAAAATGCATGGGCATTTTATTTCATCTTGAGCATAGAAGACTACGAAATCCACTTCTCAAAATATTACCCACCAAGCAGGAGCTTTCTCTGACTCTGTTGCCTGCCTTTCCCTGAGTGGGTTGCCTTAGCATTCTCAGTGACCTACATATGTTTCCTACAGCCTTCCTTGCAATTTGTCTACAATTAAAGAGAATTTTTAAAAAGTAAGGTGGGTTCAGAGATCTAAGTAAATGTTCAAAAGATAAAATTAAAGCGTGGGCTTATATGAATTCAACAAGAACCAGTTGAAATGCTGTCCTTTTCTCTTTAGGAGTCTGGCCTCCAACAAGGAAATGGTTTTGATGGCCTTTCTCTGGTAGCCAAGGATGGATAGAAGATGTTTCTTCAGTTGGGCCAGGAAGTGTATTGGACAATCTAAACCACCTTGCTAAGGGCCAGGAAAGAGAGAAAAGTTCAGAGAATAGAGAATTGAGAGACTGCAGGTGGCGTTTGGTTAGGAGAGGGCTTACCCTAGCAACCATCAGGCCCCAAGCTGGACCTCCAGCACAAGACAAAATTATGTAGACAATGGCTTGTCCCTTTGCCTCTGAAAGGAGGGGCCCAGGGTGACTGCCTTTGAGGGAGCAGCCAGACACGTGCTCTGTCACCTTGGATATTCCCATGGACTATGAGCAGCTGAGCTGAACTGACCATCTGCCATTTCTTAGCCCCAGGTTCTAGTCTAGCCAGAGGACTACTCCTGTGAAAACATGCCTGGAGAAGGTGGAGGTACCTCAGGAAGGGCTTCTATTTGTGGAGAGGAGGCAGGAAGCCCAACACGAACATTTCCCTATATGCCCAAGTCATTCATTAATTTATGAGATCAACTTTTTGTAGGAAAAAAGAATCTGGGCCTAATTAAATGAATGGGCTTACCTTTAAAGAAGGAAAGTGGGCCCTTAGAACTCTTGATTTTTCAGCTAAGGGAAAAAAATGACTCCTACGTAGGGCTCCTTCCTAAAACCCTTCCAAATACTTGGCAGGCCAGCGTAAGTCTGCCCCACACCCTTTTAAGGCTTTATGTGAGGCCTTTTCTTGCACACAGTTTTTGTTACATTCTCCTGGAGTCCAGAACCAAATGAGTTATTGCTGCAGGATGGGAGTTGGGGAGAGTACCCACATCTCTGACATGCCAAGGATTCATGCCTCGCCACAGCTCCTATTTCTAGCACCATTATCCTGCATGCTGACTCATGGTCACTTGTGATAAACACATTTCACACACCTGCCTGCTAACTCAAGAGCGTGCTCTGCTACTCCGGAGGCCTCACCAGACAACAAACATTCACCCTCTCTGCAGCTGTTTCTGCTTCTTTCTAATTTCCTCTTCTTAACGAGAATTTTTTTCTGAAATAGCTTGCATACTACCCCTTTCCTTTTAAACAGGACATTAAGATCACAGATCTTTCCCCCTTGGTTATTTGAACTCATTACCTTAATAACATATGCATGTCGGTGACATCAATGATGCCATGTCACCCACAAGCTAGGCCCCTCTTTAGGACTATTTACCACACACCAAATGCAATGGCACGCACTAGAGGCCTAGGCTTACTTCTTTAAGGTCCTGTTGGATTTGGTTTTGTTTTTACTGTTCTTCCATCATAATTGATCAGCAATTTCTATCATCTACTCTCGAGAAAAGCCAATTCATGAGAATTGTGGGAAAGTGCTTATTAAAGTGTTGCTGTAAGTGGTAGAAGCTGATTCTTGTGAGTCTTTACTAAACCCTGGTATGGCCCTGAGCAATCTCAAAGAGTCATCTCACACATAGAGGCTAGAACTTGCAGGGTTCTCCTGTGAGAAATTTAATAGTGGGTGTGAGGGTTAATTTGAAGTTTCAACTTCATACAGTTTAGAATTACCCAAGGGAGTTGGAGAGATAATTCAGAAGTTAAAAGCACTATTCTTCTAGAGGACTTGGTTCAATCCCCAGCACCAACATGGCAGCTCACAACTGTCTCTAACTCGAGTTCCAGGGGATCTGATATCCTCACACAGATATACAGGCAGGCAAAATACCAATGTACGCTAAAAAAAAAAAAAAAAGAATTACCTAAGAAAAGAGCCTCAGTGAGGAACTGTGCAAGTGTATGTGTATCTCAGTTATGTTAACTGAAGTAGAAAGACCCACTCACTGTGGGGGAGGGGCACTATTTCTTGGACAAAGGAACCTGAGCTTTATAATAGTGGAGAGATCGGGCTGAACCCTGGCATGCATAAATGCCTTAATCCATCGTTCTGTGAATGTCATGTGACTTATTTGCTCATCGTGAAGGGCTGTAACCTGGAACTGTGAGCCAAATAAACCCCTCCTCCCTTAAGCTGCCTTTGTCACTGTATTCACCACAGCAATAAGAAACGAAACCCAGACAGTGCCAGCGTGTTTTGAATGATCAGTTTCAGCTACCTGAAGGAGTGCTGCCTCAGCTGAATTCCCCCATTTGGGGTAGACTTTGGGCTGGTAGAGGCTGCCAGAGTATTGAGCTTCGATAGCGAAATTGTTGCTCTTAAGACTCATCCTGTGCTGAGTTTCAGATTTTCCTCTAAGCTGCACCACTGTGCACAGTTGCTCCCCGTGAATATTTTTGTCCCTCTCTTTTCTCTCTTACCTTCCTTTCAGATCCCTCCTTTGGTTTTCTCTCTCCGCTGCCTCACTCCACATGCTGAGCACAGCCATTAGCCCTGTGTGGCACTGCCACCATAGCAGGCTGGAAAGGGATGGCAGGATGGGCACCCCAGCTCTCCTTCACAGCTGTGTCCACTGCAGTTCACCCCACCCAACAGCCAGTCAATCAAAGTAAGCACAACGTGCTCCCCAGGACAGTCAGAACCACAAGGAAATCTGCCTAACAAATAATGTGCTCCAGACCTTAGTGCTTAAGTATTGCTACCCATTTAAACCTCTTACCATGCATGTGTATTATTAAAATGTCACCAGATACCTGCACTGTTTCTAGTTATACCAAAAACTAGCCACACACCCTGCCTTCCAGATAGCTCACCAATTGCCCCCTTTCCTTTGGGCACGCAGTGAACAACAGCCTCACAGCCTATTCAACAGTCTGGTGCTGCATTTTCCTTATGATAAATTCTCAGTAGCGTTGGTTAATTGCTCAGTTGTTCAAGGCTTTTAATACAAAACAGACAGCACAGAGGTGTAGGTCTCCCCATCTCAAGGCCACGAGAGTGTTAAAGAAAGCAAGTCTCTCTTAGAGGTCGGAAAGCTAGCCAACTAATTCTGGTACAAATAAAAAGAGATAAGAATTGTGCCTACTTCTGTGACAGTGAGCAGGGTTGTCTGTGACAAAGAACAGGCTCTCTTGTCCACTGGTGGCCCTTGTCACCTTTCTAGCAGGTATGGAGAGCACAGTCTCATTTTGACATGTGGCCACCCGCTGCAGGTTTAGAAAGGAGATTTTCTTCTTGTTCTTGCTTTCAGAAGATGGGAAGACCAAGATCCAAGAAGGCAAAGTACCCCAGCTTGTGTGGCTCTTAGCTGGCAATGGCAGGGTCAGGATCTGCAATCAGGCATGTGGCTGCAGAACTCACACACAGCCGCAAGGCTGCACTGCACTTGGGGACAAGAAGCGTGGAGCAGGCCGTTACAGATACTTCCAAATCCAGCACTCACGACCCAGGAAAATAGAAGTTCTTATTTAGGCCAAGTGTCTTCTCCCGTGGTTGCCTCACATTGGCAGTTCAAGGTCGCCGAGGCACAGTTGTGTGCCCATTGCTGCCCTTGGGAGGTCAGCAGCCACCAAGGACTAGAACACAAGCTTTTGGGTGTGTCTACATCTATTTCAGCTGTCTTGGGAGGCTCTGCAAGTTATTCTCTTACTAAAATATCTAGGTCTCAAATGTGAGCCAATGAACCCTAGGCTTGACATCATTTGTTGCTAAAATACGTTCAAGGTCAGATATGTAAATGTAAAGTAATATTTACAAATTCTTGCCAGGGGTCAAAGGAATAAACCAAATCATAAGGTGTCTTTGGTTTTGTGTGTGTGTGTGTGTGTGTGTGTGTGTGTGTGTGTGTGTGTGTGTTATTTTCGAGACACGGTTTTTCTGTGCAGCCTCGGCTGTCCTGGACTCACTTTGTAGATCAGGCTGACCTTGAACTCACGGAGATCTGCCTGTCTCTGCTTCCCTGAGTGCCACCATACCATCTACCTCTCATTTTAAAAAGAGTAAAAAAGTAAAAGCTAAAAAGATAAAATTTTATATCTAAAACAGCAAGCTTAGAAAATTAAACATCCATGTGCTTCGCTCCAAAACATGAAATATCACATACACAAAAATATGGACATTTTGCACGTGAGTACTAAGATGTACGGACTTCTCCATTACACAGTCATCAGCATACTCAGGTCACATCCTGAGAGTTATGAGAAGTGAAGGAGCAATGTTACGCCCTGCTACAGTCCCACTGGCTGGACGAGAGTGTTTGCAGGAGTGTTTCCTGTAAGAACTCTGGGCTCTCCCTGCCCCTAACCTCAAATATGCTTCCATCACTCCTACTCTCTGAGATGCTGAACGTCTTCCCAGCCAATCTCTCTCATGGCGTTAGTAACAGTGCAGAGAACAGGCTGGGCCAGCTTGCTACAGAGGCTGGGTAGAGTTGGGGCCATCCAACTATTACTCTTCAAACTACGCTAAGGAAGTCGGGATCTAACAATCCCGTTATTCGTTCACTTGCCAGTTGTGGTTGTACAGGGACTGGCCTTATCTTTCCCCTCTGCCTTCCTCTCTCCGTGCTTCGATTCTGTCAACATTTACATGTCCCAAGCACCTAGGGATAACAGCTAGTCTCTTAGCATCGTAAGAACATTTGGCATTACTCTGTGAAAAGCATTGCATAGCACTTCTTGACCTTAAAGCTCACCTTCTTGCCAATGAACCTGGCATCCTGAAGACTGTTACCAGTCCTGCTCCAGATTTAGACCTTAAAGCATGTAACTTTGGCCATCTAGCTATTCATTTTTATTGGGACACTACATTATGATATGCCTTGACCTGGGCTCTTGATTTATGGTTTCGTTCATTCTAAAATCATATACATGCATCAAGCACCATGCCAGGTTCCAGAAATACGGTGGTAAGCAAAATCATATGGAGGCCTCACTCCCTACTCTTAGCACACTGTCATTAATCAAACATGCCTAATATAATGACAAACTAACATAAGAGACCTGAAAGCTTTAAAAAAAAAAAAACTTAGAATATAGTCAAAAAATGAAGGGGTAGGCAGGAGGATTTTCTTTTTCACCTCATTTGAAGAAGTGGCAGCTGCTAGTTAAGCCAAAGGCAAAAGGAGCAGAAGCCAGAAGTGGGTAATAGCAGTGTGATGCAAAGAATGTCATCCATACTCCTAAGAGCAACAGAAAGTAACCACAAGGTTTGAGATGGGGAAATTGGTCCTGAGGCTAAAGTGATTCTCAAGGTTTTGATGGTGGTGGCTGTGGCGGGGGTGGGGGGTAGGCAGGGTGATTGAAGATGCTTTCAGCTCTGAGATACTTTCAAGGCCCCTTTGAAGCAGGCAGCATGAGAGCAATTTGAAGAACACAGTGTGCTGGTCACTGCAGTCAAGGATGAAGAAGAGGCTGTTTCCAGCTGGATGACCTGGATGATTGACGATGCCACTCATTATCATAACGATAAGAAGAGCAGCTTGGGGATGAGCGGAGAGATGAGTCATTGCTCCAAGATCCATGCTAAGAGCCACAGTTATCTCATTTTGACTGTACAACAAACACACAAAGCAGGTACCAGTATGTATTTCCCAGCTTAAAAACTAAGTTTTTCTGATTCACTCTATATAGGTCTAATTTTTCAGGGCAATGTAGACTTCCACTGGCCTCACTGAATCTCTCAGGAAGAATACCGTCCCTCTCTGGAGACCAAAACCCAAAGCCCAAAAAAATGGATGTGGGGTGACATCTATTTTCTTGGCTATTTTGGTACCTCCAAGTGGGGACTCATGTAGCTGGGCAGATCATGTACTACAAGAACCCAGAAGAACTTTGCTCTCACATGGCAAGGTCCATGTGAATACCACCCCCTTCAAGAACCAGCCTAGCCCCTTCCCAGTTTTCAAGCCTATTGAAAGCCATGGCGCAGTCTCTGCCTATTGGCTCTCTCCTCTTAAGCTTTTATTCAGCCCCACTACCCATTCTCATTCTTTCCTGTTAAGATGGAACTCTAGAGAAGGGGAAATGCCAAGAAAACATAAGTCTTCTTCCCTAAGACACCATGGCTTGCAGGAGTGCCCCAGATTTGTGCTCCAAACTCAAAATAACAAAGATATCCTTTCAAATAAACAGTGCTCAGCGGCAAGCAGGCTACAGCAAAGCTGGCAGCTTTTTATTTAGGTGACATGAAATATCCCCCAAACCACAGACTGAAAAGCACCTTGTCTACTGATCACTTGCCCGCCAGGACCCGAGCTACTGTGCGAATGGCATCAAACATCACTGCTCTCTAACATCGGGTTACCTGGGGAAGGTCCGCTCTGGTTCTTTTTCAAAGGTCCGGAGGCTAACGCAATTCTCAGCTGCTGGTCTGGATGAACCCACAGTGAGGAAGGCAGCGGACTCTAGACCTAGCCCAGGGCTCATTTCCGGTCAGCTCACAAGCAGATGGAACTGTACTCACAGAATGGCTTTGGAAGCCTGAGTTTCCTGCTCATACTCATAATGCTCAGGGCAAAAAGCATTGACTCCAGCCAGCCAGAGTAGAATATGACTGCAGTCCCAGAGACCGCAAGGCAGGGATTCAAAAGCTCAAGGCTAGCCTGGGTTACAAGAAACCCTATCTCAAAAAAAAAAAAAAAAAAAAAAAAAAAATTGAAACAGGGCAATGACTTCAGCTGTCCGGCTAGCCGTGGGATGGTATCCAATCCTGTGACCCGGAGCACCGTACGTTCAGCGACCAGATGAATGTACTCTGCGGTTTCTCCATCACTGCTGTACCTTACAACGGCGGGCCTTTCCCAAGCACTTCAAAACATTTCCTTTCCGGGTTCTGAGAAATGACTCAGTGGGTAAAGGGAGACAAGCCTGAGTTTGATCCCTGGGACTCCCATGGCGAAAGGAGAGGACCAGCTCCTACAAATTGTCCTCTTACCACCAAACACGTACACACTCACATGCACACACGTGCACAAAATGTAATCGAGAATTTAAATTCTTTCCGGTGCGTGCATTCCTTTTTTCCAATGTAGGAAATCAGGATAAACTGATCGCTTGAGGTTCCCATTGGAGCGGCTCTTCCACAGAGCTGCTCTCTAATGAGGTTGTTCGGGGGGAGTTTTAGACTGTGAGCGCTCATCCCAGCGTCACTTATCCCACAGCACACACTGACGTTCAGGTCACCCTTCATTTTTCTCCTACAGAAGTCCATGTGGCAACAAAGTCACACTGCAGACACGAGGGCCTCAGCTGTCACCGCTGAGGTGACAGATGTGCTCCCTGGACTGCAGCCACGACTCTTCACTGCCTCTTGATGAACAGCATTCCTTGGTGTGTCCTGGTTTTCCGGAAGCAGCAGGTGACTCTCTAAGGCTGACCTACACTTTACAGTGTTCGAGTGACAGTGATCTCCAGGCACCCGCAGCTGCCTGGATTGCATCAGCTGATATCCAGGCGTAAAGGAGGCTCAGCAGAAAGTCTACCCCATGTGGGAGCACGAGCTTCTTGCCAGTTACACTTCATGGCTCTCTATGTAGTCCCAGGTTATCCCTCAGTTACAGTGTTCTCCCTCAAAGCTCGTGGTAACTTGGAGTTTATTTCCACAAGCTGGTCCTTGATCTGAACACTTTTCTGAAGGGAATTCTGTGAAATGGAAGCACATTTCCCAAATCACGGGCAGGAAGCCCTTCTTTCCCTTTCTGCTTCATTCTCCCTTACACAGGAATAGTGTATCTAAGAAAGACTCTGGCACATGAATGGTTAACGGAACAGAAAAGTGAGGTGAAACCTGAAGGGCTGATCTGAATTGAAGGATTTGGTTTCTGCCTCTGCTCTGACTCTGCTTCTGCCTCTGTGGATAGGCAGAGGAAGAGCCAGGGGACGCTGGCTGAGAGAGGAAAAATTTCTCCTCACTCCCATTTCAGTCTCCAGTAGTGGGTATACAGGCCAGAAGCAGAGACTGCATTCTCGTGGGGTTTGGGTGGCATGTGCAACTGAGCGGCATCACCCTCTGGCTGCTGTTACCCTTGGCTTGATCCTTGCTCTCAAACTCATACTTGACTTGGCTCCTTTTAATTTAATCCAGGGCCAGGCCTAGAATGGAGGCATTCTCCTCTCAATAACAGACATACAAACAAAAAATGTTTTTAATAGAGGAAAGCAGGCAAATCTCTTGTAAGTTTTTTTTTTCCTGTCTGTTGATTTGTTTTACAGCACTAGATGGAAAGCATATACTTTCTCATTTATTTGTTTATTTATTTATTTTGTACTTTCTCTTTTGAGATCATGTGTCACCAAGTTTTTCAGGCTGCCTTGAACTCATTCTGTCGCTCAGGCAGGCCTTACACTTCTGATTCTCCTGCCTTGGCTTCCCTAGCTGCTGGGTTTACAGGCCTGACCAGGCTCAGAACTCCAAAGTTTTGGTTCCTGGAGAATATAATAATCATCGCTGATAGCAGTTCCACAGTCTAAAGTCCTCATTGTTCCCTGGAAGTAACCAGCCCATGTTCAGACCTTAAAAGGAAACTCAACTATTTTAAACTATTCAAAGATATATACCACAGCTACAACATATCAAAATAAATACTAAAACAAGAGCAGTCTAGCAATCAGGAACTTTTAAGTATCATATAGATCAATCGATATTAACTTGAATAGAAAAATGGCTTATCCCTATTTCTATTCTAATTAAGGTTCTAACAAAAGTTAAGTACAAAAATCAGAACAGTAAATGTCTTTCCCTTAAAACGCTTCCCAGAGGATTAATGGAATTTCTAAAAGCCATTTTACTATGAATAAACTTCTCACAAATGGCATAGTTACAGACATTTATCTCTTCAAAGAAAACATCACCTAAAGCAGCGGTTCTCAACCTTCCTGATGCTGCAACCTTTTAATACAGTTCCTCGTGTTGTGGTGGCCCTCAACCATAAAATTATTTTTGCTACTTCCTAACTGTAATTTTGTTACAGTTAGGAACTGTAATGTAAATATTTGATATGCAGGATATCTGATATGCAACCCCAAGGGGGGTCACTACCCACAGGTTGGGAACCATTGATCTAAAGGAAAGTATTGTCTCTTTTTGAATATTGTATATTAAGCATAAATTTTATTATTGAAAATATTTACGAGGAGAAATGTGTGATGACCAGAGATGGCCATGCACATTTGTGGTAGCTGAGCAAGAAAGGTTAATTGTGATTTCTAGCCAGAAGCCTATTCTAAGACCAATTGAGCTGTAATTGTTCCTCTGGCTAATAGAGGAAACTAGTAACAATTTCAAGCAACCGCCTTTTCCAGTCTTTTTTTTTTTTTTTTTTTTTAATGGTGTAGAGCAATTGCTTGTCTAATGAAGGGACTCAGTAAATAAATTAGACATCACTTTCAGCTGATGATTTTGAAAGAGAGAATTCCCATCCCAGGAACTGTTCAGAAATGAGACTCACAGCAGACCACGCAATCTGAACATGACTGTGAGAGACACACCTGTTAGACCACAGCCTCAGTCCCACTCTGCATTCATGCTTGCTCACTACCCACTGACACACACAGCTGCCACGACTGACTTTACGTTTCCAGTGTCTTTCTCTTCCTCCTAGATGAAGAACGGTGGGTGCTTATTTCAGGAAAGAGGCAAGGCAGTTACTGAGCTTCTGTCACAAACAGCTTCCTTCCCTTCTTCTTTCTTTCAGCGTGTTTTAGTGAGACTTCTAAGAAGTCAGCTCCCACAGAAGCCATCAGAAACTTTCCCAATTCTAAAACAAATCCTAACACTGAATGCTGCTGCACTGGGGGTGGGGAATTCACTAAAGGTAGAAAACAAAGTTTCAGCATTAATCTAATTTAATGGTCCCATTTTTAAAAAGGAAAAAGAGAAGAAAGAAAAGACGTCGCCCTTGGTGCTGTAATGCTTCACTTCCAGCGTTGCTCTGAGCCCTGAGTGGAGGCCCTCCCTGCCCTTTGTTGCCTGGGGTAAATAGATGGCATCCTGCCTGTGGTTGAGGCATCACCTCAACAGACTTTCATAGCGGCTTCCGTGAAGGTTTAAAGGTTACTGGCATCATAAATTATGCATTATCTCTATTGCCAGACCCATAAAGTTCTTTTGGTCTTCTCGAAAGACACAGCTTCTAAATGGGCCAGGCTTTTTTTTTTTTTTAAGTGCCAAGACCGAAACATTTCCATTATGATTGTTACAACTGTGCCACAGAGAAGTGCCTCTCCTGTTCAGAATGGTTGGCAACAGCGGGCACACGGTGAAATTACAGTTTACTCCTTACATTTTCAGACAGTAAAACGTACCAGACCAGCATGCAGCGGTCCTTCCCAGCTCCATCAACCTCAGGGGCTGGGGTTACTTCCTTCTGCCTCTGCCCCAGAGTGTGGAAGGGAACAAAGCAGAGTCAGTGTACCCTAGAATGCCCCCGAGTCCTGCTGAGCGGGTTCTGAGGGGTGCCATCCTGATCCAGGCAGTGTCCTGGCCCTCACAAGGGCTTTGCCACTGCCAGCTTAAGTACTGTCCTGGGGCTAAGTTTTTCCTCTTCACACCTACAGGTCTTGCATCTGCGGAAAGCTGAGCTCCCCGGAGCATCGCTCTCCTTCACCCACTATCCTTCAGGAGCAAACTCCCAGGACTAAGACACATGAGACGAGTCACGTCAGTTCAGACAGGCCTCACCACACAACTCTGAACCTTGCCTTGGCTGTGGGGGAAGATTGCTGATACTAGAGAGTTGCAGAGGTTCTCTACTGGCACAGCTTGCACACACAGACAGTTAAGCCACAAAGTTGTTTCCATCCTCATCCTCATCCCCTGCTGAACCCCCTTTCCTCCCCGCCTTGAGCAGCACACACCCACGCGCGGACACAAGCACTTTCACTCACCCCCTGCAGCTTCAATTTACCAGTTTAGATTTGGCGCGTTGCAGAAATTCTTCCATGTCTCTGCTAGGGACTGGATGGAGAGCGCGGAGAGAAGAGAGCTGCAGAGACCTGAGGGGAATCTTCAGAAAGTGGTCGCTCAGCGCAGGGACCAGCCGCTCCCTAGGCGGGCCGGCCGGGACTGAGCCCTGCTCGCTTCCTCTGGGCTGCTAGCCCAGCCCACGCCCCGCGGCTGCTCCAGCTCCGACTCTGTCCTAATAAGGAAAGTGGGTGTGCCTCCCGGGAGCCCAGGGACCGCCACCCGCCTGCTGGCACTCGCCTTGGGGGCCTGACGCGGGGCAGCCGGTGGGGGTGGCGAGGGGCTCGTCGGCCAATCGCAGGGCCCCGCGCTGGCCTCCTGACGCGGTGCGCTGAAAGATGCTGCAACCATGGACAGCGCCCAGAAGTACACGCCAAGTGCCAGGGGCTGCTGCAGAGTGCCACTCACTGCTGCAGGCCTTAGCATGGCCAGCAAGAAAAGATGGGAAGAGGGACACAGGCCCCAGGAGAGGCCTTATCCGCCGCCAGCGCCTCTCTGGCTAGTTGGCACGGATATGAGAGCCCCAGTGGTCACTTTAATGAGCTGGTCTGTTGGCCTGACCGGGGATGCACTTAGGGAGATTGGCGCTGAGTGGGGGTGGGGAGGTGGGGGTGGGGGTGGGGGTGCGGTATTGCTGAGCTAAAAGCCATGCGACCTTGATGGCTAATAACCAGAAGAGCGGGCTGGGAGGTTGGGCTGCAACTTTCCTCCCTACCCTCTAAGCAACCGACCTCCCCGTCTCACTACAAAGTAGCTGCCTCTGTGTGGGCCCTGTGGCTAATGGAGAGCTATATTCTTGTGCAGCCTCCATCTACTCTTGGTACGTATGCTCAGGGAAAGCTGGGCAGTTTCACAGACCAACGGCATGAGCGCCACAGAGCTTATTAGAAACGTCCTCCCCCCTCCAGCCCACTAAAGTATCAGTCTCTACAAGATTCTACGTGCACTCAAGTTGAAGAAGCGCAGCAATAAGCATCTACATTTACAGCTGTGAGCTTAGTTTATACGGTGGAGTTCTGTGTGCATTTATTAGTCTTCCTGTGGTTCCAATTTCCTTTACTCAGGAGACGTTAGCTTGCTGCCTGTAAGACCCCCATCGCCCTGTCCACATCTCCTAACTTACACTTCATGGCTCAGCACAGAGGTGTTCTCTAGCCTGCCTACAGTCACAGCATACTAACCAGAGGCTTAAAAAAAACCCTGAGACCAGGGGCCAGGTCCATTCCAACTAAATCAGCATCGCGTGGTGCCAGGCCGAAGCTTCAGCCTGGTATCAGTGTGCTGGCCAGGAAGTACAGCCATGATGCTCCGATTTTTAATGAACTCCGGCATGGGTTTACATCACTGACAAGATAATGAAACGGGGGTTTCCGTGCCACACCCAGAATTTCAAGTCTGTTTTTGTGCCTGAGACTTCGTATGGCTACCAGGTTTGGGATCCAGGGACCACACGTGGAAAATGAAGCTTCTTGCTCACAGTGCCTCCCCGACACACCCACTCACGCATAGAATCACTGCTCTTCCTGCAGTTTCTATTAGCCACTTACGTTCTCTACAGTGCTATAAATTGCTCGACTGCATGTCTGTATCCTCCCACAAGCTGTGAGCACCACAAGGACGAAAACCTCACCTACCTCGTTCATAGCTGGATCTCTAACACGACCTATTATGTGTCTACAGATCCGCAGTTAAGCATATGTTGATAGATGAACGTATGTATGGAAAGAGTGGTTCTATCTAAGTTTGTGTCTCTGCCACTTCCTCATTCCTTGTATGCATTGCACATTTCCTAATCAAATCATTTTTCATTCTGAAAACCTGAAAGAATGAGAAACCAGCAGACGCCTCTGATCCAATTAGAGGGAAGTGATGGGACCACAAAGCTCCAGGGGGCATTCACGTGATGAGCCATGTGGATGCTGGGGTCCTATCTGCTTTCTGTACTGACTTAAGGAACTTTAAACCATACAGATGAAATAGTGCAGACCGGCACTAACACTAGACAGGAAAATCCAGAGAACTCTTTTTGCCTCTGGAGAACTTAGTGAATGTCACGTGACACTGTTTTGTGCCTCTGACCTTTTTCTTTTTTCCTTTTCTCTCTCCTCTCTTTCTCTCTCTCTCTCTTTCTCTATTACTCTCCCCTCCCTCTCCCATCTTTCTTGTTCTTTCAGACAGGAGCTAACTCAGTTCGGGCATGCCTGGAACTATGTAATCCAGGCTAGCCTTGAATTCACAGCAATCCTCACTCCTCAGCCTCCCGAGTGCTGGGATTGCAGGCAGGTGTGTAGCGCCTGGCTCTGACTTTTGATTCTGGGTAGCTATTTCAGGGCCTTGAAATTACAAAACTTTTTTCTGATGGTTTTAAATGTCAACATCCTCCTGCCCTAGTTTTTCTCTGATGATGGTGACCCTTCAAAAGCTTGCCAGATTTCTGTCATAAGGTCTCCCCTGATTTGACCACCTACACTATTCTACTGAGACCATGGTAAAAATTCCCACAAATTCAGTGGCTCAAAACAATACAAATTCATTAACATATAGTTCTGTAACTCGGTAATCCAGCACAAGTCTTTCTGGGCTGAAAGCAATTAGTTAATAAGGTTGTATTCTTCCTAAGGCTCTAGGAACCAATCGTCTGGCTTTTCCAGCTACTAGAAGCTCCTATATTCCTTGATGTGTGGCCCCTTCTTCCATCCTTCAAAGCAGCAACATCACATTTCTCTGATGACTCATTCTCCCATCTTCCTCCTCGTCCTTTCGTGCTGGAGACTGGGCCCAGGTTGCTAAGCATGTACACACAAGCGTTCTACCGCCAAGCTATACCTCAGTGTTCTTAAAATATTTGACCCAGGAAGTCTTACTAAGTTGTCCAGGCTGGCCTTGAACTCACTCTGCATCTAGGAATATTGTGAGTTTCCAATCTTCCTGCCTCAGCCTACCGAGAATTTAGTATTATGAGCTGGTACAACTGTATTGTGGGGTATCAACCAGAGAAGACTACTTGGACACGGTTTAAGTTTTCATTAGCTAGTCACGGACTACACTGAGCTTTCAGGACCTCAGTGTAGCCCCAAGCCTTTCTTAGAGTGTGATTTTGAGCACAAAACCCTTATCCTGGTTGTTAACTTCAGTTAACAAGAACAGTCAGGCAGAAACAGGACTATAGTTTTCATTTCTTCCTTCAGCATTCATGAAGACTTGGATATGCTTGGGTTAATGTGTCTAACTCAAGATGCTTAAGACATGATCCAGGTTTTCAACAAGCTCGCAGGGTAGTCCCTGAAATGTAAGGGTAAATGCAGCAGCTGAGAAGTGGAGCAGGTTTGGTACTGGTTTTGATGGAATACAGTATGGCAACTAAGTCTGTATCCTTATTCTTGATCTATACTGTGTACTAAAAAATGCAGACAAATTTTTGCCATTGCTTTTATGAGAAGTAGGATCTATATTCTCTCTCCTTAAATTTAGAACAATTCCATGACTCTACAATAATCAAATATAACAGAAGTCCATATCTTGTCCATACCTAAGACTGGTAGCCTCCCTTTTTTTAGAATATATACTTCTGGAACCTGCCTCATGCTGTGAGGCAACTAAAGCCATCTTTGGGTGAGTCCCAAACACAGAGAGGCAAGGGTTTCAATGAGCAGGCCAGTTGCTAGACTATGTATGGGAAATTGTCTCTGCTTCTCCAGCCCCAAGGACTCTAATGTAGAATAGAGGTAAGCAGTGCCGGCTGGGCTCTGCCCAAACTCCTGACTGGCCGCTTATGCACTAGGCAATTCTAAGCCAACCTTTTTTTTTTCCTGGTGTGTTTCAGTGCTTCCATTTGTAGAGCTGGACGCTTCTAGTCATTGCGCCTGCAATCATATAAGGATGATGCCCTGTTTCTCGTCAGTAATGCCATCATCCCCCTTGGCACGGCCCTGTTTGCCATGGCCCTATTAAGGACAGAAGGAACAATGCAGCGACTGCAATGGAAGGCAGGGTCTCTATGAAGCAAGGGGGAGTCTCAGGCGCATTGTGAATGGATCAACAGTCACTGAAATGAACCGACCTCATTATGGCTCCTGTCTGACCCCTACCACGTAACACCTCCTATGGGTTTGCTTCTTTGGTGCCTGGATTTTGCACAAAGAGAGAAGCTGTCTCCAGAAAGGTGGCCACAGGTGGTTCTCAGCCGCCGCACATCCACCCGTACAGCTGCCTGGTGACATTTAAGCGTCTCAGAACCCGTGTTCTTCGCATCCTCATTTACTCCATCACCATGGGGCACCGGCTCTTTCTGCAGAGACTCTCCTGTGAACATGGTACTTCTATCCACCTCCAAGTGTTCTTACTATTATTGGTGCCACTGTAAGGGGGGCAGGGTTCTCCTCTCCAGGCCCGCCTCTTTATCAAAGAAAGGAGGACAATGTGGGTATCTACTTGGTTACAAACAACGGGCATGTACTCTGCCTTTTAAAAATGAAATTCAAGTAGCAGAGCAGATGCTGAGTCACCATTTGTGCACATTTCCATGCCCTCTACGTCACACGTCACTGGCCACCCACCCCACCCCCTGCTCCAGCGGGTGTCGTCCCTTGGTACAGACGTGCTAGCTGCTTTGAACTCACTGCTGTGCTACAGGTCAAGGAACTGCATCTCCCACTGACCTGGCCAGGAAGAATTGGAGACTTGTTTGAGGATGGGAGGCAGAGAATGGACAAGGGGAAATGCCTGCTTTTTCTTTTCTTTTTTTCTCTTTTTCTTTTTTTGAATGATCAGATATGACACATTTTGACAGATTGGAGTCAGAGAAATTAATTTTTTAATGTGTTTTGGCAAGTATATTACATTTTCTAAAGATGGGATCTGTAAGACTTTTTTTTAAAAAAAAAAAAGAAGAAGAAATTTGTACAGCTGTCACCTTCCCTCTGTTTCTATTAAGAAAGAAGAAAGGGGCCTTCCTGGACTTGCGCTCCGGCCTCCGCCCACTCAGGAGAATAGCCTGAGAGTCAAATGTCCAGGCTTTGAACGGGGCACACAGCGCTTGCGTCATTTCTGGGAAACACAGACATCTTGTGGGGCGATGAATTTAATTTGAAAGGACAGCAGAGAGGGCAAGTGCTCGGAGTCGCCAGGACTGTGAGCGGCGGCTGCCGCCTTAAGACCTGCAGCTGTTGAAAAGTGACGCATATGGCTGTAAAGTCTCCCCCTTCCTCAACCATCCAACGAAGGCGGCGGGGGGGGGGTGTCACAGTTTACACCCTCTCTTCCTGCAGGAAGATAGCTCAGTTCCCTACAACTCAGTGCTGTCTGTCTCACAGAAACCATGTCGTTTAACATGGCTGAATGTGCCCTGGGAGTTGCCTGCGTTGCTTGGAAGCTGGTAGGTGAGGCCTTGTGGGAGGGCATCCGTGAAGGTGTTGGACATCACCTTCATAATCAGGCACATGGTAAGGTATTTCCCTTTAGAATAGGGTGTTAGAAAAAATCAAGGTTCAGCCCATCCAGGCCTTTGGCTTTCTCCTCATGTGAGCCCTTTCATATACACTCCCACCATCTTGACTCCACCTCATCAGACCTGAGGGGGAAAAAAAAAAAAAACAATGGTGGAGAGGGTCTCTAGACCTCCAAAACTGTGAGTCAAATAAATAAATAGATAACCTCTATACTTTGTAAGTATCCAGGCTAAGATATTTTGTTACAGCAATTCAAAACAGCCCAACAGTTGGGGTGAACTTTCATTCATGGCACCATCATACATTTCCTTTAGGAAAGTATTATTAGAATGCTATGATTAGGGGACGGGAGTAGAATGCTAATAATTTTCAAGGTCTGGAATTCTACTAACATGATCTCTCATCTCCGAGGCAGCCTTATAAAATGAAGAACATTGGTGGCTAACATTGGCCCTGTTTTAGAAATAAAGAAACGGAGGCCCCCAATTGTTCATTGTCATGACCAGAGACTGAAATCCAGTCTCTGAATTTGAAAGTCCTCATCCTTTTTCTTGAGAAGGTCACTTCCTTCTGCACTGTTGCTTTGCGTGAGACATCACCCCAGTGTTCTAGATGTACCCACAGCATTAATCTGTCTAATAATGGAAAGGGCGGGTATCATCCAGAAATGTGCAAACCACGTGGAGAGATGCCATCTGCACAAAATCATTCAAAGAGCTAGTAGCCAGACCAGGATTCCAACGCAGGCACCAGGATCCTGAGCCCAGGGGTTAAAACTGAAGCACACCGCTGTCCATCCTCTGTCACACACAGCTCAGTGGCCCATCTGAAAAGAGGAGTTTGGAGACTGGGAAAAAAAGAAGAACACTCCCTGCTGCTCTAGTATGCACAGTCACATTCAAGAATGAGCAGGCCACACCCTCACCTATCAAGTACTGCTTGAACACAGAGACCTCAAACTGCTACTGAGAGATGTCCCAGAGAAAATCACTGGAAGGAAAGAGCTGCATGTCCCAGAAGCACAGGATTCCTGGGTCTTTTGAAATTCCCATTGGAGACGGTAGCTCAGCTAAATGACTTCTTTTCTACGGCATACTTCACCTAACATTGTCTCAGCCTCCCTCCCCTCCTCTCTCCCTTACTCCTCTGCTAAAGTGGAAAAATACCAGGTAGTGAGGATCAGAGGCCTGCCTTAATCCGTTAGATACTGACTTTTTTTTTTATTTTGAATTTTTACTTTTTTATTTTGATATCTCTTTGTCCTAGCAAAAAAGCAAGACTTGTATGGATGATCTCATCTTTAAAAATCTACTGTTAAAAACGGAATCGCATTAGGTCCATAAGGGATAAAAACAAATATGAGGAGAAATTAAGTCTTATTTCCAGTGAAATATTTTCATGGACATTTGCTATAGTTTTGAAAGTCACCTGCCCAAACAAACAAAGACAGAACAAGCATTTTAAGGAGCTCCATTTGAAGCTCAGTAACTAAGAGATGCAAATTGGCAAGTCTGGGAAGAGGAAAGGGGCAAGCTTGATCTATTGAAAGACTTTGTTTCCCTGAGTTTTAAATGTTGATGCCCTCAGGGGATTATCTATTTTTGACAGAAAGCATAAAATTAAAAAAAAAAATTAAAGACTTAAATTTTAGGTTAAAGGTTGTTGCTCAACTATTATCTAAAGTGTCCTTAATTTTCTCTCGTGGCTAAGAGAAAAGAAAGAATTCATAGTTAATGTGTTTCCAATAACATTAGATGGAAACTAGTAAACTACGAGTAGACTTTAAATTTTTTTTAAATACTTCTTACTTTTATTCCTGGGTGTCTGTGAGTGTGCACACCCATGCTCATATACCAAACAGATAGACACACATGTATGCCTGTATATGCTTTCTAGAGTGCTTCCTCAGCGAGGCACCAAGAGAAGACATCGTATTCCCCTAGAGCTAGAGTTACAGACAGTTATGAACTTTCCAGTGTGGATGCTGAGAATGCAACTCTGGTCCTCTTCAAGTACAGCGAGTGTCCTTAACCACTGAACCATCTCTGCAGGCCCGAGAGTGGACATTAAAAAAAACAAAGTCTCACAAAGTGTTGATTCAAATGAAGGTAAAATATGTATTGGCTTTATATCCCCCTATTTCAGATCTCTGCACTCTAAAAACAGATGCAGTTCAAGAAGGAAAAGAAGAAGCATGTTGAGTCCGTTAGCCTGGAGCCGGTTTTCTGCTGCCATACTTGGCTTCAGAGCTGGGCTTTCCTCTGTACTTCATCACTACCTGTCACTCAGGCAATGCCCCTGTCCAGCTCTCTTTCCCACATTTAGTATAGTATAATCCACCCTGGCTTGTACAGCTAAATTAGGGGTGTCTGGGAAATGACCCTCTCAAGCATGGATTCAGCTTAGTCTTGCGTGTGATTGCCTCAGAGATTTAGGGTAGGAACATGGTTTCCTTCTTATAATTTCACAGGTATTTCTTCCATCCCACCTCTTGCCACCTCTGGATGAAAAGGAAAAACAAATCAACACCAACAAACCCTTTAAAACCAGGTTTGAAGTAGCGAGTCGGCAACTGGACCCAGGCACTCTGTTGTCACTTCCAAACTGCAGTGAGAGTGTAGTGTGGGCCTTTGCTCGATTAACGATAAATCCACACGGTCCCACCTTCGCAGCAGCTAGTTGCAAACATTTATTGACTTAAACCACAGAAGAAATGTCAAGGAAATCACCCAAGCAAACCAATAAGAGTCAGGAGCTTTGAAAAGGGCACACGAGTTATGCTGAATGCTGTGCTAGCCACTAAATGCCTGTTTTGCCCATCTCTCTCCACATCTTTCTCCACTGGTGCTGCTCTGCTCCAGAGGACAAGCATCCATCTCACCTTGCTGTGTCCTCCCACAACATGATCTTTCCAGATAATTGCTTCCTCAGATAATGATAATAATAAGTAATTTTCAATTCCTCCCAAGCTCAAGCCTCATGAAGAAGTACACACACAAGATAAGCACAGAAAAAAAAAAAATACAGGCATTTTGAACTGCTTATTTGGGTTTTATCAAAATGGGTCAAGATGATGGTTTTTAATTATATTCAAAGACAGTGTCTTCCAGAATGCTGGCTCAAGCGGACCTACACCTGGTAACATGGTAGATGGAGAAATACAGCAAATCATTAAGACTGGAATAATTGTTGGGCCAAAGGAGGGGAAAAATTTAGCTACCTCTATTTCTTTCTATTTCTACCTGGTTGACGGACTTCTCTGTTTTGGGGCTTCCCCTTCAGATGAAATGACAAAATGACACATTTTGAAAAACATTGACTGTCTTCAATTTTTAAATCATGTGTGTGCATCTGTGTGTGGGACAGATGCACATCACTGCAGCTGGCCACGGAGGCCAGGGGAGCAGAGCTTGTGTTGCAGGCAGTTGTGGGCCACCTGACATGGGTGCTCAACTCAAGTCATCTGTGAGAGCATCGCACACTCTTAACTGCTGAGTCACCTCTCCAGCTCAAGAAAAGATTCCAAAATAATCTCAGAAACGTACATCTGTTAATTACAATCTGTTAATATTTGCAATTCTTCAAATATATGTGCATTCACATGTGGCTATTTGAAACCGAATAGCTAAAGCTATAAAGATGGTTGTACCATGCTTACAGTGGAGGAGGACTGGGGTAGAGAGAAACCTGAGTCCTTCCCCTGTTCGATGACCCAGTAATGGCTGAGAAACTCCAGGGGCTCAGGTACTGTTCTAGCCATAGGAGATGCATAGAGACAGATGGGGTCATAGAGATTTCAGATGAACTGGACATCCTCAGTATGGGCCACTCCCAAATAAGAACCCCTGGAAACCAAAAGCAAGCAAGCAAACAAACAACAAAAACAAAAGGAAGAGCCAAGGCCTTCCTTCTGGCCTTCTCTTAATTTCCAAGGAAAAGCAAATGAGCATACACAAAACATCTGTCTTGCACAGCCCTCTGTGAATTCGAGCTCTTCGTGCTCCTTTTTAGGGATTCTTGTTTCTGTTGGCTGGGTATTTGATGCCTCTACAACTGCAGCTGACTGGCTCACTGAACTGTTGGACTTCAAGCCTTACATACTGAATCCAATCCTCTCCCTCTGTGCGTACATAAGAATACTCATTTTCCCAAGGACACAACAAAGGCCTGTTGAGGTCTGAGCTGCAGGACTCCGGTGTGCTCATCAGGTAGGAGAGCATCACTCTTCCACAATATTTCCTCTCAGAGATGTTAGGGAATATGATTCCTTGCCTATCCACAGAGCAAGCAGACGATGCGATAGGGCTGTGGTGGAGACGACCATCAGATTCCTCGCATAGACTAATGGCAAAACAGGAACTGAATTCTACTTCCATTATTGAGTCTTCTTCTTGGTCCCTTTTCAGACTGTATAGCATCCTACAGCTAGATTACACAGTGACCAAGCACTCACTCCTCTGCAACACTGGAAACAGGTGTGCATAACAAAGCATTCCTCCAAGGTCAAAGAGAGCCACCTGGGTGGGGGGAATGATCATGGAAACGGCAAGACCCTGGTCACCCTTTCTTCTCTCAGTGTCCCCAAATTTAATGGTCCTTGTGCAACAACAACATGTGCCAAAACAATTATTTAAAAGGACTCTCTAAATAACAATTCTCCAAAGTGCAATCATGTCTGGAATTAGCAGGTAGCCGTGCCAAGTTTCCGTAAAACTCAGCTCTCCTTAATGGACCACACTGACCCCTGGGTACCAAATATGCCAGCCAAAACAGAATTTTTTTTCAACCTCCAATAAGCTTTAAAAAAGGAAAAAAGAGTTATAATAGACGTTACGAATTATCAGAATTAGAGCATCCACTTTACAACTACCAACTACTTCTTTTTTTAAGGAGCAGTGTATATTTTGAAGTAAAAGCAAAAGAACCCTTTTTAAAAGTACCAAGAATGGCTCTATACACACCTTCCAATGGAGCACTGGTCACTGTTTAGTGGTCAACTCTCTGGACAGCAGGGAAGCTCTGACTGGGGCATTTGGTGGTTTTCATGGAGTACCTCAATCTCTTGCACAAGCTTCGGTTGTCTCCTCTAGAGAGGAAGACTGTGCGTGCGTGTACTTGGAAGGAGGCTCGGCTCAATGCGTAAGGCCTGAAGTCCAATGGTTCAAAGAGCCAGTTCACTTAACACAGTGGCCAGTTAAGAAAGGGCAGGATGCCCATGAACACAGAGAAGAAACACAGACCTCTCTCCTCATGAGCTGCAAGTCAGTGTCAGCATGCCACCCAATGTGCTGGACACACATGAAAGGGCTTTAGAAGGTGATGCCATATGGTCCAAAGGCTTATCCTAGAAATATGTTATCAGAAATGGTCCAGATAGTGTGAAAAGATACATGCATGAACGTGCCCGTCACAAATGTAGTATCAGGTTCTCTGTTTGGTTCACACCTTCTGCTCCACCCTCCACCTTTGGGACTCTGAACTTTCACTTTCTCTAAATGTTTACCCCCTCTGTATGCTGTACAGTTGGAAGCATACAGTGTGTATCCTATTAAAACTTCAGCCACTTACCAGTATAAGTACAAGGTGTCTCCCTGTCATTTTGTTTTGGGTTTGATTTGCAAACAGAGTCTCACTGTATAGTCCAGACTGGTTGTAAACTCACAGACATTCAGCCTCCTGGATGTGCATTACATCTGTAGGCCACTGGCTCCACTTCTTCTCGGTTTTTTTTTAGGAATGAACTTAATAAATAATTTCTTTTTGTCACCAGGAGGAGAGACTATTCCACACTACTTTATCTCCTTTCTCTTTATAATAGCAATATAGGTTCCAAGAGGAATAAATGTTTTTCCTAGCACATAGCATGTAGTTAATGGATTTTTTTCACTAATTGGGGTGTACTGGCTGAATAATGTCTTCCAACAAAGATTATCATTGTCATAATCCTTGTGCATATGCTCTATTATGTAGAAGAGATTTTACAAACATGATTAAGTTAAGGATCTAGAGGTAGCTGATTCTCTTTGGATCTCTGCTGAGCCCCCTGTAAACCTGGAATACCTATAGAAAGGAAATATGAAGTCCTAGGTCAGAGAGAAGTATGTGATAAGAGAACCTGAAGTCAGAATGATGCAGTCAAATGACTGTAGGAAGCCTGTAGCAGCAGGAAAAGTATGCAGTGAAAGGTTCTTGGCCAGAGCCTCCAGAAGGAATGCACCTCGGCCAACACACTGATTTTAGCCTTGTAAGACTTGTGGCTTCAGTTCTGACCTCAAGAATGGAAAGAGACCACAACAGCAGTAAGAAGCAGACCCAAATTACTGAGTTCTGCATGCTCTTTCTTTTTCTTCCTGCCATTGTTCCCTTAAGCTAGAAATCTAAAAACGACATTTCCCAGAATCTATTACAGCTAGGATCTAACCATTGACATAATTGCATTTAGATGCATTTGCACATATTTTAGAAAGCAGAGGGGGAGGCAAAGATGATTTGAACAAGTTTCACTAGAAAAGTGTGTTTGGGGGGACAAAATCCGGTGGCAGCTTAGTACTCCCTAGGGATTAGGAAGCAGCTGATGAGGAGGCAGTATGGATTCCCAAATCGCCAGCAGCCTTCTGAAAGAGGTAGCTGCTCTCCCAGTGAGCAAGCTCCACAGTGTCTTGGGAGTCTCCCAAGGGCTGGGCCTAGGCATGTCCTGCCAGCACTCCTGACTTCCTAGGCAGCTACTTTGTGCTTTGGCATGGAGTAGGGTACACCAATAGCAAAGTGACAATGACCACAGTGGATTGAGCTGGTGGCAAGACAAGGGGCTCACTACCCAGTGCTGCCCAAGCCTCCCTTCCCACCCACAGGGATGGAGGAATCTGCCTTACCAGGGGCATATGCCACTACCAACGGCTCAGCCTTTCTTCAGCAAAGACTTAGACAGTCACCACTGCAAGTCTGTGGAAATCTTAGCAGAGCCAGCATTTAGCATCTGAATCAAAACTGGTTTTTTTCCCCCAATGCTTTAAAGAAAGTTAAAATTGATTTGAACAGTATAGAGAATTTTCTCGTAATCAATGAATCTCAAGAAAGTGAAAAATGGAAAGATTAAGCTTGAGGAAGGAGACATAAGAGCATTTGGAAGATAAATGACAGTGTTGTCGTCTTTTTAAATGTTATAAAGATTAAAAGGGCAATATAACAAAATCACAAGAGGAGTGAGTCACAGCCTCATGATGTCACCATGATCCATTTTTAGCTGACCACTTCGCTAATTAAAAAAAAAAAAATCTTATAATCCTAACATTTTAAATGGTCTCAGATTCTAACATGCAGATGTTAGCTTTTAAGTTTTTCATAGATCTTCGTGATATTTCCTAAGAATGAAAGCTGACAGCATTATGGACTTGCTAACCATGTTTCAGTCTTAGGCTCTTTATCTCCATTGTATCCATTCTCTGCACAAAAATAACCCGCTGAACTCTGTCAGCTTCCGTTGCCTAACTTTCTTCTGTTTGTTATGAATCCTTTGTGATTATTACAGAAAATGAAACAGTTACCAGAAGTCTCTCATTCACTGTCTGCCTTAACGGTGGTGTTCACACTCACAGAGATTTTTTCAGCCAAGAATTCTTTATGTAAATCTAACAAATTGGCAATCAGTGATCATTGGTGTCGCATCTAAGGAACAACTTTGGTGGGTGTTATTTATCAAAAGGAGCCAAAATGTGCTGTTATGGTCCTAATTGCAACATTCGGTCAGATGGCTGTATTTATCTGCAAGAGAAAATAATGCCAGCTGGCTGCCAGGAGGTTCACCAAACGCATATGAGGGTTTCTATTGCTGTGGTAAAACATCAAGACCAAAATCAACTTGAGAAGGAAAGGCATTATTCCACCTCACAATTTATAATCCATCACTGAAAGAAGGAAGTCAGGGCAGGAACTCAAACAGGGCAGGAATCTGAGAGACAAGAGCTGATACAGAGGCCATGTTGGAAGGTTGCTTACTGGCTTGCTCTCTCCTGGTTTGCTCAGTCTGCTTTCTTATAGCACCCAGAGCCACCAGCCCAGCATTGGCACTGCCCACAGTGAGTTGGTCCCATGTGAATCAAACATCAATTATGAAAATGCACCACAAGCCAATCCAGTGGAGGATTTTTCTTGATTGAGGTTCTCTTTTTCAAAATGACTCTAGCTTCTGTCAGATTGACATAAAACTGGACAGCACAATGTCCATTAAAAACACCACTTACCCCTATAGAGTACCTTGAGAAGGCGGTAATAAGCCTGGCCACTGAGGCACCACCTTTTTATCCACATCCAGCAGGCGCCCGTCTCTAGGAAAGTGTCTTCTACCCCTCATAAGATACTGGAACATCACAGATGGCTAGCTCCTCTCCTTCCCCTCAGTCAACTCTGTAGACAATAACTTCCTGGTTTTGTTCTAGCTTCAATTTGGTTAAGAATCTCCTTTTCTTAAATTTAATATTCTCTTCATTCTCCTCGAGTTAAGGTCACAGAAATGGAAAACTCAAAATCTATTTTTAAAGGTTTATTTTTATTGTTCTTAATTCCATTTGGGAGTGGGAGCACAGGCATGGGAGTATAGGCGCCTGCAGAGGCCAGACACAGCAAATGTCTTCAGAGCTTGAGTTTGAAGGGATTGTGAGCTTCCAGGTATGGGTACCGAGAACCAAACTCAGGTCGCCTGGAAGGGCGGTACTTGCTCTTAATCACTGAGCCATCTCTCTAATCCCTAAGATCTGGTTTTGAAACTGGAATCCATACCAGGATTACTTGAAGATTTTATAATGAAACCTGAGATGAATGCTTAGGGTTTTCCCTACTGCATCTATTTTGTTTTAAACATCACATGGTGAATTTTCTCTACAGAAAGAGGATCAAAGAGATAAAGTGCATATCCCAGGAAACTCGGACATCCCCAGGATTCACATGTGGCTAAAATGCCCTCCTTCCATGAAGTTACCAGCGAGCTTGTATGCCCACCTATGACACATCAGAATCTCCATGCTGAAGAACATGTATTTTATCAAGCAGGAAGTCCTCCAGCCTTTTTGAGGGGAAAAAAAAAGTTTTCCTGTCCAGTTTTAGAATTCCATTCTCACAGGAATGGCCTCTGAAGGGGGCAACCTTGGCCCTTTATAATAAGTAAGATTGACCCCTCGCAATGGCGTGGCTTTTCTCTAGAGGGGAAGAGGTGTTCTCTGTGCTGTGGCTTGGGTTGAGGTTTGGGGTATCCCAGAAGCCTAGACCTTACAAAGTTACCTTAACTGAGCACCATCTATGGCTGGGCACAGAGAGGGAAGTTAGACAGGCCTCCCTGCCCCACCATCCAGGGTTCCTTCATCTGTTCTCTTCTCTTAGGGACACTCAGCATTTTGGCTTAACACTTAAGCCTGATGCCCTCACTTTAACTTGCTGAAATACAATACTCCATTTTCATATGTGGTCCCAACTGCAGGTTCTGAGGCAGAATTTCAACATAGCTTATTGGGGAAGTTGATTTGCCCATAACGTTGGTGAAGACATCATGCAACATATGTTCTAACAAAATGTAAGTGTGTGTGTGTGTGTGTGTGTGTGTGTGTGTGTGTGTGTGTGTGTATACAGACAGAGATGGAGGGAGAAAGGGGAGGCAAGAAGCCTAGGACCTCATAAGAGAACTAAGATGTGATGTCTCAGGTTGACACTAGAAAACTAAAGAGCAAGCAACTCCCTACCTTTGAGAAGAGGGAGGAAGGGACACGAGAAGGCTTGATGGTTTTGAGCCTGGGGGGCAAAAAATACCCAATGGGTGAAATATGGATACTCTCACAGGCGTGCAAGTTTTTAAAAGTAGCAACCCAATCTCTAGCACCACAAGAAAGTAAGAATTTCATAAAGCTAAATGTCACTTCTAAATGGGGAATAAAGATTTTAAAAGACTTAAAATGGCTTAGCAAGGCTGCTCCTCCCTCGGGTGGGGAGGGGAGGGTCAAAGAGCCAGCCATTGAGTTCATGTTCAGAAATAGTCCCTGTTCCCCCTACCAGGGTACCCACTTGGATACTGAGCTACCATGGGCTACATCTGAGCAGGGGTTCTAGGTTATATCCATACATGGTCCTTGGTTGGAGTATCAGTCTCATAAAAGACCCCTGTGTCCTGATATATTTGGTCCTTGTGGAGCTCATTGCAGCCAGGACTGAAGATAACTGATAAGCTAGGGTCAGATGGAAGGGGAGGAGGAACTCCCCTATCAGTGGACTTGGAAAGGGGCAGGGAGGAGATGAGGGAGGGTGGGATTGGGAGGGATTGGGGCTACGGCTGGGACACAAAGTAAACAACCTGTGATTAATATAAAAAAATAAAAAATTATTTAAAAAAGATTTAAAATAGTGTATGTGGGAAGGTTTGGAGGGAGAAAAAGAAAGGGGGGAAATGGTGTAATTATATTATAATCTTTAGAAAAATATGAAAAATTTTGACAGAAAGAGAATTGCTTCTCATATTGAAAGATAAAAGCCTTAAAAATTATGATTAAATTTTATTACATTGAAAAAAATTTGGCTTTGTCCTGAACATTTACAAGATCCTATAATAATGAAAATACTAAATGTTGGTTTAATCAAGAAATTCCCTGGGGGACAAAGAATGGAGAGGAAGTGACATTTAAGAGGATAAAAATTTCAACTATTGTAAATGGAAATGAATAAATAATGTTGAGATGCTAACAAATTGAGAAATACCCTTATAGCGTAACCTTAAGAGCACAGATCAATATAAAGGATAGCTACTAGAGTTAAAACCTTTGCCTCTGAGGGGTACAACTGGAGTGGCTGTTGTGACAGGAACACAGGTCCACTAGTGCTCACACTATTTTTGGAGCTGCTTGATTTTTTCTGAGTCTTTATAAAAAATATTTTACTTGTGGTGTTTTGTTGTTGTTGTTGTTGTTGTTGTTGTTTTGTTTTTTTTTTAACATTTTGAAGAAAACTGTTTTGCTGTAAAACTTTGCCGTGGTCCTTCAGGGAACTGGTTCGTCTTCTCTCGTTCCGATAACCCCCCTCCCATGGCTTTACTGCACCTTTCCACATTTCACGGTTGTTAGGCTCTGTCAAACCTTTCTACTTACAAGGAGCCTACCCACTGCCACGGCTGACTCCAGTTGGCGCCAAGTACAGTCTGGCCAAATGGGATTTGAACAAACGTGCTAACCCTGAGAAACAGTAATCACTCTTGGCCTCGCTGTAGCCCCACCCCAAGTCTTGTCCTGTAACCCACTTCCAGCCTCCTGCTTCCGCCTGCATCCCATCTGAACACAAGCCTGATGGATTCATTTCTTCGTGGGTTCCCAGCTCCACTCCCCACTGCGGTGACTTTATAATCACAGCCATTTTCTGATGCCCAAACTTCATAGTTAGAGCCGGCTCCTCTGATTTCTAGGGCAGACGGAAGTTTCAAGGGTTTTTCTTCTACGACATCACCCCGCAGGGACTCACAGCTCTCAATCTCCCAGAAGCTAAGATCTTGCCAGTCTACTGAGGTTAGAACACAGAATCCACACATCAGTTCCCAGCATCACAGTCCACTCAGACACCTTCAATCAGGTTTCATAAATATCTGTCCTAAGTGTTGGGGTCCACGCCTGTAATCCCAACACTAGGAAGGCTGAGACAGAAGATGGAGGGCAGGGTATGCCAACCATGCCCTGTAACAGGTAGGACTGAGGGATGCTGGGAGAACCTGGAGGCCAGGTCTGCCTTGATATGCACCTCAGCCATTGGTCCCAGGTTTGAAACTTACCATTTTCCTTCATACATATATATTTATATATAAATATGAATTTGCTTTATCTGTTTTTATCTTAATTTTTGTTGTTTTTCTGAGAGACAGAACATGAAGTTGGGAGGGTAAGGAGGTGAGGAGTATCTTGAAGGAGTTGGTGAAGGGGAGAGAATATGACCAAAATATATTGTATGAAAATTTTTAATAAAATCTTAAATCTGTTTTGGCCCAGAGCTGACATTTACTCTCTTGCCAGGACTTTGCCTGTTGATACCATCAGAAAAATAACTGGCGTTTTCCTGTCTAAACGCTATGCTTACGTCTGTAGGCCTAGTACTGAGTTAAGTACTTAGACCATTTCAGTACATTTCAGTAAATTTTTGTTACTAAACAATAATGACCTTGGTTCTTTTCTGGTTAGCACCTTTTGTCTCCTCATCAGCTGGGATGTTCCCCTACATCCTCCAGCTCAGCTAGAGTTTTTTAAGCTGTTCCAGTTACACAGAAACAGTGTGTGAGCAGTTTGGCCTTATCCATTTTGACCGTTGGCATCTGGAGTTTCTTACTGCTTTTGCCTCTCAGGGCAAACCTAAGCCATGATAGATCACCTTGGTTACCTTTCTATTGCTGTGTTGGAGGGTCAGAGTCCATGACAGAGAAATGAAGGAACCGCTGAGAGCTCACATCTGTATCTACAATCATTAGGCAGAGAGAGAGAGAGAGCGCACTGGGGATTCCAGTATTCCTTTGAAACCTCAGGGTCCTCCCCCAGTGACACACTTCCTCCAACAAGGCCACACACCCTTCTCAAACAGTTCTATCAACCGGGGATCAAGTATTCAAATATATGTGTCTATCCAGGTCCACTCTCATTTGAACCACCACATAGGTGTTCATCAAGTGCTTGTTGAAAACATAACTCTGATTAAAAAGTGGAAAGAATAGACAAATCCATTTCTGGGACTCTCAATAGAGCCCCAGATGCATTTTTCCACTGATTAAATATTAATAGAAAATGCAGCAAAAGCTTCCCGTAGAACTGTCATCCATTCTTTAGGAAGGACTGCTTAATACAAGTTTCTATGCCCATCAATGTCACGTGATGACCTAAGAGGTGCAACCAGCTTTAATCAGCACCGCTCTCTGTAATTGTAAGCGTACAAGACTGCCTTATAAGAGGGGCCTTCCCTGACAATATTCCTTAAAATTGGTACCACTGGTCATCCTCTCTATCATCACCTGATGCCCTGTCACTTCTCCAGCTCTGTGATCTTCTCTATAGTACTAACCTACAGCCTACAACCAGGGACCCTCACTCGGGCCTAGGAAACCAATCTTTATGAAGCACCAGGGGCCACGCAAGAACTTACCTCAGCAATGGACATGCTCTTTATTACCTGAGTCACGGATGAACAGGCGTGCATACTTGTGAAAAACTTCGAGCTATAGCCATAAAATTTTTGAGTCTTGCTGTATATAAATTATATTTCAGTAAAGTTCTCTTTAAAAGGTACTGGGGGTACCTCAATATTTGAATGTGTTTAACATATGTGAGGCTCTGGGTTCAATTCTCAGCACCACAAATATATTAAAAAAAAATATGGCTAGTGAGAGGGCCCAGAGGCAAACCAAAGCTGAAGACCTGAGTTTGATTCCAGAGAGACAGACTCTCTCTCTCTCTCTCTCTCTCTCTCTCTCTCTCTCTCTCTCCGTCTTTCTCTCTCCAAATGTAATAACTATTTTAAAGCATAAAAATCAAAGAGTTATTAAAATAAAACCTATAGCCAAGAGCCCCCAAAACAGTACGGGTTGCTGCCATTGCTCGTGGTTGCCCACCAGAACTTGGTGACACCCTGTTGGTGAAATTCTATACACTTTTGTCACAGTTATCAAGAAACCAAGTTGGAAAAAGGCTAGAAGCGCCTTCCTTATTCACTTGCTTTCTTTAGTGCCAAAACGTTCTGTGTGGGAGGCGGGGGAGAAAAACCATCAACAGCCTCACCCGGCAAACTACAGCAGTGACCCGCCAGGAAAGGTGTGCCCTTTAGTGCAGTAGTTTGCGTGACTGTTATGGACATAACCAGTCACTTTCTGATTGGATCTGAGGCTTGCTCCACAGGAGAGATTTATGCCTGGAACTGTGAACGTGGTCAAGACCCTGTGGGACATGAGAGGCCCCGGGTAGGGGCTACTGCTACTGTTTTGCTAACAATGCATCATGTTGTCACACTGCCCGCTAAATTACTCACGTGTATGGTCATAATTTAACGCCATTCTCAGCCATCACCCGGGACCCCTCTGACTGCCCTGGTGGTGGTTAATGCAGAAACCCTGGACTTACCACAGTGCTGAGAATAAGTGATTGCTGAATGCATTGACTCTTCACTGAGGCGTCTATATGACCCCCTCCAAATCTTAGGGAGCATCAGAGAAGAGGGAACAAAAAGAATACAAAAGCCAGAAGATAGGGAAATATGAAGCAAAAAGCATGTCTTCTGGACAGGATCAGGGCGCTTCACTCATTAACTCACTACATCTATGGTTCTGTCCGAGCCCTGCCCAGGACTGGACCCACCAAAGTGCCATCATGTGTGGGATGGGGACACCTGAGCAGACCCCCACCCTAACAATAAGGAAAAACCCCCACTGTCGCACCCAGGCTCCACCACATCCCACAGAGCTCCCCACCAGTCACCGAAAGTGACTGGGACAGGAGGCAGGCCATTCCTGGGAGAGACAGCCCTCTTCTGTGCCCTGTGGGTGTGGCTCCTTGTGTCACACCACAGCTGTCTGATGCTGCAGTCTGACCTCCCCCCACTAACCCTGCCCATCCTGCATTCTCTCAAGGCCGGTTACCCAGTATTTCCTGAACATACAATACCACCCTCACATCTGCTCCTTGGGAGACCCACACGAACACAGCCACTTATACGAAGAAGAGATCAAACTAATGAGCAATAAAGCAAGGAAAACAATCATCCACCTATTAAGAACACAAACACTCCCTGCTTACAATCTTCGTGCCTGGCCGCTCTCTTAAACTGGTATTCACTCTAGTGTCCCAGGGACTGAGGTTCCTTGGGAGCCACTGACTGACCTTCGGTTTATTGAAACTGTTACCAGGACTCTCACCAAAATCTACACACATCTCAAGGCAAACTGATTAATGGTCTCAGTTGCTGCCACCATCTACTCTAAAGGTCACGCTTAAAAGATTGTGGAGGGGAGAAATCAGGTCAGAGATCAGGAGGCTGAACCTTGAGGGACTGGCTGTGCCTGGCTAGCTCTGGAGGCATCTCACCAGATTTAATTACTTAAAGCAAGTGAGCCTATCACACGCCCCCGAGAGGGAACACAGTGTTTGACCATGGCTTAGCATCATCATGCCTTGCCAGTAAATCCTGCAGCTCTAGTCTGAACAAGCACTGCTCCGGTTTGGTGTGGTTTTTTTTCTTAGGGATCCACATATTAGAAGTCTGCCCTTGTGTTGGGAGACAGTGAATCTTTACGTGGTGACTAGTCTGAGAACTTTAGGTCATTTTGCAGGCATGCTCATGAAAGGGTTTAGAGTAATTCTCCTTGGAGCTCAGTCTCCCTCTGGTTTCCTTTCATGTGGCGTCTCTCTGTCTCACACAGACCCCCACCACCAAGGAGCTAACCTCCATGAGTCCTCACCAGAGCCAACACCAGCATCAGCAGCATGATCTTCATCTAATCCCATTTCCTTAGAATCCAGCTTCAGGGATTTCATTATGGTAACAGCAGACAGACTAACAAAAGTGCTCAGTTATTATCCATATAAAAATCGACTTTGTTGTCATAGAAACATGACTTAAGATTGGTTCAACATTTCATAAAATCTCTCTCTCCCTCTCCTCCTTCTCCATCCCCTTCTGTCCCCCTTCCCTCTGCCTCTCTGGCTTTTCAGATAGAGTCTGTGCAAATAGCTCAGGGTGACCTGGAACTCACTAGGAGACCAGGCTGTCCTGGAGCTCTCAAGTCTCAACTCTCAAATGATGGGATTACAGGCTTTCCTCACGACACCCGCCTTGACTCTGGCTGTTTCTATCTGAAAAGCCATGTTGTACCTAACATCTACTTCCCAACACAGAGACAGTGCCTTGGATCTTCTTCTGGATGAGATACTCAGACTTTATAACTTAGAACAGCAGCCTCATCGTCAGAGGCTGTTTTTACAAAACAGAAGGGACTCAGTCAACAAAGACAGTTGTAGAGAAACAAAATAGCAAAGAGTTGTTTAAGAGAAGGCCTTCTGGGCTGGACAGATGGCTCAGCCATTAAAGGCTAGGCTCACAAAAACAAAACAAAACAAAACAAACAAACAAAAAACCATACACATACTAGAAGGCCTCCCTGTATAAAAGGTCTTCTCTAACTACCTTGCAAGTAAGTCATAGTGTGTTTTGCACATCCATTCACTTTTCTCACTAATTCACTCAGTGGTCTTTAGTGTCAACCTTTTAATCCCTCATCCTATCTTCAATTACAGCCAAGAATGTTCCTTCCGAGTCCTCAACATCAGAGAATGTCCACAGGCTCCTATGGACACAGACGCATACGCTCACTGGCATCTACACAGGACATACTCTGCCTTTCTATTTATCTAGACAGATGGCCCAGTTCCTCCCGAAAGCCCACCCCTACACACTCAGACTTCTCGAGGTGATTTGTGACATCCCTTTGATCTCACCTGTGTTATCCACTTCCCCGAAGCTCCCAGAGCAGCTTGGGCATACTGACATGCCATTGCGTAACAGGGCCCCAGAAAATACAACAAAATAACAACAATCCAACTCATTGACAGCAACAAAACACATTAATTTCCCCCACGCCCAGAAAGTGCCTTATATTTGCTTCCACGAACAAACCCCCAAAACTGGCTATTTTGTCTCACTCTCCCCATTTTACCTCCAGTGAGACTTCCTTCTAAATCAATGCTGCTCCAATCTTGTCAAAGTCAGCAATGACCACAGCACTGCTAAGATGCCTTCCCACTCTCAGTTGGTGACAGTGTCCTCTTTCTAACTGCTTAGGTCCTAAATCTTTCTTCTTTCTTTCTCTTACTTCCTCATCCAATTTGTAATATATTCTTATTGATCCTGTCATCATATATATATATATATATATATATATACATATACATATACATATACATATACATATACATATACATATACATATACATATACATATACATATACATATACATATACATATACATATACA
>NW_026592510.1:19863386-19880765 GCF_907164565.1 Psammomys obesus
ATACATATACATATACATATACATATACATATACATATACATATACACACACAGAACTCGCTGTTTCACATTGCTTGCTGCTGCTTCAAACCATGGTCATGGTCTCTCTTCTCCTGGCCTCTGTAGTAGCTTTGTAACTGGGTTTGTCTACTCCTATCCTTGATCCTACAATCTTAACATAGCAAATAATGTGCATATATGTATATACATATATGTATGTATATCTTTGTGCAAGTGTGTGTCCATGTGTGCATATATGTACATATTTGTATGGGTGTATGTGTGTGCAAGTGTGTGCCCATATGTGCATGGGTATACAGAGGCCAAAAGACAGCTCTGATTGTCATTCCTTGGACACTTTGTACAAGGTTCTGTTGTTGCTGTTTTGTTTGTTTTGAGGTAGGGTCTCTCCCTGGCCTTGAACCTATGAGTTAGGCTATGCTGACTGACAGTGATCCCAGGAATTTGCCGGTCCTCATCCTTCAGGTGTTAAGAACACAAGTACGCCCACTGTGCCCAGTTGTGTGTGTGTGTGTGTGTGTGTGTGTGTGTGTGTGTGTGTGTGTTTAAGCATGGGTTCTGGGGATCAAATTCACAACTTTTCGCTGGCAAGGTAAGAATTTTATCACCTAAGGCAGCTCCTCAGACCTGCAGTGGGTTATACCTTGTGCTCAAAACCATTTAGTGACCCCAATATTTTTCCATAAAACCTAACGTCTTCTACAGGTTCTGGGGACTACTCTACTATCTTAATAGTCCACATTCAATCACCTTGTTCCAACCACATCTGTGGCCTTTCTTCTTCTTCGACGAGCAGGACATGCTTCTTCTAGTCCCTTGCACTGCTTCCCTCTATCAGAAAGTCTCTTTCTCCAAATAATTCTCCCAGATAGCTAACTATCTCCTTCTGTGCTCCAGTCTCCATATTACTGCACTAATAAACTCAAGATAGCCATTTCACTCAACTCATAAAAACACAAGCGACACCCTTGACATTAGTGGAATTACCTTGCATATATTATTCCTCAATTTTCTTCTAACTTTAGAATAACCTTAAAATGCTGCCTGAGGACAGGTATGGTGGCACATGCCTCTAATACCAGCACTCAGGAGGCAGAGGCAGGCAGATCTCTGTGAGTTCAAGGCCAGCCTGGTCTACAAATGGAGTCCAGGATATCCACAGTTATGTTACACAGAGAAACCGTGTCTCAAAAAACAAAAGTAAAATAAACAAACTACTACCACAAAAACAAACAAAACAAATTAAAACAAAAAACAGATCTTTGAGGGGAAAAAAAAGGGGGAAGGCACCAAAAAGAGTCAGGGTACTAAAATGCTGCCTGAGACTTACATGAACGCCGTATTTTTAACTTAATTTATTTCAACTGCTGTATTATAATCCACAATGAAGGTATACTATATCTTATTGATAATCTGTTTAACACTGCTATGCATAGACCCTCAAGGTACTGTTCTACCCAAGTACATCTCTCTGTCTGGGATGAGTGCCTAAGAGTGCAATTATCGGATTAAAGTATATACAGATTTCTAAATAAGATGCTGCAAAAATGCCTTCCACAAAGGCTCTGGCCATGTATCTACCTACATGTAGCTCTTTACATTGTCTTAGTGTTGGATCATAGTAATTGACAAAGCCACACCTTTCTAAAGGTGAGAAATGCCACCTTCATCGTAGCTCAACTTACTGTGTATTCCAGAACTTTTTGATAAGTTTATGTGTTCTTGACTGAAAAACAAATAACTCCCTTTTAAAAACTGTCTGCTGGTTATTCTTGGGTTTTGTTTGTTTGTGTTGCTTTTCCATTCATTCTTGAGGATGAGATTGTCACATTCCAGTCCAGTAAAAACCCGACTGTTATTTGGGGAGGGGAGAGTCCTGTCAGATTTATACAATCTGGGGAGAAGTGACATCTATAATACTGAACTTTTTCTCCTTCCCCACACTCCCACTCCTGCTTCTGGCCCATCATTCTAGTTTCTTCTAAAAGCTAATCCACTTTCACATTCTTTAAGTAAACTACATCGGGTCATGACCTATTATCTCTTTAAGTATCACTAGATTCGATTTGCTAACAATATGTTTAGGATTCGGGCATCATTGCTCACGGGACTAACTTTCTTGTCCTTTTTTTGTAATGTGAGCAGATTTTGAGGTCAATGCTGCATTAAAAACTGTGACAGTTTTTTTTTCCTCTCTTCTCTAGAAGATGTTGAATTGTCTTTTCTTTGATGGCAGGCAGAACTCACTAGTGACAACATTTAATGTTATTATTCTCTAGGAAGCTTCTTCTTAAAGAAAAGGATTCTATTCATGAGAAGTTTTAGCTCGTCCCTCCAACACATGAAGACCATGTGGATTATATTCCTTATAGCAGTGCTATGCACTCTGTTTTTCCAATGATTTTTTTTCCTCACTTAAATCTTTAAACTTGTTGGTATGAGCTTGCTTTCATCCTTTTACTATTTTAGAGTCTGGATGGTGACTGTCCGCTGCTGTTCTCAAATCACATACCTTCACTTTTCCCTCTTTGTTTTCCTCTTGACTAGACAATAAAGACAGAGCTCCCAGGCCCACCAGGCAGAAGGCCTCATGGCTGGCCTGGGTGAGTCCTTGTTCAGTCTCATGCACCCTTCTTTATGAACAGTAGGGGATCCCAGGAACCCGTGCTGGCATGGCTGGACTTGTAGATCTGCAGTTTACTGGAACACTGCCTTCCTGGGTCAGTTCAGCACTTCACAATACATCTCCATCCTTAGCCGATGATGCTTCTTCTGAGATAAGATTACACACAGTTGCAGCTGTGCCTCCCAGTAAACAGTGGTGCTTCTAGTCTTCTTTCTCTGGTTGTTTTGTTATAATAGATTGGTTCTCAACCTGTGGGTGATGAACAGCCCTTTCACAGGGGTCACATATCAGATATTTATTATTTATAACAACAGAATAATTTTACGGCGTGGGGGCACCACAACATGAGGAATTGTTTTAAAGAGTTGCAGGAAGGTTGAAAGAGTTGTTAGGAAGGTTGAGAACCACTGTTCTAGTGCCTATTGCTTTAGGATAATTTCCAAGAAAGGAAATAAGAAAATAGCACCTCTAATCTACCTTCTAAAGATCATACGATTGTTATAGTCAACTTGGTGGGATATAAATGACATACATTGTAAATTTATTATGTATTTATTCATTTATTTAATGTGCATAACTATAAATGAAATTTAACTCGTACCATTTTCAAAACACTGCCTCTTCCAATTCAGGAATGTAGTATCTCTCATTGTCTCTTTGGGTCTCCTAATACCATTTGCTTCGCCATTGATTCAGTACTTAGGATGGCCTAAGTACTTTAAGGCTAACTTACAGCCATTTCATACTTTGGTTTACGTTGGAAACGGGATGAGCTCGTTGGTTCTAGTCCTAGGAAAGGCTACTGATTCTTCACTTTGATATTTCATCCAATTGCTTTAGGAGTACAGGGTTCTAACTGAGTATCATCTGTTGTTCCGGATCTTTTAGGAAGATAAGCTGTGATCTGCAGATGCAGTAGCTGGGTTTTGACCTCTTCCTTTCAAACACGGCCTTGCCTGATTTCTTCTGTGTTACTGCTCTGGCCAGCACCTCTGCCACAAATGGTGCTGGTCATACTCGCACCATTTCCACAGTCAAAGGGCTTTCGATGCTTCTCTAGCGCATGGGTTTACCACAGATATCTAAGAAACACACTTTATAAAGTTGAGAACAAGTTCTTTCCAGTCTTAGTTTTTAACATAAACTGAAGTTAAACTTTTTTTTTTAATTTAAACAGATAACATATGATCTTCCTTCTTCACATCACTTATGAATTAATAGGTTCCCTATACCGAAACTTTCTGTTTCTACTGCCAACCCTGCTTGGTCATAATCTATTTTAATTAACATGCTGATACTGTTTCTACATGCATGGCTGATTTAATTTGCTAGCTTCAGACAGTAATTCTGTGAGTGGAGTTTTAGTGACTTGCCTGTGGTTTCTTTTGAGTACACTTAATCCTTATTTAGTTTTTGCATTAGGGTAGCCCAGGCTTTCAGAACAAGTTAGAATTGTTTTCCCTCATAGATTCGCTGTACTAGCTAAGGCAGCAGAGGGATTTTCAGTGCTGTAAAAATTTGACAACTAAAATTATTAAAAACATCTACATGTGGTGCTTTAAAAGACCTTAGACCACATTTCAATATTTCAAATTTTATTTTTATATACATTACATTTCTTAACTCAATTTTATGCAGTTTTTAAAAAATTAAAAATGTATCAAAATGTTTAAATATGGTATGAGATAGTGAATTAAAATATGGCTATTTGATGTTACCATTCTCCAGATTTGAGGTCGAATTATTCTTATTATCAGAGCAATTTATGAACAGACATTTTTGCTTGATTAGATATGCCAGAATTGTATTCCTTTTCTTATTTTTCTGAAATGAACAGTATTTATTATTTGGTTAAAAAAAAAACAGAAAAAGGAAAAAGAAAAGAGACATTGTTATTGCAAAAGAAATGAAATTTGGCTGGAAGTTTTATGCTAATTTCTCATGTTTATATCACATCTGGTAAAAACGGGCTAAGAATGCTGTCAGGAGGTTTCCTGTGATGGATCCAATTCTTCCTGATGGGTGCTGGGCTCCTGTGAATGTGCTACCTGTTTTCAATTGTTTTCTCTTTCCAGGTACAGAGCCTCATAAATACAGAAATGACATGTGTAAATACATACATTTAGTGTGTTAGCTGTTACTCAAATTCCTCAAATCTTTACTTACTCAATCTATTCATTTCTAAAGTCCTATGTCTTAGTATGGTTAGTATAAAGTTTAGCATATTGAGTATATAGCTCCCTTATGTGTGAATTATGCTTTTGGCATGAAGTTTAGCAGTAGTAAGCTGCATACATCAGTATTAAATGTTTCTATGTGGCCTTTCACTGGCCTTTGAATTTTATTCCAATTGTAACGGCTATTATAAAAGTTTCCTTCCAATACAGAACTCACCTCATATATTCCCCCTTTGATTTCAAACTTTATGTTAATTTTAGGTATGGCATTCACTGATGGCATATAATTTCTGTGTTAGTCGGTTTTCGTAATTACTGAAATACTTGGTAGACCCATGAGTCTCCCCAGCACTTTAATTATGCATCTGTATATGGTTTCCTTCTGGCATAAACTTCACTCACTGTGCCATTCTTTTTATGTCATCCATCCTCTCCAACCAGGTAACGATCCCAGTCGGCACTCTGGATGTGAGATTCATTTCAAGTGTGCATGTGTTTTCTGATTTCCCGAGTCTGCTTCAGGCAACTAGGAGAGAGAAGTGGCATAGACAGTGATTTGGCTCCAAGATCAGTTTGTTCTCTGGAATCAGGGCAGCCATTTCTGCCAGGTGCTCCCACCCATCCAAAGACACGCGAGTTCTCTTGCCCAAACCTCAGCGGTGGGTGTATCTGTGGCGCCATTCCTCTGCTGCTGAGCACCTGCACAGGGATATCAGGAGACGCTAGCTCACTTTTCACCAGAGCAGCTTCTGCAACCCGTCACCATGGCTACACCAGGGATGTTTTCTCTTTTGCCTTTAGGATCCCAGCATCTCCAGTCACCTTTTTTGTGGCTTTTCCTGGCATCAGTTCCCACCTACCTTGCCTGGACTAGATCGGTAATTCTCAGCCAAGTGTGAATTTTAGCCCCAGCCTGGAGTGTTTCTAGTTGTCACATCTGGAAAACACAGCGTTGGGAAACAGCGTTGGCCAGGGATGCTCCAACACTCTGCAGTACCCAGAGCAGCCTCCACGCAGAGGTTACCTGACCCAAATTTGTATAGCCCCAGTGCTGATCAAACATGTATGAGATGCTCTGGAGAAGTCGTTGATTTTATAAACAGTGAAAACAACATTGCAGTCAAGTGTTTAAAAGTTTTCATTGGTTACAGCTCCATATTTAAGGGATTAAAAATAAAAATAAATGTCTAAATGTCTAAAAATAATGGAGGAAAGTAAATTCAATTAAACCTGAAAAATCTGAACTTTTTCAGCCTGGGAGATGGGTATATACATGTTCATTATGTCAGTTTTACTAGTCATCTTTTCTTTCATTTTGTTTTTATTTTTTTAAGACAGGATTCTGCTGTGTGGCCTAGGATGGCCTTACAGTCCCACTTCAGCCTCCCAAATGCTAGGATAATGAGAGATCGGGATACAGAGTTAATAAAATGTAACTGATAAGAAAAAAATAAAATACAAAAAAATAAAAAAAAAATAAGTGTGTACCACCACACTCAGTTTATTTTTTTACATTCTTTTATTTGAAATGATATGTAATATTGAGTTAAGATAATTCAGTTAATTCTTTAAAATAAAGCATGGTATGATATTTTTAATGTGTCTCTTAATAATATAAAATAAATATTTCATAATTTCAATAATCTAATTAAATGATTGGGTTTGGGGTTTGGCATCAGGCACACTCAACAGCAATTCCTCTGCCAGAAGCTAGAGAAGCAGGAAAGAGAGAAAGGGAAGATGTTCTATGAGCTACATCATGAGACGTGACCTACCTAACCAGAGCAACAGGGCTATTACATAGATAGAAGTAGGACTAGATTATGAATATTTAAAAGTTAACCAGAAAACAGAAGATTTTTTTTTTACCATAAAGCATCATGAGGCACTGTAGTTTAAAAAGAGACTGATTTTTGCGGAAGTAGTCTACATGAGTTTACTAGAAGAATAATACCATTTAAAACGATTCTATTAGATTTAAATTGTCCTCTGTAATTATATTAAAGAGGGAATGTTTATGGTGTCTTTTTTCATATAACTAATTCTTCTTGAGATTCTGAAGACAATGGAAGAAACTGAAAGGAATGTACGTGAGATCCAGATGCAGGAGAAAGATTGGGCTTGGCCACGAGGGCATCGAGTGGAGACAAATGTGTGTGTAGGTTGGTCTGCAGGCTTTGAATGGCAGGAAGGTGAACTTACTATAAGTCTGAGGGCAATGGTGTTACAGTTAAGATGACAGAGGAAGTCGTATAAAAAGAAAGGAGATAGTACCAGAAAGCAAACAACAAAGTGGGATTGCTGCCAGCTGGAGGTGTTAGCTCATGAATTCATAGTGATATCTACCCATTGCCTGAGTGATTCTGAGGTGGAAAGTTCCGGTTTCCTTGAAGACTGAGTTATGCCATGTGCTATTTTCCTGCAAGCTAGGCACGTGATGTTTTGCCCAGGTTGAGTTGTAAGAGGGCACGTGATGTTCTGTTGTGAGCTCTCACCTGCAAGGGGCATGACTTTGGCCAGCTGAGGCCATCTGTGGGTGGACTCTGAGGGGAGGAAATATGTAGTGGTCCACACACAGTGAGACAGCACTTTTTGGATCAACAACGCTTCTCTGATCTTCGTGCTTTGACTCTTGATTTTGTAGACAGAGATGTTCAAGAGAGCTTCTCCGGGAAATTCCAACTGGGTATTGTGGCTTTCACTGACTTCGTGTTGCTGCTTTGTGTTGGCCTTTAGACCGGACTGCTGGTATCCTGATGACTGAGTCTGGTAATCCCCTAACAACCCATCAACCCTAATCATCAGGAAGTAGATGGAGGGGACTACAGCCCTTTTTCCTACTAATCTCCTACCTAAGCTTTTGGGGGATTGGAAGAAAGGTAAAGGTGCTCAGAAACACTAAATAAAATAGATTTGGTGAAAAATCTAAGCCTGCATGATTCCACCTAGTGACATGGGCGCACTCAAATGGAAGCATGGAGAAGAGACAGCGGTGTTCTAAGTCTTCTGAGTTTGATGGAGAAAGAAGGGAGAAGGTGGCTGTGTTTGCTGAGGACTGTGTTGAATAAAGAAATCTTCCTGGAAAAGACATAGATAAATATGAACAAGTTAGAAATAGGTGAACCAGCTGTCAAAATCACATGAAACAAATGTCCATGTGAATTACCTGAACAGTCTAAAGGAGGATAGAAGGTCATGGTCAAAAATAGTCTCTCCAAAATGGAAACTTCGGATGGAGTAATCTCTGGTGATAAAAAAAAAAAAATACCCAGGATGTGAGCACAGGACTAAGCAGCTGACTTAAAGTTTCCGTTGTCAAGGCAGGTTGTCACAGGAAATGCAGGGTTGTCCTGATGATGTGACCCTCTGTCTTGAGCTGAACAAACAGTCCCTTTACTAAAGGTGAATGAGCGCTTTGCAAGGGCAAGCAAGATGACACTCAGATCTCATTACTTATAAGATACTCAGGTTAGGTAGGCTATGGGGGTCCTAAGGAGAAGCAGACAGCAGGGGTCCCCCTGCAGCTTGAGAGGGTATGAAGGAGAAAGAGAGAGCTGACATTACCCTGTGGTGGTGCCTTAAGAACAACCCTGGCTAATATTTTGTATGCTATACTTCTCACGCATTGGAGAAAAGTTCATAATCTATAGTCAGTCAGACTCATATGGATTTGTCATAATCAATTTATTTTTATATCATGAAGAATTCCATGTATTTCAGAAAAGATTGACCAAAGTAGCTGAAAGCCAGTATCTGCCCTCCAGCTGGATAAAGATAGATTTCTTTTGCCACTCAGTGGATGTCCAATAGTGGAAAGGTCGGTCTGTCCCTGCTAAATTATGGACAACATAAGTAGCCTTATGCCTTCCTGTGGCTGCTCAGGACAAGTGCAGCCATAACCGAATCAGGAGTGCCCACTTATCCATGGGAACGTAAACACTAAAACATCAATAATTGCTGATCTCTCCTATACTTTTTTACTACTGAGTTCTGAGTTCTCCTCTAGAGATGATCAAAGGGAAGACATGATGAACTTGAAGTGCAATGCACTTCAGGGATGTTGCTGTGTTTCAGCAACTTATCAGTCAAGGGTTTATGAGCATGTCCTTGATCAAAGCATCCTGTGAAAGAAACAAGAGACGGCTCTCTACCTACAGAGACTGCAAGTCAGTGAAGATAGTCAGAGACATGCTCAATACTGGGATTTGATTACTGAGTTTCATCTGTTTGTAAGTTAGGTTCCATACATTTTGCTTCGTTTTAGAAATAAACACCCATCTACCTTCTGCCTTCATTTGGGTTGTATTCAGAATGCTTTCTGCATAATCGGGAAAAATCTCCTTGGAAGAAGTGCCTTTTGCTGATTCTTGAATGCAGAGCAGAAGTCTCAAGGAGAGACCTAGAAATACATTCCAAATGGAGGGCCAGAAACATGAACCCTCCATTCATTTGAGGAACCACAACAGGCTTAGAATAACTGGAGTCAATTCCTCACATGGAGTTTACTAACAGGTAGAGGAAAATACGTTAGAATGAGTGTTCATTAAGTTTCAGGATTTAATGCTGTCTTTGGAAAGAATTACAAGCTACTTAATCTTCTTCTTTAGCAAGGGGATGAAATAACTGTGCTACACCTGAATGGACCATTCTCTAGCAATGGGGAAACTGGCTTTGTATCAGGCAAGCCTGCATGCCAGAAGTACAATTAGATCCAAATGCTTGGCAATGGGAGAAAAAATCAGAGGATGTGACAAATAACTGAAAATCAATGGGATTTTTGTAGGTATTTTGTGGTAGGAGTGAAGAAGTCAAGGATGACTTCCATCTGGGTTCTGTGTACCAAGTGGGTGAAGCTGGCACCAGCTGGCACCACAGAAGAAGAGAAAGGGGTGTGCAGGCGGGGAACACATGTAATTTTATATTGCCCCATGGTGTGCAGGTTTAGTTAAGCATTAAAATTAAAAATATGAATGAGACTATGAAAATTAAAAACTGGTTTTGTCAAAAGTTCTAAGAAGAAAAGATAGTGTTGTGGATATAAACACTTTTTAGTTTTGGTCCCAGGTGTGGGATGTGGGACTGATTCCGAGGGTCCACAGCAGCAAACTATCTGCCCCGCAGGCTCTGAGAGGAGCTTTTTGCCAGCTTCAGGTAGTTTAAATCTGAGGACTCCAGAGAGAGAGAGGAAATACTAGAGCTCAGAGAATGTGGAGACAAGAAAGAACAATGCTGCTTCTGCTTCCCCCTTGCTGCTCCTGGTTGCTGTTGTGAGGCAAAAAGTTGGAGATGGGGCTGGAGAGATGACTCAGCGGTTAAGAGCACTGTCTGCTCTTCCAAAGGTCCTGAGTTCAATTCCCATCAACCACATGGTGGCTCACAACCATCTGTAATGTGAACTAATTCCCTCTTCTGGCAGATGTAAATGCAGATTAGAACATTCATATACATGAAATAAATAAATCTTAAAAAAAAAAAAAGAAGTTGGAGATCTACTGAAACGAGGTCTGGACTGTCTCCAAGAAATCTGACAACACTCAACAGCAGGAAGCAGCTAAGAGAACAGCCCCCCCTCTCCCACTAACTCTTTCTTTCTCCTACCTGATGTTGGGGTGTTTGAAGGGATTGGGGTGGAGTAGGGAGAAAAAGATATAAGACACTTAAAAGAGTTTTTAAACTCAGTGGCTAGTTCTTTGACCTCCCCACCCCCTGTGGGAGGAACAACCTAGCTAGGCCACAGAGGAGGACATTTCCCAGCCAGCCTGGTGAGACTTGATAAGCTAGGGTCAGATGGAAGGGGAGGAGGACCTCCCCTATCAGTGGACTTAGAGAGGGGCAGGGAGGAGAAGAGGGAGGAAGGGTGAGATTGGGAGGGAATGAGGGAGGGGCTACAGCTGGGATACAAAGTAAATAAACTGTAATTAATATAAAAAAAATAAAAATAATTATAAAAAAATAAAAATCTTTTCATTAAAAAAACTGTTTTTAAAAAGTACAACAACAAGATAGGCTACCCTCAGAGGAAAAATTTTCAAGCTCAAAAACCATAAATATTTCGTATCTAAAGTATATCTAGAGCTGTAAAAAGTTAGCAAACAACCCAATTAGAAACTGAGGAAAGTGAAATCATCAGACGCCCGATAGACTGACTAAGGAAGGCAATGAAGACAGCAAGTGCTGACGAGCATGCAGAGAAACAGAAGCAGGTGCAGCACAGCTCAAACGAGGCTCTAAAAGATGAGAAGAAAGGTTCGCCACTTCCTTCACCGCTCAGAAGTCACAGCCCCTGCTTGAGGTGAGGAAGGAAGTGGCAGGTTACAAATCTTAAGCCAGCCGGGGTTTGCAGCTGCGGGGGAAGAGGGCGTTTAGTGGAAACAGAGCAAAGCGCAGGTTTCCAACCCTCACCGCACTGCTTACAGGGCTGCCCCGGAGGAGTCCGCAACCGTAAGAAGATGTTCCGTATCTGTGCTGTCCACTCTCGGAGCCCTCATCCACCCGTGGCTACGGGTACTGGAACTCTTGTGGATGTTGCAGAGGAAGTGACTTTCATCGCATGCGATTTTCATTTTGTAGCCATATGTTGTTAGTGACTTCTCTGTCAGAAAGTGAAGATAACGGCTCATAGTAGGCTACAGATTTTCTTTTACTCTTACTGTGTCTGAGTGTTTTCCCTGTCTTTAGGTATGTGCTCCACAGGCATGCCAGATGCCCAGAAGAGGGTGCCGGATTCCCCGGAACTGGAGTTACAGATGTTTGTGAACCACGTGCGTGCTGGGAACCAAATCCGCGTCTTCTGTTAAGAACCCCTAACAGCGGAGCCATTGCTTCAGCACCTCTTAGTTTATTTTTAATTTACAGACAAAGTTCTAGGTTCCATTATGACATTTCCAAACAAAATCCGAATTGATTCTCCCCTGCCACCCCCACCTTGTACATTCCCTGTCTCCCTGTCCACCCCTGTACCATCCCTCCGGCTTCCTTTCCACTTTCAAATCACATGTGTCCTTTCGCCCTCCCCTTTCCAGCACTCCCCCCCCCCCATTAGTCTCCTTTCGTTTCTCAACCTTTACCTCTACCCACACTCATTTACATCCATATTTGTATTAAAAACTGGATCTGGTAGTAGCTACATCAGGGATAGAGTACCATAAGGTCTGTGAGGGAAGCCTACACATGCTCTGCCATTTCATCCGGTGCACAGTTCACGGGAGATAACCCTGGACACTGTGAGTGAGGCAAGCAACATTTACAGAAGAAAAATGTGCAGTTAACAACAGACAGTTGGGCCCATGGACCATTGACCTTGTTTAGGCTCGTCCTGTGATTACATTCTCCAGCGATGACTATCTGTGGTCTGAAGAGCCTCTTCCATAGAGAGACGGACCAGAAGAGTCCTTTGTGCGTAGTCAGATCTTCATTCTATGTAAACAAAAGGGATCTTGTTTATTGACAAGCAATACTCAATAGGTGTATCATGGAAGACTGGGGTCCCTGGGCTTCTTTCTCTGCCACACATCTCCAGGTGTACTGTGGAGCAAATAGCTGAAGTTCTATGAGTCACTTGAACTTTGTGTTTTAATAGCTGCCCCAAACTTCTGTTCATGGGGCTGGGAAAATGGCTCCACAGGTAAAGAGCTTGCTGTGCTAGTAGAAACAAACAAACAAACAAACCAAATTGGGACCCATATGTGACAGAGAACCATATGTGTTTTGTCTTTCTGAGTCTGTTTCCTCGTTTAATATGATACTTTGCAATTCTATCCATTTTCCTTCAAATTTCATAATCTCATCTTTTAATAGCTAGTAAGCATTTTCATTATCAACTCATCTGTCAATAGAGACTCAGACTGGTCCCATTTCCTCACTGTCGTGAACAGAGGAGCAACAGATATGGATGTGGAAGTGTCTCTGTGGGAGGATATTGAAGGAACATGTTTTCAAACAGAATATGGTCCTTTTGGGTAGTTAGAAAATACAGGCCTAAAATCCAAGCACATAATTTCCTGTGCTACTCATAGTTTTGTAATTCATTATAAAATCCTTCACCCTGAAATTTCAAAAAGCAAGCGTTCTCATCATTCTTCTATTGTCCTTGATTTTCAAATCTTCTTTGTCATTCTTATATTGCAAACAGTCTGGCATTGAAGTAATAGTAAAGATTAGCCTTGAGGGGATGACCATTCCAGTATGCACATTTCTCAGAGCAGAATGGACTTTGGAAGGTATGTGTACCTGCCTGTTCTTGTGGTATGGCTAATGTGCACAGGCTAAGGATAGGATAATCTTCAAACCCAACCGCAGCCTGTACCAGGCTCCCCAAAGTTCTCGGGCTCAGCACACAGACCTTCCTGGCCTGTGACCCTTAATAATGAACTTCAAGAATGGAGACAACATGGTTAAATAAATGAAGTTGGGATGGTCAGCATTAACTGTCAACTTGATGTAGCCTAGAATCATCTGAGAAGAGATAAAGAGTGTGTGGATTGGGGTTTGCCTGTGCCCATGGCCTAGGAGGAATTTTCTTGGAAGTGAGAAAATCCACCCTGAAAGCGGACAGTACCATTTCCTGGACTGGGCCCGGCTGTCTAAGACTACCCAAAGCCAGCTGTGTAGCTAGCAAGCCGGCTAACAAGGACCCAGGCGTTTATCCTCTCTCTGCTCTTGCCTGTGTAAGTTCCTGCCTTGACTTCCCCCACAACAGTCAACTATAACCTAGATTTTTAGGCCAGATAAACCCTGTCCTCCCTAAGTTGCTCTTTGTCCTGGTGTTTTATCACAGCAACAGAAATGAAGCTAGAACAGAGGTAAACAAATGAAGCCTCTGATTAGTGCTTGCTATAATGTAGGTATTAAATATCCTCTGAAGGTCATTGTGCTAATGGCTTAGATTCTAGCATATCAGCACTACTGGGACATGGTGGAGCTTTGCAGGGTAAGGCCTTGAGGAAGGAAGCTTTGTTATTGAAGGCATGCCCTTGAAGGGGGCAGTGGCACCCTGGTTTTCTCATTGCTTCCAGGCTCATGAAGTGAGTGACTTTCCTTCAATACATGCTCCTACCCCTGTGTCCTGCTTCGTCAGAGCCCAGAGCAATGGGGCTAGCTACCTGCACCAGATCCTCCAAAGCCATGGAACAAAATAATCTCTCTCTGTCTCTCTCTCATCTCTCTCTGTGTGTCACACACACACACACACACACACACACACACACACACACACTATGAAGACAGTCTCTGTGAATTAGCCCAAGCTAGCCTGAAAATCGGTATATACCACAGGCAGACCTTGAATTCACTATCATCCTGCTGCTGGAACCCTGGGATGACAGGCGTGTGCCACCATGCCCAACATCAGCCTTCTCTCATTCAAGCTAACTATCAGAGACTATAAGTTTCTCTTACAGTGACACAGCACTTAAAACTCTCTATCATCAAGTAGGACCACCCTACTCAAACGTTAGTATTTTGGTCTGCTTTTCTGCAAACCCCTTTAGGTCCTAACCAGTCATGTAACTGTAACAAACAGGAAGCACTTATGATAATATGATAACATATAAACCCAGACAGCCTGTATGTCCCAGAACTCCCACTTCAAATGGTGCTGTAACTTATCAGATGGCATGTGTGATTACCCATGCAGCACAGAGGTTCTCCACCTCTGGGTCACAGCCTCTTCAGGGGGTCAGATGACCCTTTCACAGGGTTCACCTAAGACCACTGGAAAACACAGATATTTATGCTATTACTCATAACAGTAGCGCCGAAATTAATTTTGTGGTTGGGGGCCCCCGCAGTGTGAGGAGCTGTTTTAGAGGGTCCCAGCACTAGGACGGTTGGGACCCCTGCTCAGCACATCTTCACCGGAACTCTAAAACCTCCAATAAAAGCCGCTGCTCCAGAAGAGACGCTTCCACTCAGCAATTGTTCACTAAACTGTTGACTAAAGAAGTTCCGGGGGCCGCAGTGTCCTGGCACGTGACTGGGTCAAGCAGTCTTGGAAACGGAGACAGTAAGGGATGAGAAGTGCGTTCCTATGTACTGTCTTCCCAGAGATAGTCCAAGGAGTGCCTTCGGCACCAGGCCTTTTCCCTGTAATCCGAGAGCTTGGCTGCTGCCCCTCAAGTGTTTTTCTGATGGGGAGAGCGGCTCGGTGGAGCCTTTCAAGGATAGCTTGCACATTAAAAATTCATGTAGCACTTTAAAGTTTAATATTTAAACAAAATGCTTAGTGTTTACTGGTACTGCACATTTTCATAGGATTAAAAAGTTGGGGGGAAACTTCGGGGCTGGGGTGGTACCAAAACCACTTTAATATTTAAGGCATAGGTTCCTGAAAAGTCAATTCAGATTCTTTGGCTTCTGTCTATTCCATATGATGGTTTTTCCTCAGCCTGGAGACAAAATTTAAGTTGGGAAGTTTGCCTGCACTCCTTTCCAGTGGCCACGGGCATTGGATGAGTCCCAGTTCTCTGCTTCTACACTAGCCATTCCCAACCTTTATCTCCGCAAAACCTTTGAGGGTTGCCATTAACTGTAAGTGATAGTACAAAAATTCAATTATTTTAAAAAATTCATGCGCATTAAACAAAGTTGTTTGTGACGGTGGAATAAAATGTGCACAGCAAAGACAAAAACTGACCAAATCATCAAAGTGAGGACATATAATAGACAAAAAGAGAGGAAGGAGGCGCTGTGAGAGAAGGGTGCAAACTGCCTGTCATTAAATAGCCTAGCTAGAGGTGGGTGAGGGCTGAAGGAACAGAACAAGTATGAACTAAAAAAAATATATGGTGGCTAACTGCATGAGTTACACACAGGGCGGTACCGTCACAGTCCACCGGCACCTTTGGGGTGCCAAATACATCAAGGCAAAGTGTAAGATAATGCAGGGGTGTTTCCACTTGAGCAGCAGTTAAGGCTCCAGCTCTCAGGTAGCTAAAGACCCACCCTGACTCAAAACAAAAGAGACTGGCTAAAGACTGTCACCCATGCCATGGACATGGTGACAGGCTGGAGCAAGTAGAGGGGCTCTGATTGGTTAAGCTGAGGTCACAGTCCTTCCCCTCATATTCTGATTTAGGAGCAAAACCAAGCACATCAGTTCAGCAATATTTTTTAAAGAGTGTTCTGAAGGGTAGATGCTGTGCAGCCTGACAAGCCTGCCCTCCTTACAGGTTCAGTCTTGGGGGGACGTGGATACAAGCCACTAGTGATGAGGGCTATGAAGTAGACAGGACTGAGTAGGGTCAGAGTCAGGACAGGGCGTGACCACCGTGTGCGTGATAACCTCTAAATGTGGTTTTACGAAGACACCACCTGGCCAGGGACCTATAACAAGTGGAGTTGGCCATAGGACCATCAGAGAAACTGCATTGCGGGTGAACGGTGGCGGCCAGAGTTGGGACCAACAATGCACTTGGCAGAAGGAACGGGAAACATGCAGAAGCGGGAAAGAGTACAGCCGGTGTGTATGTTCCATACCTGATGTTTTCTTTCACTTAGGACACACTCCGCAGCCCCGGCAGATGACCATCCACCGAGATTTCTTTCTCTGTCTGGTTTGGTGGGAAATCTATCAGAGTCCTTAACCAGAATCTCTATTTAATGGCCAAGAGACTTTTCTGAACTATACTTACTCAGGCAAATCATCTTAATAAACCTAGCAGATTAACCTTTGAGTTAAAATGTATGGTGATCTGGGAAATGTCACAGGCATCCACCATGCTCACCCTCTTTGGCATAAAAGGGCATTTGAAGTGATCTATCAGGCTTCTCAAAGAGGGAAAAAAAATTAAAGGTGGGAAATGCTTTCCATCCATACCATTCCAGGTTCCCAAACAGGCTTCTGATAGAATAGAAAAGCCAGGAGATGATCCAGATCCTAAATAAAACTGTATGTACTTGCTCTCATCAGTTAGCATGCCTTTCTAGAAACTTTATATCTGTATCTTTAAGTTTTCTTATTGAGAAGAAACAAACAGGAGATGTTTTAGAAACAAATATTTGGGAATGACCTGGTAAGGAAAGCTAACAGTAGGTTTGGGTCACTGTGGCTATGACCCAGTGGCAGTGCCATTGACTAGCATGAATGAGGCCCCTGCATTCAATCCCTGGTGAAGGAGAATTGGGGGAAAATAGCTAGATAGCAAAAGTAAAAACTGGACTCCCTGAGATGGCACTTCTTGTTCCCAGAGGACATTCAAAGGAGAAAGGAAGGAAGGCCTGGGGAAGGTGTCTAAATAGGACCAATAGGGGTAAGGGAAGGGGCTAGAGACCCACTCAAACCAGAGTCTGTTTAGGGACCCTCTTGTCCCAAAAGGATAGAGCTTTTACTTTAGTTTTCTCTGTGGCTTAGTCTTATGTCTTTCCCAGACTTTTGATTGTTTAGCCATCACAGAAAATGAGCTCAGTATTCCCTGGATGTCCTCTAGCATCCCTGCTATACCAGTACTGGCTTTTAAAGAATAGAAGGAAAAGAAAAGGAAAGAAAAGAAAAGAAAAGGATGGAAGGAAGAGAAAGAAAGAAAGAAAGAAAGAAAGAAAGAAAGAAAGAAAGAAAGA
>NW_026592510.1:19880775-19887124 GCF_907164565.1 Psammomys obesus
AGAAAGAAAGAAAGAAAGAAAGAAAGAAAGAAAGAAAGAAAGAAAGAAAGAAAGAAAGAAAGAAAGAAAAGAAAAGAAGAGAAGAGAAGAGAAGAGAAGGAAACTCTTTGGTACTTAGATTGCCTTCTGTTTAAGGTGCCTGATTTGAACTAGATGCACAGCTTTGTAAAGCCACCAGGCTTCCAACTCCACTGGGAATATTCGTCTACCAGCTGGACACATCCATGACAGCTTACCATTTCAGTCCCTACTGAAATGCAAATGTCCTTGGAATGAGGGATATCAGATACTTCTTCAGTTTTCTGAATCATGTCAAATTGCAAAACTGTCTAGGTTTAGCCTAGCCTCCTCTCCCAGTCACCTACCTGGGTGGTTTCCTCCCACACCAAACTCCTCCCAAGTCCCCCAGTGTCTTACTTGGCCTCCTTGCCACACTCTGGCCTGAGCCTGGCTATAGTGACCATGTAGGTTTCTACCAGAGGCTCAGCAAGCTTCTATACATTCACATATTACTTCAGTTAATCGCTGTGATCTTTCTCTCTCACCAAACTGTCAGCCCCTCACACTACCAAGACAATTCAAAACCTTAAGTTTATTTTTTTTAATTTTTTATTTTTGTATTTTATTTTTTTCTTATCAGTTACATTTTATTGACTCTGTACCCCAGTCGTGTCCCAATCCCTCATTCCCTCCCAGTCCGTCCCTCCCTCCCTCCCTCATCTCCACCGTGCCCCTTGCCAAGTCCACTGATAGGGGGGACCTCCTCCCCATTCATCTGATCCTGTTTTATCAGGTATCTTCAGGACTGGCTGCAAAGCTCTCCTCTGTGGCCTAACAGGACTGCTCCTCCCTTGGGGGGTGGGGAGGCCAAAGAGCCAGCCATTGAGTTCCTGTTAGAAATAGTCCTTGTTCCCATCACTATGGGAAACCAATTGGTTACTGCGCTACCACAGGCTACATCTGAGCAGAGGTTCTAGGTTACATTCATACATGGTCCTTGGTTGCATGTAAGTCTCAGAAAAGACCCTGTGCCCAGATATATTTGGTCCTTGTGGAGATCCTATCCTTTCCCCATCATACTAACTCCCCTTCTTTCTTATGATTCCCTGTACTCTGCCAAAGGTTTGGTCATGAGTCTTTGCTTTGAAAACACTGCTAGTTAGAGTTTTTCAAATGCACTCAGTAGACTCCTGTCATATGTTCAATGCGCATCCCATCTGTCTTTCAAAACGAGGATTGATAATCTTACCCCATGTCCGCTCTCTTGATTATCTTTTTTAGGTGTATAGATTTCATTATGTTTATTATATCTTATAGGTCTATATAAGTGAGTATATACCGTGTTTGTCTTTCTCCTTCTGGGATATTTCACTCAGGATGATCTTTTCTAGGTCCCACCATTTGCCTGCAAATTTCATGATTTCCTCCTTTTGATTGCTGAGTAGTATTCCATTGTGTAAAAATACCACAATTTCTGTACCCATTCCTCCGCTGATGGACATCTGGGTTGTTTCCAGGTTCTGCCTATTACAAATAAAGCTGCTATAAACATGGTTGAGCAAATATCCCTTTTGTGTACTTGAGAAAACTTTGGGTATATACCTAGCAGTGGTATAGCTGGGTCTTGAGGAAGCACTATTCCTAATTGTCTTAGAAAGCGCCAGATAGATTTCCAGAGTGGTTGTACCAGTTTACATTCCCACCAGCAGTGGAGGAGGGTTCCCCTTTCTCCACAACCTCTCCAGCATGTGTTGTCCCTTGAGTTTTTCATCTTGGCCATTCTGATGGGTGTAAGGTGATATCTCAGGGTCGTTTTGATTTGCATTTCCCTGATGGCTAATGAGGATGAGCATTTCTTTAAGTGTTTCTCTGCCATTCGATAGTCCTCTGTTGAGAATTCTGTTTAGCTCTGTTCCCCATTTTTTAATTGGATTACTTGGTTTGCTGCTTTTCAGCTTCTTTAGTTCTTTGTATATACTCGATATTAGTCCTCTGTCAGATAAAGGGTTAGTGAAGATTCTTTCCCAATCTGTAGGCAGGCGTTTTGTTTTGATGACAGTGTCCTTTGCTTTACAGAAGCTTTTCAGTTTCATGAGGTCCCATTTATTGATTGTTGCTCTTAGAGCCTGTGCTGTTGGTGTTCTGTTCAGGAAGTTGTCTCCTGTGCCAATGAGTTCTAGGCTGTTCCCCACTTTTTCTTCTAACAGATTTAGAGTATCTGTAAAACCTTAAGTTTAAATCTCACTTTTTTAATATAAAATCTTCCGCAATTACTCCACACATACATTTCTTCCTAATCTGAGTATTTCCTAAAGTGCTTTTTATTCATGTCAGCCTTATAGTACCTTCAGCATGCACAGCTGTCATCTGCCCCGCTTCTGCCTTTAGACCATGTCTTAGTTAGGGTTAGTATTGCTGTGGTAAAACATCATGACCAAAAGCAACCTGCTGATGACAGGGTTTATTTCACTCACAGTTCCATGTAATAGTCCAACATCAAAAAGAGTGGGGGCAGGAACCTGGAGGCAGAAAGTGATGCAGAAGCCATGGAGAGGTGCTGCTTGTTTCTCCTCTGGCTTTCTCGGCCTGCCTTCTTATAAAACCCAGGACCACTAGCCCAAAGGTGACACCACCCACAATGCACTGGGCCCTCCCATATTAATCATTAATTAAGAAAATGTCCTACAGTCTTGCCTGAAACCCAATCTTATGGAGTCATTTTCTTCATTGAGAAATTGGGGAAATATAGTGACCCCTCAGCTGACTCTAGCTTGTGTCAAGTAGACGCAGAACTAGCCAGCACAGGCCATGAGTCAGGAGCGGGTCCAGCCTACATCTCTCTGCAGCATTTGTGCTGCATCCTGCATGCTCGGGCCTTGAGCCCTGACTGGGGCTGGGGAGGGGATGGAGAAAGGACAGGCACAGTGATGGCGCACATACAGAAAAAGACAGGGTGGGTTGTGCCCACACTGATGAAGGGCAGCGACTGCATCCTAGAACCGCAGCGTATTTATTTTATACGTCTGAACTGAATCGAGGAGACAGGTTTATTGCATACAGCTGAATAAGGAGATGGGCTTACAGTGCACAGCTTGGCTAACCTAGGTAGGAGGTCTCCGTAGGGAACCATCTTAGACTGCTGCCATCCCGGAGCAGGAAGCTGTGGCTGATAGCTTTTGCATACATTGCTGACATTCACACTTGGACCAGAGGAAGCCTCTGGCCTTCTCATGAGTCCTTGACATGGCTGTGCTCATGTCAGCAACACATATTCATTCACTCAGTGTTTCCTCTGATCCCCATAGGGCATTACCTCTTCTTTCCATGCACACATGCATGAGGACACCTAACTTTGCAAAGTTCTTGTGCCTAAAGTACATAGTGGTCTTCAACCATAATATCTACTCCTTTAACTGTTCAAAATCCCTGTGAAGCATACTGGGGAGCTGTGCTATGTTGGTGGGCATGTGGGGTCAGAGGACTCTGGCAGCTGGTTTTCTCCCTCCAACATGTGGGTCCTGCAGATGGAACTTGGGGCATCAGTATGTACCAGACCAACCATCTTGTCAACTCCAAGATTTCTATTTGAGAAGAGAAAAAGTTATGATATAGGTGTTAAGGAATATGCCCTAATTATTATAATACTTTTTTGAATGACAGGACGATCAGGTGATTGCTGTGCTAATCATTCATTCACTAATTACGCTGCCCTGAAACACAGTCCTGGAGTTCAGTCGTGTTTGCAGTCCCATAGCTCTTCTCGTAGAAAGTTAGAGGAAACTGAGCTTTATTTTGTTCTATTTCTAGCGAGAAGCAAATCTCAGGTCAGTATGAGTAGAGAAATTAGCACTGAGTATAGAATTAGAATCAAGGTTCTTTTCCTGAGGTTATAATGCATGAGCTTTTAGAATCTCTGTAAACCATTTAAATTGAAATTAAAAATTTACCTCAAATGCACCCATTTTTGTATATTGGGGGTGGAAAGTCCACAGTTTTCATAAAGATAACTAAGTTGGTTCTGTGGTCCTGGCTGATCACACATCTTCTGATTCTGCCTTCCTGGCCCGTGGCAAGATGGTATTTCACTACGTTTAGAGATAGATGTGGTCATGTGACTTGCTGAACTCATATATATATATATATATAAATTCACATATATGAACTCATATATATAAGCACACATGCATATATGTATATATACATATATATGCTTCACTTCCCCCGTGTAGTAGTTGGAAACACTTAAAATAGTGGTAGTCTCATTACTTCAAACACTCAGGGCTTGTAGCCATCTTTTCTCTCTGTCAACTGAAAATAGACATGTATGGGTGCAAGAAAAACTAAAGTGTTGGGCCTGGGGTATAAATGGCTGTTAGAACAAAAGCTCGGCATGGGCAAAGCTCTGGATTTGATCACCAGCATTGCAGAAGTAAATTAAGTTTGGTGCCTTACCCTATGGACATGTTGAGGCTTCATCTGTCGTCACAACACAATCACCTCTCGAAAGTTAAGAATCATTAGTTAAATAAAGGAAATTTTAATGAACAATAATTTCCATGAATGTTTTCTTCTCCTCATGCTGATGACAGAACTAATTTGATTATATAACATGTCAGTTATCTGAGTAAAACATCCTCTTATTGTTGCATAGTATAGATTATTCTATTTCTTCGTGTATTCTTCTCACAAAAAAATTAAATATACACAAGTGCCAGAATCTTCCAGGAAAAGGGAATATAAATATGAACAACTCAGAGAAGGAAAGAATTCTTCAGAAAAATTGGGCGATTTCTCTGCTTGTCTTGATGGGAGCCCTTATGCCCGGAACATTCTGATAATTGTCTCATTATATTCCTTAGCTCAAGAGAATCCTCCACTGATAATTATTGTGTGACTACTCCCAGGGAGATGAGAACAAATATCTATTCACCTCAGATGGGGCACTGATTACAGACCAAAGAAATAATTCCACCCAGTGTGGCCTAGTGAACCAAGGAGTCTATTGACAGTTTTTAGGAAAGTGTGGATGGGGGGAGGGGTTACTTACAAGGACACAGAAGGATCAAAGGCAGCTGCATCCCTGAAAAGCCCACCTCATTGGGTGATGACTTAACAAAAGCTGCATCCTTGTTGCTCCCTGCATGACTGGCAGGTGGCCAGGATGATGGGAGTTTCTCCTCAGCAATTGTCTACTGATTGTGTTAACTTGGCGAGGAGACTGTGAGCCCTGTAAATTTCAGCAACTTCCTGGGATTTAGTTGTAAGATTTAGTTCCCCCTGAGCTCCTGCTCCTCTTATTGAGGATTATTTCCACATGGAGGAAATTACTATACAGCTGCAAAGGCAATTAAACACGGTTTATCTCCTAAAATGATATTTTTAACATATCACAATGTGATCTATTATTGTGTTTTATAAAAAAAAAAATAGAAATTCTAAAAGTGAAAATAATAAAATATAAATGGACAATTCACTTTATCTACCTCAAAGCAGATTAAACACTATAAAGAAGAAACTCTAAACTTAAATACAGGTCTATAGAAACTATTTAACAGGAAATAAAATAAAAAAAGAGTTGGGGAGAGTACAATAGACTTTTGAGAGCAGAGGAAAAACTTGTATACCAAAAGGAAAGATGAGAACTTTGTATGGGAGCACACTTTTATTTTACTAGTCTCAATTTTATTTAAATGATATTAATTACCTAAAACAAATAACAATAACTTGCTAATTTGAAAACTGTCCTATTCTACATTATCAAGTCTTGCTCAGTGAGGAGGGAACTATCCTTCCTGATTCCATCCCCAAATTAAGTATTTTATTGATTTTTCCTACATAAAGTATAAACTCAAAGTAACTAGGTAATTGGTAAGAGAAAGTTTCTCTTTCTGTTAGATAGTGGTCAATTTTGTTTTTGAAAAGGTAATCAATAAAACACTTCTCAAATTCTAATAATGTAAGAAGATTTGGACAAATATACTCAGTGGCAGATAGCAAAACATAAGAGAAACAAGCATTCCACCCCTTATATACAGACTCACCACCACCTGCAAAATTATAATTGACAAATAAAGTCTATCCCAAACCTGGTTATTCCTACAGGACTGACAGAGTTTAGCTCTCCATAAAAATTTACGGAGAAAGTGGAGGGCAAAACATTATATGTGACCTTTTGCTGAAAAAATATCTTAGTTTGTTTTTCGAAAGAAAGAAAGAAAGAAAAAAAGAAAGAAAGAAAGAAAGAGGGAGGGAGGGAGGGAGGGAGGGAGGGAGGGAGGGAGGGAAGGAAGGAAGGAAGGAAGGAAGGAAGGAAGGAAGGAAGGAAGGAAGGAAGGAAGGAAGGAAGGAA
>NW_026592510.1:19887134-19922134 GCF_907164565.1 Psammomys obesus
GAAGGAAGGAAGGAAGGAAGGAAGGAAGGAAGGAAGGAAGGAAGGAAAGAAAGAAAGAAAGAAAGAAAGAAAGAAAGAAAGAAAGAAAGAAAGAAAGAAAGAAAAAGACAGAGAGAGGATTTGTATTTTCATGTCTCGCTTCCTAATGATAAATACTAAACACGCTGAATGTTGATAATGGGCCTTGAACATAGTGGAACTGAAATACTGCCCCTGCAATAGCATGGAATCCACAGTGTCCTTGGGATACGCTCCAGTAGAAGAAAGGCCACGCTATCGTCATCATGCCCCTCCCTGCCAGAGAAATGCCGCTGAGGTGTGGCTTGCTCTGGAAACCCATCCTTAACTCTCCAGCCAACCTGCTTAGCCCCAAACAACACCTTGTTTCCCAATGGGGACAATCATGGCTGGAACATGTTAGGGACTCTTCTCCTCTCTAACGATGAAGCCACACCATTTAAAGCTGGTGCCTCAAGGTTGTCGTCAATGTGATGACCATCCGACTACTGAATAGGAAATGAAAATACAAGGTGCTGACCGCACACTGTCTTGACTGAGCAAGTGATTTTCATGTTTTTAAGATCCGTTCTTATATCTCAGTTTTCTACATAACTGAAAAAAAAAAAAAACTAAGGGTCTTTCTTTTATCTTAAAAAAAGAATCCCACAAAATAAAATTCACCAGTAGATGGAAATATGTGAGAAGCTGAGAGCAGCTGCAGCAGCCTCTACCACGCTGGCTGAGCCACTCCAACTCACCCACCATAACTGATTTAATATGAGTATATAATTAGTACTGTTGATTACTATCCAGTGCCAGATATCCCAAATGCCCCACCTTCGTGCTAATTAATCTTGAAAACTTTCCAAGCTCTCCTCTATCCTGCCTGCCTCTGTTTCCTGCATCGGTGAACACATAGCGTTTTATTCAAACAAATTGAACAACAACAGATCACTAGGTCTCGCACACAGTTGGTACTCAGTAAATGTTTGTTTATTCAAATCACTGCTCCTTCATCACAGTGATTCTCATTAGAGTGGAAAACCCACAGCCAAGATTGAGGCTTGGGTCACTAACTGGCAATTGACTTTAGGGCAACGTGTGTTCAAACTGCTAGTGAAAACTAATCTTTAGAGAGACCCAAGGAATCGTTACAGGGTAATTTTCTGGTAGACCCTGAGACATAAAACCCCACACCATTAAGGGTGTACCCATATGTCATTGATTTGAATGAAAGTAGTAGAAACAAAAGAGAAAGCAGGCAGAGAGACTATTAAAACCTAGGCTGAATGACTGAAAAGGGTATTTTCTAACAGTTTACACGAACCTGGTTTTAGGAAAATATTTGTGAGGTATATTTGATAAGCAATGAGCACATATTACCCTCAACAAAGATGTAGTTCATGTCCTTTGCATGTGTGGCCCCTTCCTCAGTCTATCCTGCCTTTTAAGAAATCCTGAGCACAATAAACAGAGCATTCTGCACTCGAAGAATTCCCCTTCCCAAAATGGGAGACTTTTTCCAGGAACCTCTGAAAATCAGTGACTCACAGTTGTCACTAAACGGTGGTGCTAAGGGGACACGGGGGTTGGTAAATAGCAAGGGTGGTACACGGATCAGAAGAAGACAAGTCCAAACGCCTAGCTATGATAGCGTCCATCACTACCAGCTAAGGCAAGCCTTGCAGCTTCACCGACACAGGCCACTCTCCAAGCCCTTGGAGCCTAGCTCTTCACCAGGCCACCCTCTTCTCTGCGCTGATGTGAACATTCCCCATGGGAGTTCTGTCCCTCTCTCAACCCCTCTCCACATTTTCCCCATAATAATATGATACAATCTCAAGTCTCTGAACTCAAGGTCAATCAATGTTTTCTAAAACAGGTACATATTAAATGCCTACAAGAGGATGCATATTTTAATTTAAAGGAGATAATCCGATATTCACCAAAAAGTTTAAATGTGTCTCTATGCAAAAAAATATATATCTATACCTTAAAACATAAACAAATATTTAAAGTCAACAGTAAACCAGAAAAATATTACAATAAATACAATAAATTAACATTTCTAAATACTTACATATAGTATATATGCTACTATATGTTTATATAATATATATATTATATACAGATATATACTATAAGCTATGTAAAATAAACAGGCTCTGTGAATAGGTAATTCACATAGGTAAAAATAGGTGTGTAATATATGCCTTAATCAATGTTCTATTACATGACCACTATAACTCTTTTATTATTATTATTATTAATTACAATTTATTCACTTTGTATCCTGGCTGTAGCCCTGTCATCCCTCATCTCCTCCTGGTTCCACTCTCCCTTCCTCTTCCCTCTCTATGTCCCTCCCCTAGTCCACTTATAGGGGAGGTCCTCCTACCCAACTATCTGACCCTAGACTATTAGGTCTCATCATGACTGTCTGGATCCTTTTTCTCTGTGGCCTAGTAAGGGCCACCTCACCAGGGGGAAGTGACCAAAGAGCAGGCAACCAAGTTCATGCCAGAGACTGCCCCTGTTCCCCTTACTAAGGAACCCCAATGGAGACTGAGCTGCCCATGGGCTACATCTGAGCAGGATGGGTCTAGGTCCTCTCCATGCCACTACAACTATTATAAAGAAAAGCATTTAATTGGGGCTGTCTTATAGGTTCAGAGGTTTAGTCTATTATCAGCATGTCAGGGAGCATGATGGCACACAGGCAGACATGGTGATGGAGAGGCAGCTGAGAGTTATACATCTGGATGCACAGGCATCAGGAGAGAGGAACACTGAGCCTGTCTTGAGCATTAGAAACCTCAAAGCCCACCCCCAGTGACACACTTTCTTCAACAAGGCCACACCTCCTAAAAGTGCCACTCCCTGGTGACTGAACATTCTAATCTATGAGCCTACATAGGGCATTTCTATTTGTACTGGTTGGATTTTTGTCTACGTGATACAAGTTAGGGTTATCTGAGAAAAGAAAACTTCAGTTGAGAAAATATTTCCATCATATTGGCTTCCAGGTAAATCTGTATTAGTCAGGGTTCTAGAGAATAACAACTTACAGATTAATTCTTATCTATAAGCCACTCTGACGGAAGTATTTTCTCAATTAAAGTTTACTTTTCTCAGATGACCCTAACTTGTGTGTGTGAGTGTGTGTGTGTGTGTGTGTGTGTGTGTGTGTGTGTGTGTGTGTGTGTAAAGAGAGAGAGAGAGATTAAGGATTTATTATAATGATTTACAGGGTGTGGTCCAGGTAATCCAACAATGGCTGCCTACGGAATGGAAGGCCCAAGAATCCAGTATTTTCTCAGTTCATGAGGCTTAATGACTCAGCTGGTTTTCAGTATATCTGGAATCCTAAAGAAGTCGGCTCTAATGCCAGTGAAGCAATGGCCTTGCTACTGTGGCAAAAGCAAGCAAAGAGTAAAATCTTCCTTCAGCCATACCTTCATATAGGCTTCCAGCAGAAGGTGCAGCTCATATTTAAAGCTGGGTTTTCCCAGTTCACAAGATCTAGAATAAAGGTGTGTCTTCTGACTTCAAACATCCACATTAGTAGATCTTCTGGCTTCAAATTAAGCAAACTCCCTCACAAGTGTACCTCTCCATTTTGGGGCATTTTAGCTAATTCCAGATGTAGTCAAGCTGACAATCAATAGCCATAACACAAGTCTGTGGGGCATTTTCTTAGTTAACAATTGGTATGGGAGGGCCTAGCCCACTGAAGGCAGTGCCACCTGTGGGCAGGTAAAATCAAGCTAGCTAGAGCATGAAGAGTAAGCCAATATGCAGTGTTCCTCCATGGCCTCTGGGTCAGTTCCTGCATCCAGGTTTCCGCTTGAGATCCTGTCTTGGCATCCCTTGATGATGGAGTCTAACCTGTAAGCCTAACAACCCATTTCCTATCCAAGTTGCTTTTGGTTATGGTGCTTATCTCAGCAGTAGAAATCAAATTCATACATTATGTTACCTGTAGAGAGATAGATAAAGACACTCAACAACAGCTTTTGTTCTCCACAGGCATGTTCATATGTAACAGGGCCCCAGACTTTAAGCAGGCCTCTAAACTTCAGCATAACTGATTCCATGATGTGTTGCAGGGTATTTGGTCCTATTCTGAACCACAAGACTGTGAACTGGAAAAACCTGTTTCTCGTTGTGGTGTGGCTCAGCCACACCATTAACCCAAGAGCTTTCTGTAAGCAAGAACTAAATAAAGCCAATCATAGGTCAAGAGGCAGAGCAAGCAACCAGTAGAAAGGGAGTGAACATGAGTAAGCAGAAAAGAAACATGAGTTAGAGTGTTCTTCAAGACAGCATGCAGAAGGAAAAAAAAAGGTTTTTTGATTGTTTTTTGTTTTCCTTCTGAGACATACACTGAGTAGAAGCTAAGTGATTTCCCTGCCTCTCTGAGCTACCACGCTTTCACCCCAATATCTAGCTCTTGAGTATTGGTAAAAAATCAAATGATTGGGATTTATGTTTTTAAACAACAATGATGGAAGAACATTCAGGCTATAAAATTCAGCACGTAGACAGCACCACCAACCAAAATGAACACAAAGACTTAATCCATCAAAGTGCTTTCTTCTGGGAAAGTCTCTAAATGTACTAATCTTACTTTTTAATATTAGGAGTTACATGCTGAATGATAAGGACCAATGTGCCATGATGTCTATAACTAGCTTCCAGATATTTCAGAAACAAGAATATATACAAAAAAAAAAGATACTTACACTTTAAAAGAGACACAGCTGTATTTCCTATCAATGATAAAATAACTATCCCAAACTGCTCATTATTGATAGCCATAGTTTTACTATTGAATTGAGTCACACCCCATCAACCAATGTGCATGACAGTAAAAGACCATGAAATGAGATGGTCTTCATTGGAAAGATAACATGATTTCAGCTAGTAGGTTGGAGGAAGAAGAATGAGTGCGTGTTAAGAATGCATGTGTACTGAGAGTATAAAATATTAAAATATTTTTCTGAAGGAAATTATCAACACGTTTTTCTAATTATTCCTAACTTTAAAGAAGGGATTGGGGGCTGAAGAGATGACTCAGCCATTAAAGGCTAGGCTCTCTCACACACACACACACAAGTTTGGGCTTGACAGATAAAGGCTCTTGTTGCCAAGTCTAACAGTTAACATGAGTTTAATTACCAGCGCATACATGCTGGACAGAGAAAACTAACTCCTACCGGTTGTCCTCTGGCCCCCACACATGTGCCAGGGCATGTGCATGGGAGTTCACACACATACACTGCAAAAATCAAACCAACTGAGTAAATAAATGTAATTTTGTATTTTAACTTAGTGGCTAGAGAGTGGTCAGGAGCATTGGCTCCTCTTCCATGATGGCTCTCAATCATCTGTAACTCCTGTTCCAGGGGATCTGACACCCTGGTCTGGCCTCTGAGGGTACCGGGCATTGTTGGCAGCCATGCAAGAGCAACAGCAAAACAGCTCTAGGAGTCATGAATGCCGTCCACTGGTTAGTAAAGCCATGATGGGTGTGTCTTGACATGGCACTGAGGCCTGCATGCTGTTACAAGTGTGTGTTGAGAATGCTTGCAGCCCCCATGGTCACCACATCCCTCCTAATATCCGAGTTGTGTGAAAACTCTGAGGGGGCTTCCAGCCCCTCACTGGGCAGTATATATGGCACCTACGGTTAACAATGCTTGATCTCTTTCAGGCACTGCTGCTGGAGCAGATTAATGACTCAACCACCACCATTGAAAAGAACCTACAGATGCAGATTGTTAGCAATGGCCCCCACCCTCAGAAAGAATTGGGAAAAATAGATTGTTTAGCACGGTTAGGTAAAGATGTTTTTGCTAGGGTCTCTGATGTAGAAAATCTGAGAGACCAGGTTGAAGTTCAGGAAAGTACCCTCTTATATTTTTGGTTGTGAAGTTCAGGAAAGTACACTCTTAATAGTAAAGTCAGGGACTTGTTGACGTTGGTGAGCAAGAACAATACCCCAATTAGCACTAGCTGACATGACTCTCTCACAGAAGCTGGGTTTCAAAGTGATTGTTGGTGATTATTAATATTTAATATTGATTTAACTTTTAGTTAAGCAGGGGTTATTCCTAAACCAGCTGTATACTCAAATCACCACACAGATACGAGTATTTATTTAATTAACCTACAGCACAATGCTGGGCAATAGTTACTCCATCCTAGACCTCCAAGCCCACATAGCTGCTTCCCATTCAGATTTTCCACATTATACTTGCTTTTCAATCATATCTTAAGTCCAGTTTATTTCTCCTGATGTTTCCCAGCCCTTTTCTCTTGGATCTCTCCCCACTCACCTCTTTCTCCTCTGCTCCAGACCAGGATTCCCACCCTATTCTCTCCATTGCTCAGCATGGGCTGGTTGTTTTTATTGGCAATACAGAAAACAAATGGTAGCACATTTACACAAACTTGAGACACCATTACCATGCAATGTCTGGATTGAAACCAGATAGTGGGGTAGAGAAATCAGCATTTGAATGAATAAAGGTGAATTGTATACATTCCACAAGAACATTATACCAACAGGCAATTAATTTCTTGCACTCATTTTTGCTTCAGCTTCCTGTTATGGTTTAATAAAAATTAATAATGACTAGATGCACATCTTAAAGATTTAAAGTAGAAATGGCTGACTATTTTTATATAAAAGCTTAGATTTGTGTTCTTTTAAGACTTTTATAAGGTTACCTTTTTTAAGATAATTGATTCTTTCTTTGTAACCACAAACTGCAGCCTGCCAGTAAAGGAAAGCTGGCTGAGAAATTACCTTGCTTGCTCAGATTGTTAATATATAAGCGGGTTGCTTAGTTACAAATATATATGGGTTCTTGGAAATAACTTGGTTTTCGCCCATAATACGTAAAACATTTGACCATGTGACGGTATTGGGGAACATGTTTTTCTTACATATACTCATTATAACCATTTGCTTAAAGAAAAATAGAATGCAATGACATTGTGATTTTTTTTTTGTTCTGCTTAAAAGATTTTACTGCGATATGCAAGCTGTGAGGAAAAGAGTAAAAGTGTGGTTTGGAACTGGCTCTCTGGAGATGTTCCATCCACCAAGGTGCGTGTATGTTAGGTTGGGTTGGTCCTCACTCTTTGGAGTTTGCTTCATCCACCCAATGTATGAATATGCATGCATGTATATACATACATTTGTATGTGTGTATGTATATATGAATGAATGTATGTATGTTTGTATATATGTATGTGTAAAATAGAAGAAGCCTGTAAGAGAAGCTAAATAAAGAAAAGTAAAGAAAGAAGCTTGTTGGCACCTACCTGTCTTACTTCATCATCAAGAGGAAGTGTATGATATTTTTCTCTCCTTTCCTTTTCTTTTTAGGTACTTGCCACAACCAGTGAAAGCTCCCACTAAGAGACAACAGCCCAAGCTCCTGCCTATGTGGTAGTTATAAGGCCCCACGAAGAAGCTGTCAGCACGGGCCCACTGAGAGCAATTTAATTCTGGCCCCTCAGTTTGCCACTATCGGTGGAAGCCACGGTCTATAACCATCAGTTCTGGCCCTGAAAAATCACCCTCTGAAAAAGTCTGCCGGGTCACCTGCCAGCCAGCCAGCTGTGGGATCTACACTGTGTCTCTGTTTGCCTCCATTGAAATGTCTTCAACATTTTCAACATTTCAACATTTCTGGTGCTGGAACAGGGGCCTGAGGAAGGTAAGAAAATACCTCACACAGGCATGCCCACAGGACAACCTAATCTAGATGATTCCTCAAAGAAACTCCCTTTCCATGAGATTCTAGATTATGTCAAATTGATAACTAAAAGTAACCATCAGAATAAGTGTTGTAACTTTATCTTTTATTTCTAAATTTACATCATGTATTTTGCCGTCCTATCTGATGGCATTTGGCTTAAGCTTATAAAAAATAATACTAATGAAACATCCTTAAATAACAACAGTAATAGCCAACTTTCTTTTTGTTTAAATTGATCTATTTATGTATTCTTTTTTACGTATGTGTGCTCTGTGTGCATGTATACCTACATGCCAGAAGAAGATATTACATCCCTTTATAGATGTTCAAGAGATACCATGTGGTTTCTGGGAATTGAACTCAGGACTTTAACTGCTGAGCCATCTCACCAGCCCCATAACTTTCCTCTCTTAAAAATACCATGACACGGGGTTGGAGAGATGGCTCAGAGGTTAGGAGCACTGACTGCTCCTGCAGAAGTCCTGAGTTCAATTCCCAGCAACCATCTGTAATGAAGTCTGGTACCCTCTTCTGACATGCAGGCAAGTGTACATGCAGGCAGAACATTGTATACATAATAAATAAATAATTTAAAAAACATGACACAAATGCTTCTAACTTGCTTTTGTATGCATTACTTAACATATTAAGAATTTTATACCCTTTTCTATTCAGAATACATATTGAATGCCTTTTTAAGATCTATTAGCAAAATCTAACTGCATGGTATTTTTTTTCTCTTGTTCTTCTTCTTCTTCTTCTTCTTCTTCTTCTTCTTCTTCTTCTTCTTCTGCTTCTTCTCAAGACAGGTTTCTTTGTACAGTGCTGGCTGCCCTGAAACTAGCTCTGTAGATCAGGCTGGCCTCCAACTCACAGAGATTCACCTGCCCCTACTTCCCAAGTGCTAGGATTAAAGGTGTAAAACCACTATCACTAGGATTTCATTTTGCTTCTTAATATGATCTAGTATTTAAAACTCAGAGCATCAGAACCTACAAAATTTTAAAGTATTCAGTCCTATTTTACATTAGACCCTGTCTGCACTTTAATGTAATTAGCTATATACATTTTCTAATACTGAATTCTTGTTATTCAAATTATTATATTATTATTATTCAAATTATATATTAGCCTTATTCAAATAAGCCCTTTTAGTCATGATGTACTTATTATCCAACAAACCGTTAGGATCTACTTATTGATTGTTTTTAAATTTATTTTATTATTAATTAAAATATAATTACAAAATATATCCCCTTTCCTCCTCCCAATGTCTCACTCCCTTCCTACGAAATTAGTAGACTCTTTCTTTATTTTTATTAATATATATTCCATATGTATACATACATATATGACTACAGTCTGCTGAGTTTATTTAATGTTGCTTGTGTGTATATGCTGTTAGGGGTGTCCAGTTAGATAACCAGAGGGCTTATCCCTTATAAAGACTGATTTTCCTTCTCTGAGAAGTTGTTAATTGCCTGTAACTCTTTATCAAGGGGTAGGGCTTTATAAGATTCCTGTAACTACATTGACACATGAACTGGTGTTATCATGTTTGGGTCTTGTTTAGGCAGCCATGTTTCTGTCATAACGTAACACACAGTCCCACAGTAGCCTGCCTGGTCCTCTGGCTTTTACAATGTCTCCCCCCTCTCTCTCTGATGTTCCTTGAGCCTCAAGTGTAGGGTTGTTATAGGTGTACTAGTTGGGGCTGGGAATCCCACAGTTAGTTGTCCTTTACATTTTGATTAGTTGTGAGTCCCTGGATTTGTTTATACCTGCTGCAAAAATAGAGAGAAGGTTCTTCCGTGAGCAGTGTCAGCTACATTTATCTGTGGGCATAAGGATAGGTATTTAGAATGAGGTTGGGTCATGCTGGTTTAAGAAAATGGCATTCTTCCTCTAAGAACCATGACCTCAACAACCATAGGTGGTTGGCTATGGTTTCAGTATTAGGAGTAATTTTCTCCTGTTGAGGAACAGCTACTGGTTACCGCAGTTATAAGTGCCACTATTGCACGTTTAAAGGTGTCTTGCTATGCCAGCCATTATGCTTCAAGGAGTCACAAACATGGAGGACTAATGATTGGTTTTCTCCTTTGGCAGCTTGTTAGCCCTTCACTGTCGAGGTAGGACTGTTGATTGGCTTTCTCCTTTGGAAGCATGTTTAGCCCTTTCTAGTACCATGAAAGCTAGTCTTTAGGGATAAGGCTTTTGGGACAGATCTAACTCGAATCCTGTCAGTCCCATGTCTGATGTTTGTGGTATCTTCAACAATAAGGATTTGCCTTCACCTTCTGGGAGGCAACCGAGAGCAAAATAGCCTATATTCAGTGACCAACAACTAAAAAGAAGATTCCTCATGCCTGGAACTAGAGGTTTTGCCAGAAAATCTAAGGTTCTTGGGGAGACTATTATCACCCCAGGGCATAGTTTACTTTAAACTACACACACACACACACACACACACACAAATATGTATGTATGTATGTATGTATGTACATATACATATATACTGTGTACACGCATATACATATGTATGTGTGTGTATAAATGTGTGTAATTTTAGGTAAATATATACATGTATTTACATATATGTGTAAATTTAAATATATGTTATATAATTTTAAGTAAATATAAAACAATATCGTTATGACCTTTCAAATAACCTTGGCAATTTTTGTATTAGCAATTTTAAGTCTATGGTTTTCATTCTTGTGCTATTTTGGTCCAGTTTCATAATAAAAATAACAGACACACCCCTTCTTTCCCGGTGGGACATGGTGGTGGTGTGAGCGTCAGATTGGGATTTGCTATGAAGTTGTCACTTTTTGAGTGTGACGTGGAGATTTCTGACACAGATGAAGCTTCAGGCTGACTCTACCCACACTAGCTCTTTCTATTTTTTCCTCGCTACCCTCATCCCTGGCTGTGACTTATCCCTTCAAAACTCATGCTGAAATTTAACTACTATTATGAGATATTAAGAGGTAGGACCAGGCGGGGAATGATGGTGGCACATGTTTGTAACTCGGTAGAAGGAATCTCTTTGTGTCTGTACGGAAGCCTCACCTGTCAATGAAAAGCTAATGGGCTGTTAGCTGAGGCAGGAAATAAGGAGGTTGCAGTTCCAGACAAAAGGGGGGAAGGGAACGCTGGGGGATAGTCTCAGGCAGGGATTTGCCCTGGAATTCTGAAGAAGATGGACTCAGAAAACTCAGCAGAGTAACCAGGCACATGGCAGAACTAAAGATGAAATAAACAGGATGCTAATTATAAGTAAGTCAGGGCACATGCCTAGGTATTTTGGCCTAGGCTTTTGTAAATGTATTTAAACCTCATGGCTGTTATTTTGGGAGCTGGGGTGTGGGCAGAAAATGTGCCTTTACACAAACAACCCCAACATTCAGGAAGCTGAGGCAGGAAGTTCTTGAGCTCAAGACCAGCCTCGGTTGCATAGAGAGACCCGGTCTCCAAAAATATTTTTTTAATTAAGATTTGATCACGTGAGACTTTTAAGAGGGGGCTAGGGAACTCTTTTTGTGAATGGATTAGCCATAATGAAGAGCTTAATGGCTCCATAATGAGTTACTGTGAGAGTGGGTCTGCTATCATGGACAGTTTGGCTGGGCCTCTGAATCTCTGCTTCTCTCTCCCCATGTGATGTGCTATGCCACCAGGGATTCCTTCAGCATCAATAAGATATCTCCCTATACTGGACCAGGACAATGAGCCATACAACATATTCATCTTTTTAACATACATATGGCATATGTGTGCATGTGTGTGGGTGTTTCTCTTATTCTCTTTATAACATAGTCATCTCAGGTATTGTGCTATTATCAGATCAGGCAGCCTTTCTTTCTCTCACACCCACAAGACTCCACAGGACCTTCTTCCTTATGACTTCCCCTTCCAGTGCTTCTTCTAATTTTTCCTGGAAAACTGTGCGGCTTTCCTATTTACATATGTCATGCTACTGAGTTGGTTTTAAGATGACAAAACTTTTCAGCTATATGGATAGAACAGTGTTTGGGGGACTAGAGAAATAGTTCAAAGGTTAAGAGTACAGACTGTTCTTGTAGAGAACCCAAATTCAGCCCCTAGACTCCTCCACTGAGCAGCTCACACCTGCCTCCAAAATTTGTCCTCACATCCACACACCTTCCAACACACACATACACACATACAAATAATTTCTAATCAGTGTTTCATTGAAGGAGATATGGGAATGTCTGATAGTCTGCATAGGATTTCTGCTCAGATGAATTCTTCTGGCTTTGAGTTGTTCAATATTGTGATGAGAACAACTTAGAGAGGAAATATAAGATTATGTTTATACATCATATAGCGAGTAGGAATGCTTCTTAGGGCTGACAGACAGGGAAGGCAGGTGAGGAGAATCTTACCATGTGAAGCTTCATGTAACTGCTTTCAGGGGGCTGGCCCCAGAATGGGATCACTGACAGCCCTTAACAATCTCATATTAGTTCCTGATAACAGCATGTTCAAAAACACTTTATCTCTTTCAGGTATACAAAACTATTTCTGGTGGCTACATTTAAGGTTGTTTTGTTTAGTTTTTCTGGAAGAGAAAACCTTGATGAGCTTCAGATAACAAACAAGTGTTTGTTTAAATGATTAAACAAGTGTTTAATCATTTTCAAAGTTACAGATGAGGGTGAGTCCAGTTCCTTTCTTACAAGATCACACAAGTGTGTTTTATTTGTTTGTGCTCCCCAAGAAAGGGGAGGAATACAGGGAAAGAAAGAAGGAGTAGGGAAGGAGAGAGAAGAGGAAAAGAGAGGGGAATCTACAATCTCACCTCATCAGAGAAATCAATCTGCAAAATCAGGTCACCAGTCACAGAGGTCACGCTAACACGTTGTCCACCTCAAGGCTTCTGAGCTCCAACATAAAGGGCCCCATGGCCACAGCCTGGAAAGCCAGTGACTCAGACCCTTTCAAATTGCTGGCTGAGCACTAGGATGAAGCTCTTGGCTCCTGCTCCCTCTGCTGCTTCCACAGCTCCATGGTCAACCCCTAACAGTACTTGGGCCTCAGGAAGCAGTGAAGACAAGCTGGGCCTGAGCATCAGTGCTGATAAAAACTGGTGGTCACACAGTCAGCAGCAGATGAGCTGTGTGGCCAGTCACGCCACTATGCCAGCCAGCCTTCGCAAAGCACAAGGTACCTTAGCTCTTGGTGACGGTGACCTCCTCTTGGTGAGGTGGCTTGTTTCAAAATGCATCTCCTATGATAATATCACATAATTATAGAAATTGTGACATGGTTATCTGAAAGTATTTTTAAATAAATAATTCTGCTACTGTCATTGAGAGTAGCAATACACATGACAAAAATATCACCCAAAAGCATACTGAGCAAAAACAAGCTAGACACCAGAGAGTACTGCTACCCAGCTCCCTTTCCAAGAAGGTCCAGGATAGCACTCATTTTTAAACTCTATTTTTATCTGGGGTTTTTAGGCCTCTACCTCCTTTCCAACCTCCCCACCCTACATAGGAGAGAGAAGTTTAGCGGGGAGAAGGGGTGCAGGCCCCTTTACTTCTCCCAGCTGTTTAGGGTTGATGGGTCTTTGGGGGATATACCAATCTCTGTCAACAGCAAACGTAGCCAGCAGTCTCCTCCAAGCTGGTACACTCCGAAGCATTTCTTTCCATCGTCTCTGGTCTCACCAAATTGCCACTCCACACAGGCAAACACCACATGCCACACTTTCTCCTTCTGGGCTCTCCTATTTACATCCTCAGAGCCCTAGACCACGCCCCTCTTCATGCCGCACAAGGAAGGCCACTACCAGCTGTGAAAAAACTAAAGTCCAGTTAAAATCCCACTCTTGGGATTAAAACAAGAACCACATTTACTTAACATAACTGAGTTTACAAAGAAACCAAAACTTCAGTCCAGGACTAGCTGAACCACTGTATCTTGAAAGAAGCAAATTGATGGTGGCCTGGGGCAGGAAGGCACCTTTGGGGTAATGGAAATACTGTGGAGTCTGTCTGTAATGCTGGCTGTACCGGCAAATACATTCATCAAAACTCACCTACGTGTTTAATATAAACTGTGCCTCAACAAAGCTGCTGTTCATATTTCTTAAAAGTCTGTTAGTCAAATTCTGAATTTGAATCTGTTCTTTTAACTGGAACATAGCTGCACACATTTTTAATTAGTTTTTGTTTTATGTGTCTGTGTTTTGCGTCCACGCATGCATGAGAATCAAGTGCATGTCTGATGCCTGAGAGGCCAGAAGAGACCGTCAAACCCCTGCCACGGCCAATGCAGAAGGTTGTGAGCAGTCATATGGGTGCTAGAAACCAGACCCAGGTCCTCTGCAAGAACAGCCAGTGCTTTTAACCACTGAGCCATCTTGGCAGCCCGTGGAAAGAAACATTCATTGAAAGAGAAAAATATTGTGTAGATGTATCACAATTTCTGTATCCATTCCTTAACTGAGGGGCATCTGGGCTGTTTCCAGCTTCTGGCTATTACAAATAAAGCTGCTACAAACATGGTTGAGCGGATGTCCTTGTTGTATACTTGAGCATCTTTTGGGTATATACGTAGCAGTGGTATATCTGGATCTTGAGGAAGAGCTGTTCCTAATTGTCTGAGAAAATGCCAAATTGATTTCCAAAGTGGTTGTATAAGTTTACATTCCCACCAGCAGTGGAGGAGGGTTCCCCTTTCTCCACATCCTCTCCAGCATGTGTTGTCACTTGAGTTATTCATTTTAGCATTCTGATAGGGAACAGGACAGAAGCCTACCACAGAGGACCTCTGAAAGGCTCTACCCTGCAGGGTATCAAGGCAGATGTTGAGACTCATAGCCAAACTTTGGGCAGAGTACAGGGAATCTTATGAAAGAAGTGGGAGATATTAAGACCTGGAGAGGACAGTCACTCCAAAAGAACAGCGACAGATCCTAAAAGTCTGGGCACAGGGGTCTTTTCTGAAACTGATACTCCAGCCAAGGACCACTCATGGAGATGACCTGGAACCCCTGCACAGAGGTAGCCTATGGCAGTTCAGTATCCAAGTGGCCTCCATAACAATGGGGACAGGGACTGTCTCTAACATGAACTGATTGGCCTGCTCTTTGATCACCTCCCCCTGAGGGGGGAGCAGCCTTACCAAGCCACAAAAGAAGACAATGCAGCCACTCCTGATGAGACCTGATAGACTAGAGTCAGAGGGAAGGGGAGGAAGATCTCCCTTTTCAGTGGACTGGGAGAGGGACACAGGTGGGGAAGAGGGAGGGTGGAATTGGGAGGGGAGGAAGGAGGGAGCTACAGGGGGAATACAAAGTGAATAAACTGTAATTAATAAAATAAAAATAATTAAAAAGAAAAACAACAACAACAAATTCTAGTAAACAATTTTCTTCTTATTTCAGTGTTTAGCCACAAGCTTCAATTGTTCAAGAAAAAGAACAGCTGAGGCCCAAAAGGTAGGCCTGCGGAGGAAAGTCGTTACTTTCCAGTGTTCTCACAGAACAGTAGGTTCTGCAGATATTACACCAAGTAGTGAAAGAAAGGTGCACTTCGGGTACAGAGCTGGATAGGAAGCTCTTCCTCCTCCAAGTCACACATCTGTACGAATGTCCACAAGTGAGCTGAGGGCCTGGCTGTTTATGGCAAAGGCCCAGACAAGACTAACTGAATGTGTCTTTGGTGCCCTGCCCTGTGGCAAGGATGCATCTAGGAAGATATCTGTGCTGCTGGTCAGATCTTTGCCCTTCTTTGATATGGAGGCTACAGACATGGTGTAAACCTCCTGTGCTGCGGAGTGAGCCAACTGCAGCTGCCGTGTTGCAGAAACACCCCAACGTGATCTCTGCTGCAGGGCGCCATGTGTAAGAACCACAGCCTACCTGGGCAGAAAACAGCTGTTTATATGACGTTTATATTGAGCTGGTAATATTTTAAAGTACACAGGAGGATGTGGGTAGGCTATATATTTTTTTATGTAAGGAATTGACACATCCCATGGGTTAATATATGCATGGCTCTTAAAGGCAATCCCTTACAGATACTGAAGGGTACCATGGTCCCAACATCCCCAAGAGATCTACATTATGATTCCAAATTTATTTGACCCCTGATGCCATTTGGAAGACATTCCTTTGGACATAGGCAATCCAGAACGTTGGCTCATCTGAGTCAGACGAGAGCTAAGAATATGGCGCTAGCATCTCAGAGCGGGCTCCCAGCGGGTATGTAAGCTAAGAACACCCAGCTCTAGAGAGCTCTATGTTCTAAACATTGTCATGATCTCCTTTAATTGTTAGTGAGGTACAATAATACTTTGCCCTCCTTTTACTGATGAGAAAACTGAGGCAGGAAGTGATGCAGTACTTTGGCCAAGGTTAATGAAGGGACAAAGCCAGAAAACGCACGTGGCTATCTGTGTCCAGCACTCGAACTTCCCGGAGCATTACAATACCTTTGCACACCAGGGGAGGAAATTAACCCATGTGGCCTGAATGTTCATGCCCCCAAGCCCACCAAAGTCATATGCTGAGATCCTACCCCTAAGAATGTAAGAAGGTGCGGATTAGATTATGAAAATGGAGTCTTCATGAGTGCAATTGGGTTCATAAGTGACTTCATCCATGTAAGAAATGTCTTCTATGAGGACAGAACAGAATGGCAGCATTTCTGAGAGGAAAGCAGGCCCTCACTAGTGCCTTGACTTGGGTGTTTTAGCTTCCAGAACCCAGAAAAATAATTCATATTTCTATGGTCATTAAGTAAACTAAGCAACCCAAATTAATTAAGACCTGTATGTTAAGTCCTCGTTACTCAGAGTGGGTCCGTGGATAAGCCAAATCAGCACAGCTGATATCGGAGGTTACAGTGTCTATGGCGCCCTTCCCTGACCTACTGCTTTCAAACCAATGTTGTAGCAGGATCTTCAGGAGGTCCTTCCAAGGTGGAAAAGCAGCACTCTGAATGACGGAGCCTTAACTTTATCTTGGTTTGCTTTGGGTTTAATCCCATACTACTTTGGTGTTCGGTGAAAGTCATGGACCCAGAGCATAAAAATATGTGAAGGATTTTGAAGATTTCATATTTTTGTGATTTTTTTTAAACCTTTGTATAGAAGGTTTAAAGGTGCTAGGAACCAACCTTTATGGTCCTCAGGCATTCTTACATTTAACCTTTTAAACAAAGTATTGGTAAACTTGGACACATTAAATCAGTTGCCCTAGTCATAGCAAAGAAGAGTGACAGCCAGTCAGCCTAGGCATTCTGCTGCCAGGGTCCTCAATAACCGAGCTGTTACACCAGCCTACCACACTGACCCAGCTACGGGAATCTGAGGTACATTCCCAAGAGACCGTTTTTCTCTCTGAGAAGATCATCCCCTGTGCCAACAAGTTCATTCTTACAAAACACTGATGCAGTGGTACGGAAGAGAATGGACCAGATGGATCCTAAAGCTCCACATATCCACCCGATTTACCCCCAACCTGCACAGACTAAGCCATGTGGGCAAGGAGATTTCATTCCATGGGCCAGTTTCTTGGCTCTCTGTATCGAAAGGGAGCCAGGTGAGGAGGACTGATGAGACCTGCCTGCCCCCCAGTGGCACACGGAAGCACAGTAGTGGGAACGCATCTTCTTTCCCTGTACAGAAAATCATTGATTGTAAGCCTCTCTGATTTCTAATACTTTATCTGCCACGCCTGAGAAGGCTGAGTTCTGTGGATGGAGAGTCATGATTCCTATTGGACAAGACTCACCCTTACCTAAAGGCGGATGAACTTAAACCGCTTGATGCACGGGGGAATTATGAAAAAAGCATATACAACATAAACACTTCCTGTTGGCTTTTCTCATTGGTTTGTTTTCTTGAAACAGTCTCATATATCCCATGCTGACCTTGAACGACCTCCCAAATGCTGAGATTACAGGTAGAGACCACCACCCTTAGCTAGTCATTTCCAACTCAAGCATTTTATATGTGCATATAAGCCAAGTTCAGATTTTATCTTTGGCTTCTGTGTTTAGAAGCCGAGAGCAATTCTTCTTTAGGCTTGCATCAGTAGCATGAAGGCCGGTTAAGGCTGTGCTGTTTTGCTTCTGGCTCCAGTCTTTTGGAGCACCCTATGAAGGGCTGTTTCCATGTTCCTGCCTTTAAAATAACAACCTTCTAAAGAAATATGATAGCAACATCTTTATAGATGTGTTTCCCTGGTTAAAGAAATTGTTCAGTGGGGCACAGTGAAACATGTTTGTAATCTGAGCACTCAGGGAGGCAGAGGCAGGTGGGTCTCTGTGAGTTCAAGATCAGCCTTGTCAACCAAGTGAGTCCAGGACAGCCAAGGCTACACAGAGGACCCCCATCTCCAAAAACAAAAACAAGAATTTTCAGCTAAATCTGGAAATTCCAGCTATTTTTGAACACTTACATGGGATGATTGCAAGTTGGAGGCCAGCCTAGGCTCCAGAGTAAGCTCAAGACCAGCCAACTCAAGTCAGTCTCAGAACAAAAAAGTGGGGGAGAAGGGAGCACTGAGGATGTAACTTTCTTAGAATGTACAAGGCCTCACGCTGTTCAGTCCTTAGTACTGACAAAAATCAGGTTTCCTACCCAGAACAATTTTTCCCAAAAAATTCATCTTTGGGATTCTAAGCATCTGAATTAGCTTTCATAGAAACAATCCTTTTTTTTTCCCCCTTGCATAGGGTTAACAAACAAAAAATAATGCCACATAATATTTAATCAAACCGTGTAAGGTCAGGAGCAAGTGCAATCAGGACAAACAACTTTTGGGACAAACACAAGCAATCGTTGGATTAGTATTTGACCCCGGCAGCTGCAGAAGGCATGAGCCACCATGAGTCACAGAGAATTTAGAGCATTAACCACCCTGGTGAATCAGACACATAATGGTCAATTTGAAGAGTTCTCTCTTTTTTTAATTTACTTACTATTTGTGTGTATGAATCTATGCAACTCTCTGTGTACCACATATGTGTATGATAGCACAGAGGCCAAACCCAAGTCTTCTGCAGTAGCATTAAGTGATCTTAACTGCCAAGTTAATTCTTCAGGCCTAACGAGGAAGGCTTCTGTCACAGTACACCAAGTCAAGTCCTAACTACTGAAGTGCGTTTTATTTTGTTTTTAATATTGGTGGGTTGTGATCCCTGTCTGATGGCTCTACCTGACCCAAGCATGCTTACCCCATATCTAATTTCCAGGCCTGGCCTGGCTCACATGCCTTGGAAGCCAGTCCAGACTATTAAGTCCTTCCTGTCCTAGCTAGCCTATGCCATATCCAACATCCCAGCTAGCCCAGTTTCCATATCCTGCGCTCTGCTTCAGTCTCGTGTGTTCCCTGTACCCGAGCCCACCTGCACCAGTTCCCAGACATAACCTAGTCATCTACTTGTGCAACGCCTCACCCTAAAGAGTCCCTGGAACCTTGCCTGCTCACACCATTCCCAAACTTCACATCTAGCCTTGGTTACACAGGCTATATGCCAGCCCAGCCTTGTGTGAATCAAAGACCCTGAACCATCCATGTTATCTTCACACTCGGAGACATAGCTCACATACCATGGTTTGCACATCATCTCAAACAAACCCAGCCATTTGCTCCACTCACATGCTTTCTTGCTTACAATTAAATAGGATCCAACCCATTCCTCTAGTCCAAAACCAACACTGAGTGTCTGAAGGACTGGCCTTCCAACTCCTCATACCTCATCAAAAGTCACTCAAGCCTGGGCAACAACAAAAACAAACTTCCACTCAACAGGGGCAGCCTAGAATCTCACATCAGATACCCAACCAATGGAAGAAGTCATATGGCCAGGTCTCATCACAAAATACACACACACACACACACACACACACACACACACACTGCTTGTGCACGCACATATATGAGCACATATGCGATATAAAGAGACAAGACACCTTGCTAGCCCCGCAAATCTACCACTCCTACGGAATGTTCCCCATTGAGAATCACTTGAACCTCAGGCCACAGAACTTAGAAGAACAACAACAAATTCCATCAAAGAAATAAAGAAAATGCAATCAAAACACTTAATGAACTTAAAGAAAATAATAATAAATGACAGAATGACATCTAAGAAAACATAAGCATATAGCTAAGTAAAATGATAAAAACAGTACAGTAACTGAAAAATTAATTCAGTAAAAAGAAAGAAATATTTAAGAGGACTCAAGCTGAAACTTAAAGAAAAAATTAATGCCACAACCCAATATAAAAACTCCAGGGAACGCTTTACAAATAGACTGAATCAAGTGGAAGATAGAGCATAGAACTAGAAGATAGTGGAATTGCAACACTCAAGTGAATAATATTTAAAAGTTTAAAACAAAGGGAGGAGACACTCAGGAACTGTGGGGTAGCGTAGAAAGATTAAATATTTGGACTGACTTGAAGCTATAGAAGAACAACAACATCCCAAGGGCACAGGGTAGATCTTGAACAAGATCGTAAAAGAAAACATCCCGAAATTAAGGAAAGGTATTACAAAGAAATGGGACAAGGAAGTGAACAGGTGTCACTAGCCTAATATCTGACAAAATGAACTTCGAACAAAACAAGTCAGAAGAGATCAAGAAGGCCGCTTTATTCTAATCATGAAACAATTAATTGGGAAGACATAATAATCCTAAACACACATGCACTGAGCTCTGAAACACTGAATTTCATAAAAAGCATGACATTGGCCTCAAAGACACAGATTAACTCCAACTCAGTAACAGCAGGTGACTTCAATACCTCACTTTCTCCAATAGATAAGTCATTGAACAACAACAAACAAACAAAAAACAGAAACATCAAATTTAAATGATATCATACACCAAATGGACCTAACAGATACCTACAGACTATTTGACCCAAACACCACATAATACGCTTTTTACTCAGCAACCCTTGGAAGCTTCTCTAAAATGGACCACATCCTGGAACACAAAACAGACCTTAACAAATTCCAAAAACATGAAATAACTTCAAGTGTCCTATCTGATCGCAGCCCTATAAGGCTGAAATCAACATCAAATAAATCCCTAGTAATTATACAATTTTATAGAGATTAATGATGACGACCAATGAAGTAACCATGAAAGAAATTGAAATAGCTCTGGAGTTAACTGAAATTGATATCACAACACAACAAAACATCTGGGGCACATTAAAAGCAGTACTCAGAGAGAAACCTATACCTATAAGCACCTACATTTAAAAAAAAATACAAACAGTACAAATAAATGAGCAAATGACAGAATCCAGACTTTGGAGAAACAAAACAAATGCCAATCTAGTCAATGGCAAGAAATAATGAAAATCGTAACATAAATTAGTGATATAGAAGCAAAACCCAACTATATAAAGACTCAAAAAATTTAAGAGCTAGCTATTTGATAAGATAAACAAGATTAACAGATTCTTATCCCAATTAGCCAAAAGAAAGAAAGATGAGCCAAATTAACAGATTCAGAGACACACAGGGAAACAATTTTAATAAACACCTTAAAAGTTTGGAATATAAGGAAATACTTTTTAAAACTTTAATCCATTAAGTTATAAATTGTAAAGTAAATGAATGAGTTTCTAGATTCATCCAAACCACTAAAGAAAAATGAAAAAGATAGTTTAAAGAGATCTATAACAGCTGGGCATGGTGGCACACACCTCTAATCCCAGAATTTGGGGAGGCAGAGGCAGGCAGATCTCTGTGAGTTCGAGGCCAGCCTGGCCTACAAAATGAGCGCAGGACCAGCCAAGGCTACACAGAGAAACGGCCTCAAAAAATATCTACAACAAATGAAGATGAAAATATTTTGCCAGCTCTTTTTGATCGCTTCCCCCTGACGGGACTTTCCTACCAGGCCACAGGGGAGGAAGATGAAGTCAGTCCTGATGTGAATCCATGAGCTGGAGTGTCTGGGTAGTGGGACTGTTCTGAGGAATAGGGGAGGGAAATGCAGAAGGGAGGGTGGGAATGGAGGGGGTATGGGAGAGGCTTATGACCAAGATGTAAGCTGAATTAATTAATTAAAAAAAAAAAGACTTCCAACTAGAAAAAAAAAAAAAAAAAACAGACCCAGAGTCACAGGAGAATTCTGCTAGACTTTTGTGTCAACCTTGACACAAGCTAGAGTCATCAGAGAGGAAGGAGCTTCAGCTGAGGAAACGCCTCCCTCAGATCCACCTGTGAGCCATTTTTCAATTAGCTATTTCTGGGGGAGGGCCCAGGCTATAGTGGGTGGGGCCTTCCCTGGCTGGTGGGCCTAGGTTTTATGAGAAAACAGGCTGAGGAAGCCATGTGAAGCAAGTCAGTAAACAGCACCTAGCTGTGGCCTCTACATTACATGAGCGCCTGCCTCCGGGTTCCTGCCCTGCTTGAGTTCCTGTCCTGACTTCCTTGGTGATGAACAGCAATGTGGAAGGGTAAGCTGAATAAACCCTTTCCTCCATAATTTGCTTTGTGGTCATGGTGTTTCATCACAGCAATAGGATGCCTAACTAAGACACCAATACATCTTAAATTAGTCAGGAAAGTAGAAAAAACAATTCTGAACTCCTCTATTAAGCCAATGTTATTTTAATAACAAAACCAGATAAAAATATAACAAAAAAAAATCACAGGTTAATGTTCTTCATGAATATACCCACAAAAAATTCTCAATTACTTGCAAACTGAATACAGGCATATATCAAAAATATCATCTGCTACAATCAAGTTGGCTTCATCCCAGAGATGCAGAAATGGCTCAACATATGTAAGTCAGTAAATGTAATAAGCCACATAAATGGGCTTATGGACAAAAATAAACATGATCATTTCAATATATGCAGAAAAGCCTTTGACAAAATCCAGCATGCCCTTGTGATAAAAGTCCTAGAGAAACCAGGACTGGAGGAACTACCCTTCAACTTAATAAAGTCTAGGACACACCCACAGCCGGTATCTTAAATGGAGAAAAATATGAATCCTATTAAAGCCAGGAACAAAACAGGACTGTCTGCTATCACTACTCTGTTTCAACACAGTGCTTGAAGCACTAGCTAGTGGAATAAGAGAAGTGAAAAAAAAAATTAAAGGGATAAAAATAGAAAAAGAAGATATAAAATTATTCCTGTTGGGAGAGGATATGATATTATACATTAAAGAGTCTAAATATTCCACCAGAAAACATCTAGAAATGATCAACATTTTCAGCAAAGTGGCAGGATACAAAATTCAAACTTACAAAACGCAGAACCCTTGCGTGTTCTGCGTTGGGGGGCTGAAGAGATATCTCAGTGGTTAATTAAGGGCAGGCACTCTTGGAGAAGGTTCTGCGCTTAGCACCCACATAATGGTCACAACCGTCTGTAACTTCAGTTCCAGGGGATTCAACACCTTTTTCTGACTTCTGTGAGTACCAGGCACAAATGTAGTGTACATACGTACAGGCAGGCAAAACATTCATTTACATAAAAAAATTATTTAAAATCTAAAATACAAAAAATCAGTATTATTTCTATTTATCAATACCAAATGTGCTGGGGAAATTATCATGGAAATGTTCCATTGACAATAAATAAATTAAATATCTAGGAATAAACCTAACCAACCAAGGTGGTAAAAGACCTCTATAATGGAACTTTAGATATTTGAAGAAAGAGATTGAAGAAGACTCTAAAAGAAGGAAAGATCCCTCGTGCTCATTGATTGTAAAATTAATAATTTAAAATTTTTTAAAGAAATTTATAGATTCAATGCAATGCCAATCAAAACCCTACAACATTCTTCACAGAAACAGAAAAAAAAATCCATAAAATATACACGGATCCACAAAATGACCCAGAAAACCAAAGCAATCTGATTTTTTAAAAAAGAAATAATGCTGATGTTATAACCATACCTGATTTCAAGATATGTTACAGAGCTTTTGTAATAAGAGACAGCATGATAGTTGACACAAAAATAGACATATAGATCAATAGACAAAACACAAGAACCGAGCATGAGCATATTACAACTGTCTCATAGTGTGCCTAAAATACGCAGCATCTAACACACAGCTTCTCTAACGAATGGTTCTGGAGAAAGTAAATACTCACATTCAGAAGAATGAAAGTTGGCCTGTATCTATCATCCTGCACAAAAACTAACTCAAAGTGGATCAAGTACCCAAATATAAAACCTGAAACACTGAAAGTGCAAGAAGAAAACATGAGCTATGCCCTACATCAGTATAGGAAAGGATGTTCTGACTAGGACTCCATTTGCTCAAGAATTAAGGCCTACAATTGACAGCTGGGACCCCACAAAACTAAAAAAACTGCTCTACAGCAAAGAAAATAAGCAACTGAGTGAAGAGGAGGCCCAGATTGGGAGAAAGTCTTTGCCAGCTGTACATTTAGTAAAGGATCTGTGATGGTCGGAAAGAGAATACCCTGCATATAGTCATATGTTTGGCTGCGAGCCTCAGCATCTGCGTCAATCCTCTGCTGGGTGGAGTTTTTCAGAGCCTCCACTAGCATCCATCTATGGAGGCTCTCATCCTGTTCCCTCTATTCAACTATGTCCAGTGTCTATTCTATTTGCCCTTCTGGATGAGAATTCAGCATCCTCCCTAGGGTGCTCCTTAATACTTAGCTTCTCTAGGTCTGTGGATTATAGTATGGTTATCTTGTATTATATGGCTAATATCCGCTTATAAGTGAGTATAAACCATGTGTGTCTTTCTGGGTCTGGGTTACTTCACTCAGGATGATCTTCTCCAGATCCATCTATTTGCCTGAAAATTTCATGATGTCCTTGTTTTTAATATCTGAATAGTATTCCGTTTGTAGAAGTACCACGGTTTCTTTATCCACTCCTTGGTTGAGGGACATCTGGGTTGTATCCAGCTTCTGGCTATTTAAAATAAAGCTGCTGTGAACATAGTTGAGTAAATGTCCTTGTTGTATGATGGAACATCTTTTGGGTGTATGTCCAGAAGTGGTATAGCTGGGTGTTGAGGTAGAGCTGTTCCCAATTTTCTGAGAAAGAACCAGATTGATTTCCAAAGTGGTTGTACAAATTTACATTCCCACCAGCAATGGAGGATGGTTCCCCTTTCTCCACAATCTTTCCAGTATGTATTGTCATTTCATTCTAATGAGTGTAAGATGTAACCGTAGGTTGTCTTGATTTACATTTCCTAATAAGGACATTCAACATTTCTTTAAGTGTTTCTCTGCCATTCAATATTCCTCTGTTGAGAATTCTCTGTTTAGCTCTGTACAGCATTTTTTAATTGGATTACTTGGTTTGTTGATGTTTAATTTCTTGAGTTCTTTATATATTCTGGATATTAGCCCTCTGTCAGATGTAGGAGTGGTGAAGATCTTTTTCAGTCTGTAGGCTGTTGTTTTGTTTTAACAACAGTGTCTTTTGCTTTAAAGAATCTTTTCAGTTTCATGAGGTACCATTTATTAATTGTGGATCTTAGAATCTGTGGTGTTGGTGTTCTGTTCTGGAAGTTGTCTCCTGTGCCAATGAGTTCAAGTCTCTTCCCCACTTTTTCTTTTAACAGATTTAGTGTGTCTAGTTTTATGTTGAAGACAGGGGACAGGACAGGAGCTTTCCATAGAGAGCCTCTGAAAAACTCTATCCAGTAGGGTATCGAAACAGATGCTGAGACTCATGGGCAAACTTTGGGCAGAAGGCAGGGAATCTTATGGAAGAAGGGGAAGATAAAAAGACCAGGAAGGGACAAGAGCTCCATAAGAAGACCAACAAATCAGGACCCACAGGTACCTGCAGAGACTGATGCATCACCAATCAAGGACCATGCATGGAGTGGACCTAGACCCCCTGCTCAGATGTAGCATAGCCAATTGGCAGCTCAGTCTTCATGTGGGTTCCCTAGTAAGGGGAGAGGGGCTGTCTCTGACATGGACTCTGTTGCCTGCTCTTTGACTACTCCCCCCTAGCGGGAGACAGGGGAAAGTAAGCATTGAGAGGCCACAAAGGAAGAAGATGCAGCCAGTCCTGATGAGACTTGATAGGCTGGGGTCAGATGGTAGGGGAAGAGGGCTTCCCCTTTCTGAGAAATAGGGGAGGGGAATAGGGGGAAGAGGAAGGGAAGATAGGACTGGGAGAAAATGAGGGAGGGGACTACAATCAGATGTAAAGTGAATAAATTATAAAAAATAAATTTAAATTAAAAAAAACAATGCTTACATATGTCAAAGGACATGAAGAAGTTGAGCTGGTATCTAACTAGAAGCTTCATCCTTAATAACTAGTGTTCATGGTACTGAAGGTAGCAGAGTCCAAAGGTAATCGTCAGTATCACCCAGCCACAAACCCTGTGAACTATAACACTGGCCTGCCTGCAAGATATACTCACGTTAATAGTAGCACAAATTTTATAGAAGTAACCAACTACTCTTAAATTTTAATTTAAGGCCCACCCCATGATATGAAGCCCACAACTGATACTTTTAAATTGGCCAAGATCCTGAGACTCCATAGTTCACAGGCCTACAAGAAAACCTACCACTATTACTCTGCTAAAGGAACATAGCAATAAAATGAGTCCTAATGGCATTCTGCTATACCCAGACATGAGCACATTACTCAGCCCTTACCAGAAAAGCTTCTTCTTGAAATATCTAGGAATTAGCAAAGAGACCCACAACAATGTGCACAACAATGATCAGAGTGGGAGACTTTGAAGCACTCAGTTCCAAATGCGAGGTTTTAATCAAACCCACCCTACCTCAAGGCTCAGAGATCCTTGCAGAAGAGAAGGCAGAAAGACTATAGAGCCAGAGGTGATGGATGACTCCAAGAAACAGTATCTTCCAGACACATACAAAAGCCCATATGAACTCACAGAGACTATGGTAGCAGGCATGAGATCAACACAGATCCAAACCAGACGGGGTTCCAGCACTGAGGGGGAAAGTCAACATGAGGTCCCACCCCCAACTGCAGAAGCTATCTGTAGCTGATACCTGCTAGCAAAGGGAAAATCAGTTTTCTCCAAAGGACTTTGATTAAGCTTATCAAGTACACTCCAGGATAGACCTTATGCCCAGGATCATTTAGCCAGCACAAAACTAACCCAATGGTATGTTGGTAGACTTTTTGTTTCATTTTGTGTGTGTGTGTGTGTGTGTGTGTGTGTGTGTGTGTGTGTGTGTGTTGGTTTTGTTTCTTGTCTTTTGTTTCATTTGAAAGAGAAAGAAAAGGACATAAAGCTGGGTGAGTAGGAATATGAAAGTATCTGGGAGGAATTGGGGGAGGGGAAGTGTGATTCAAATATATTGTATAAAACTTTTATCAGTTAAAATAAGAAGCCAAGTAGGTTATGGAGAGGACAGGAACCCCACAAGGAGAGCAACAGAACCAGAAGATTTGAACACAGGGGTCTTCCCAGAGACCCATACCCCAACCAAGTACCAGGCATGGAGATAACCTAGAACCCCTGCGCAGATGTAATCCATGGCAGTTTAGTGTCTAAGTGGGTTACATAGTAATGGGAAAGAGGGACTGCCTCTGACACAATCTGATAGGCCTGCTCTTTGATCACCTCCCCCTGAGGGGGGAGCAGCCTTACCAGGCCACAGAAGATGACAATGCAGCCACTCTGGATGTGATCTGATAGACTAAGATCAGAAGGAAGGAGAGAAGGACCTCCCCTATCAGTGGACTTGGGGAGGGGCATGCATGAAGAAGGGGGAGGGAGGGTGGGATCAGGAGGGTAGGAGGGAGGGGCTTTTGGGGCGATACAAAGTGAATAAAGTGTAAAAAAATAAAATATGAAAAAAAATAAGAAGCCAAAAATAATGTTGGTTGTGACAAATAGTGTTTTGTTTTGTTTATAGAAATGGTTTGGTGCTAGGATGACAGTGCCACAGTCATCAAAGACAAATGCTTTTTCATTTTCTTCTAATGATGTTACTTTATGACTTCCCTCCTCAAACTGGATCCATGATATTAAGGTGGCTGCTGCAATTCCAGTGATCACATTGCCATTCTAGATAGATAGAAAAAAAAGAAAGAAAAAGAGAGGGGGAGGGAGGAAAGGAAGGAGGTAGAGAGGGAAAAGGAAAGAAAGCAAAGGCTTCCCAGCTAACTCAGCCTTCATAGAAAAACTCCCTTGGAAAGCTCCATCTAGTGGCCTCTGATTAGACACTAGAGTTCTTTTCTGCAAAAAGTTTTAAAAACTCATTTTATAGTTGGGTCCAAGACTCAACAATTTTGAGTTCTATAATTGAGGAATACGACAACAATGAATAGCCAGTAGATAATAGAGATTTTTTTTTTTTGGTCCAATAGATCATAGCTGAACACTGTAAGCACCTGAGCATTTGAGACCTTCCTTACGCCCAGCTGCTCAAGGCAACAGGGAATTGGCTGTATACTGTTTTGCATCTTGGAAAAGTGCACTTTAGTTGTTACAACAATGTTCTAAGAACTGTGTGGAACATTTGTTCCCTTTGTTTTCTGTTCAATTTCATACTTCTCACTATCAGGTTGTCAGTCTTGGGCTCCATCCCAAGCAAATAGACACTGATAACATTCTACAGAAAATACACTGCAGACACCCAAATCTGAACTTACAGACACTTAGATAGTGGCCAAGAAGTAGCCTCTGAGAGCATCAAGTGTTTCAGGTAGCTCAGTGACTTCCCAGGGACTCTCTTCCAATCCTCAAGGAAACAAATACTCCTTGTGGGAGTTCAATAGTCTCTCCTGCATCCAGTCCAACATTTGCTACAGTATCTCATAGGCTCATTTGGAAACGGGAACATTTAAGAAGTTGCTGAAGACTGGGTCTGCTCTCGAGGATGTCACACCCTAGTAAGAGAGATGGCCAAGGAAAGTGTAGATACATTGTGGAAGATGATTTATGGATTCCAAGCTTCTACTGTTAGTACAAATAAATGAACAAGTCTGTCCTACAAGCGATTCCCGATGGCTAGTGTGAATACCCCACTTTCTCTCACCCTGGGGAAGGCATTGGAGGGCAATGGTCTTTCTGCATGCAGTCCAACATTTGTCACAGAATCACATGGGCTCATTTAGAAACGCAAGCATGTAAGAAGCCTCCTGGATTTACACAGCTTGATGCACATGGACACTTAGTAGGTCTATCAGTGCTTGTTTGTAGGTGGAACTTCAACAGTTAAGCCCTGAGCCTCCTCCCAAAGTCTAAGTTGGCAGCGGTGTAAAAACATCTCTCCAGCTCCATCTTAGCTCCATCTTCCCATTGTATAAATGAATTGCCTGAGGTCACACTCATGACTCTTAGTGAAGATAATATTTCAAGGATTAGCAGCTGGGCATTGTGGCACACGCCTTTAATCCCGGCACTTGAAATGCAGAGGCAGGTTATCTCTTTGAGTTTGAGGCTAGCCTGGTCTACACAGCAAGTTCTAGGACAGCCAAGACTTCATAGAGAGACAAATCTCAAAATAAAAAGGTTAGCAGTGACTTCTCTATACAAAGAAATAGAAATGCAGCATATGTGTTTATCATATATGTGCATATATGATATATATGATGGAGATTTTCCAGCAGCATGAGCACTCAGTCACACATAATTTATTTTCTCATATACTTTTCTTTTCTGTGCAGTGACTTATTTGGGTTTTTCAACTGCTCTGAGGTATGCAACCATCAGGGCAATGTCATCCTTTAAGACATCAGAAATGGAATGTTTAGAAGGTCAAACAGATTTCTTTTAAAACATCTCAGATACTTAACAGAACTTCATCTCCAATCCTGGTTTGTCTAGTGTTATATTATCAAATTGTGGAATTACATTGTACATCAGCACATTGTGAATCAGCCTTGACTACAGAAAACATGTGATCTCTAGGTTTTACAGTATCAGAACCCCTTATGTAAGCATACCAGCCCTCCTTAACTTGCTAAGCTGAACGACTACATGTTTTTTCACTCTTCCCCTGAGAGGTGATAGTCCTTTCCTCTCAGATGAGGACTGCCTTGCATTGTTCTCCAATATAATATTGCAAAAATGAGGTTATTCAATTTATAAAGTCAGATCATAAAAAGCCTTTCAATGGTTATCCATGCTTCCTTTAAAATAAATATTTCTTAGGAGCTGGGGAGATGGCTTAGAGGTTAAGAGCACTGGTTGTTCTTCTAGAGACCCTGAGTTCAATTCCCAGCACCCATAGCTCATAACTGTCTGTAACTCCAGTTCCAGAGGATCGAACCCCCTGTGCACATAGATATACATGTAGGTGAAACATCATTAAAAATAAATAAAGCATTAAAAGGAAGTGGGCAACCTCATCGGACATGGTGAAGCCTGCAGAGGGACAGAGCCCACATTGGACATGGTGAGGGACAGAGAAGGGACAAGAGATGGTCACTGATGAGAGTGCTAAGGTCAAGGCAGCCTGTGGTAGTGGGGTAAGAGGTGGGGTCAGGGATGGTCTCCACAGCTGTCTGAGGCTGTGCACGGAGTTCGGCTGAGAACGGCAGGAAAGGTGGTTTATAGTGGGTTGGGGAGACATGAGCAACTTCTTGTGGGTGGATGGGCTCTCATTAGGAGGGTTGTCAAGTGTGCTAGCATGAGGGGGTACTGGGTAGTAGCTCACTTTATAAAGTACTTGACTTAAGAAAAAAAAAACAAAAAATTATTTTTTGAGATTATATCATTTGTCCCTTACCTTTTCCCCCCTCAGATCCACCCATATATCCCTCCTTGCTCTTTCTCAAATTCATGGTCTTTTTTATTGTTATGTAAGCATGTATTACTTTTGTGTGTGTGTGTGTGTGTGTGTTGTGTGTGTGTGTTTCTACATTCCTAAATACACACAAGTACACGCTACTCTGTCTTATGATGACCGTCTGGCGTTGGATGACCAGGTGGTATGCTCTTGTACCTGTCTCTCCCACTCTCAGTTCCTTAGTGGCCTGTAATTCTTCGTTTAGGGTTGAGACCACGTGCCCACCCTCCTAGGGCATGGAAGGTCAATTAGCATCGTCCTTGTTCGGCTCCTGTTTAGACAATCATGTTGGTGGGACTTCATGGGTGTAGCTTCTGGCATTACTAAGAGACAAAATCGCACAGCAAACTCTCTGATCCTCTGGCTCTTGTGATCTTTCTGCCCTCCTCCTCCCCGCCCTTCAGCCAGGATCCCTGATTCTTTGGTTCCGGAGTTGTTTTGTAGATGGAGCCACTGGGACTGGGCTCCACAGCTCTGCATTTTGATTGGCTGTGGTTTTCTATAACGGTCTCCATCTGAGAAATCTCCTTGAAGAGGGGTGAGAACTACCCTTCTATTAGAAGAGTCAGCTGGGGGCCCCAGATGAGGGAAAACATGTCATATTGCATTTTCTTGATCTCAATATGATATTTTCTAGTTCCATCCATTTACCTGCAAACTTCAGGTTTCGTTTTGTTATTGTTGTTCATTTTGGTGTGGTTTTTTTCCATTTAATTTTTGTTTGTAGCTGAATAATATCCAACTCTATGTGCCATAATTTTAGCAGCAGTGGACAAAGCTGAACAAGTATCTGTAGAGTACGATGTCAAGTTTTCTGGGCATATGCTAAGGAGTGGTATAGTTGAATCACACGGTAAAATTATTTTTAGCTTTATTTTTTATTTATTTTATTTTATTTTATTTTATTTTATTTTATTTTATGTGAGTTGGTGTGAGAGTGTCAGAGCCCTGGCACTAAAGTTATAGACAGTTGTGAGCTGCCATATGGGTGCAAGGAATCGAACCCTGGTCTCCAGGAAGAGCAGCCAGTGCTCTTAACCACTGAGCCATCTCTCCAGTCGTATTTCTAGCTTTTTGATAATTCTCCACACTAAGTTTCAGAGTGACTGGACCAGTTTGCAATCCCTCCAGCAGTGAATGAGGGTTCCTTTTCTCCCACTCTCCACCCAGCATTAGTTGATATTTGCCAATTCTAACGGGGGTGGGGGTAAGATTAAATCTCAAAGTTGTTTTAATTTTCATTCCCCTAATGCTAGAAGTGGTGACCATTTTTTGAGATATATCTTAGCCGTTGTTTTTTTCTTTTAAGAATTCTCTGTTCGTATTTGAACAGGTTATTTAGCTTTTTACTCAGTTTTTTGAGTTCTTTATTCTGAATACTAGCCCTCTGTCAGATGTATAACTGGCAAAGATTCTTTCCCAATCTGTGGGCTTCCTCTTCACCCAGTTGCTTGCTTCTTTAGTTGTGCAGAATCTTTCTAGTTTTATGGAGTCCTTCTTGATTGTTGGTCTTAATTCTTGGACAACTGAGTCCTATACCGAAAGTCCTTTTTCTACACAATGTTCTGTAGGGAACTTCTTACGTTTTCTTCTAGTAGTTTCAGTGTTTTAGGCTTCATGTTTAGATACTAATCTATAGTTTGTTTTTGCTTGAGGTGATAGATATGGGTCTAATTTCATTCTGTGTGTCTGTCCGTGTCTCTGTCACTCCCTCCACACAGCCTGCAGCTGTTCTGGGAGGAAGCCCAAGTTAATTATGGAGAGACTCTTGCAGGTATGGGAACTAGGAGACAGTCCTGCTGAGCTCCCAGCTGGAAGCCTGGGACAGCATGTCAACCCTGTGAGTGAGCTTTCTTAGGTCAGCCGGTCCAGTCAGGACCTACAAGCTGCTTCCTGCCCTGCCAAATTGGTAGATCCACAGACCAAATAATGATTGCTAGTATTTTAAGCCAACAATTTTGAGATGATTCGTCTTATACCAAATAACTGGAATCCACTTTTCTAAGACATATGCTGGTCGCCTTCATGCCACTGTGACGAAGTACCTGGGATAACCCGAAAGAAACAGATTCTTGTCAGCTCATGGTGCCACATGTGTCTATTCATGTTCACTTGTCACTCTGCCTGCGGCTGTGACAAGGAACTGAGTCCTCCACATATGGGAGGGAGTGCCTGGCAGCTAGGAATCAAAATGAGAGAGGAAAGAGTGTGGGGCTGAATCTCAGTAGCCCCTTCAAGGGGCCAACTTTCTTCCACTAGGCTCTACCCTATAGCACTCCCATACCTCCTGATGATACGAAAGCTAGGGGCCGCTTTAACACTCTGGGAGACATTTAAGACCTCTACTGTAACCAAAGACATACATCAAACTGGTTAAGTACTGTGAATGTTTCCATGTTTCTTTCACTTAGTCTTTTTCCACAAGAGAAGACAACACCATTCAATTTATAAAAGCCAGAAAAAAGCGACAATTAAACCAATTGTTTTAAAATGCCTTCAACCCTAAATAATAAAACCGCACTATAAATATGTTAGTATTTTGTTCAAAACTCTGTGAAAAGAATTAAGCCCTGGAGCTTTGACAGTTCCTTGAAGGCCTTCTAAATATAGGAAAATAAAACTGAAATTCATGTCACTTTGTTAATGACATCACTTAAAACTATAAGTTAATTAACTAATTAACAACTTAATTAACTCAGCACTTAATTTACTTACTTGAGTTCACTTAAATTCCCTAGACATGATTTAATGAACTTTCAGTGTAATTCCTGACTAACCATGTAAATTGTGCGATGTGTATCTGTTCAATTGAGTAGACATTTCTTGAAATTAAATAGTTTAAGGCAGATGCTAAGCCTAACAGTGAGCTTTCTTTTTCCTTCAAGAGAGAAATGTAAACTGAACTTCTGGCATAGCAGTTTTCACACACCACATTTTCTTTTCCTTCAAAATCAAAACACGAAAACAAAACAAAACAAATGTATCAAACGAAAATTCAGAAATTATCTAGCCAAAGTGAACAATATTTTCATATTAGAAGTGTGATTTCTAGATCAGTTTTCATCACACATATTCATTATGACATTTTACATATGTATATGTATAATATATTTTATTTTATTATATCCTCCTCACTTATATATTATATATTACTTATATATATACTCACTTATATTATATATTACCTCACTTGCTGATCCCTTCATCCTCTCAACATGTCTGCTTTCTACTGTCACTTCTTTTCATTTTGCTTAGTTGGTTGGTTTTGGTTTTGGTGACCCACTGAGTCTCATCTGAGTTGTTTATAAGAGCCTGGGTAAAGGGGTATTTTCAGGAGCACGGGCTACTTATCACTGGCTGTAGTGATGAAGGAGATACACACACACACACACACACACCCAGGAAATATTAACTGCCCACAGAGCCTGGTGAGCTCCTCCCCTCTCTAGGAGGAGATATTGATGGGCCTCATCTTGCACAGGTTTTATACAGGTTATCACCACTGAAAGAACTGCCTCTAGGTCAGACAATACTTACAGAGCACAGGAGAAAAGCCTTTGTGTGTTTCTCTTTTTAATGTATTTACTCATTTCACTCACTTGTTCACAGGGATGAAGCCATATTGCTCCGGGTATAGCCACTGGGACTACCTTACTATATTTTCCCAATAGCTCATATTTATTGATTTTTTTTTTTTACAAACATATCACTCTAAAACAAACTGTTCATACGTGAGCCTCGGGCAACTCATTACTCAGGTTCTTTCTTTATTATCATCAAAGAGAAACTGGCTCTGGGAACCTTGACGATGCCCATATCTACACATGCTCAAACCTGTTGTAGAGAGGAACATACTGTTTGCGTATGACTTAGGCACATCATCCCATATGCCTTAAACCATCTGTAGATTCCTTGCATTCCCTAACACTACAGAGCTGTTATGTAAATAGTTGTTATACTGTGTTGCCTAGGGAATGACTAAAAGAAAAGGTCGGCAAATGTTTGGCACACAATTAAAAATGTTTAGCAGATAATCAACTGCATTGATGCGAGCCTTACTATTGAGAGAGGAATGGTTGGGCAAGCGCTCTTTCTGGAGAAGGTCTGGAGAAGAGTGGTGCTCATTCCTTCACATCTGAGCCTAACAGTGACTACGAGAGAGGATCTCTCCTGGTCGGTCATCTTGACATGCTGGGGTTCAGGTTCTCAGGCTTGTTCAGAATGGCCCTGATCAATGAAAATATGGTAATATTCTATACAGGAAAAATAGCGACAAATATGGGAGGGGAGACTGGAAATCTGTGAGCTAGTTATCTATCAATGACTAAACACACCAAGGCTTAATGTCTAAATAAACAACAGCTTCTTATTTTTCGTGTTTCCAAAGATTGACTCTATCTCCCACTTAGCTGTTTCATACATAAGCGTTTTAAAACAGAATATTTGGAATA
>NW_026592510.1:19927134-19930384 GCF_907164565.1 Psammomys obesus
GCCGCGGTTGGCCGGCCCGGGTGGAGACCCAGCAGCCCGCCGCCTCGCAGCCCCCCGCGGCTAACTGTAGGTGGCGGCGGCGCGCTGCCCGGCCCCGCGGAGGGTCGGCCGGCCTCGCGGCCGTCAGGGCTCGGCGTTCGCCTGGCAGGCTCACTTGGCCCCGCACGCCTTGGAAGGGTTCTTACCCTAGCTGGGTCCCCGGAGGCCCCCCGCAGGCCTCTCGCCCGGGAGGAAGAAAGGTCCTTAGCTGATCCCAGAGAGGCGTCCCGGATCCCGCCGAAGAGGGGACACGGGGCGGCAGCAACAAAAGACGCCTCCCCCGCACAGCCTTCAAGCGCCAGCCGCGTGTGGCTGCCGGGAGAGGCTCCGCGAGGGGTTGACCACAGCCCGCCGGGGTGAACCGCAGTAGGAGTGACCCGCCCCCAGCCGATTCGGCTGTCACTGTCACTGTGGACTCCCTGGGAATTCCTCTGGGACCTCCGCGGGGTCCCGCTCCGCTGCTGGTCTCCGTAAACTGTCTCGGTTAACGAAAAAGAAAAAAAAAAATCTCGCAGAAATCCCTTTGGCGAGAGGAAACTTTCTGACACGGCGCTGTCACTTCGTGAGGAAAGCACCCTCTTGTTTTCTAGGCCAGGCCAAGAGGCTGCGCCCCCTGACCCCACCTACCCCCTCCTCATCGCCGCCTGCCCTCATGTAGGCTGGGTCCCACCCTAGAACAAACTGGGCACATAGTAGGGGTCAGAAGGGTTTGCTACGAGCTGAGAATACGAAAAGGAATCTGCCCCGTTCGTCTCAGTTCAGGGTCTCTGCAGAGAGACCAACTAGGGGCACCTCCCCTCCCCACTCTACCGCTTACCAAAATCCAGAAGGTTTCCTTGAACCTGTAACCAAGATCACGGGTTAGAGCCCGCCTTTCTAGCCACTGAGCCAAAGGCTTCTGACTTCGGGTTTGTACTTAGAAGAAGCCGTCGCCTGTAATTGCTCCTTTCAAGTGACGGGACTGGGAGGCGGGCAAGGGGGGTAAACCTTGAAATTTCCAACTTCAGACGAAATGCTGAAACTGAGGCCCAGGGACAGGAACGGAGAGAGAATGGTTGTTTCTAAATTCTGCTCTCTCTACCAGCCTGAGAGCAAACGTAGCCCAAACCAGAACCGAGATTTGGCGTTCCCTGAACGGGCGCTGACATTCCGAGTGGCGCGACCAGCAGCAACCAAGCGGCGCAACCCTCCGCCCTGGCTCGGCCGCTCTCCTCGTCCAGGGCACACCAAGGTTTGCTCGAGGCCTGGCTTCCTGTGGAAGTTTAAGGATGTCCCTCCCGTTGGGAAGGAAGGTGTCCCGCACAGCCACGTGACGGGACACCGAAGCTCCCAATTCCTCGTTCTCCCCCTGCCTCCGAAATCACCACCCCAGGGAAACCTCAGGCCTTCTGTCCACCCGTCTCAGGGAGACGCGTTGGAGCGTCTCCACGTTGGAGCGTCTCCACCAGCCAAGCTCCTAATGCCCTGCCTATTGTCCCGGGTCCCTCTAAACCAAGGTTCCGGGGTGCAAAGAGCAATGCGTGCCTCCCCGAACCGAGTGCGCGTGCCGGGCCGATCCGCCGGACGCGCCTAATAAAACCCAAGACCAGGTCGGCGTTTGAAGCGAGCGCCCCGGCTGTTCTTTCTGCCGGTTTCCACCCACGACCCCCTGAGCGCCTGTTTCTCCAGATGAGAGGGAGTCGAGGGCAACGATGCTCCAAAACTGGAGAGGAGAGTGGCTAGCACACGGGCAAACCGGGAGGGGGGCGTGAACAGACTGCGGGGTGAAGGGAGAGGGGAGAGGTGTGCGAGAGAGGACGCGGCTGGGAGGCAGCTGCCCCCTGCTGTGGGTCTCCGACCTCGCGGAAGGCCACCGCGCTCGGCCTGCGCTCCCCGGACGAACCGGCGAGTGGGCAGTGACTGCGGAGGGTCGGGGTGCCCGGTGGAGCTGGAGAGGGGGCGGGGACGAGAACCCGTCCCCTCTCGCCCCCTCTGCAGCGAGAGACTGGGCGGCGGAGGCGGCGGCGTCCCTCAGCCTCGGTCATGTGATAGTCTCGAAGCGCGAGCTGCAGGGGTCTCGGCGTCTCGGGGACCATTACAAAACGCAGGCGGGAGAGCGCGCCGCCGCCACAGCAGCGCGTCCCCTCCGAACCCGCGGGGCACAGCCGCCGCAGCGGCAGCGGCGCAGACGGCCGAGCGAGCGGGCGAGCGGGCGAGCGGGCGGCCCGGGCCCGAGCCCGTCCCCGCCGACGCCCCCCCGCGGCCCGCGGCCAGCCCCGGCCGGCAGCGCGCCCTCCCCTCCGCCGAGCCTGCCGGCCCCACCGCGCCTCCGAACTTCTCCCCGCCGCCCTCGGACCCAGAAGCGGCAGAGGCCAGGAGGAAGCCCGCCCCACCGCCCCTCGCTCCGCAGCCGCAGCCTGCCCGTCCGAGCGAGCCACGAGAGAGCGAGGTAACGCTGGCGAGCCTCCCCGGCGGCGGCGCGGGCCCGCGGACGGCCGTCGCGACCCAGAGCCGCGAGCACCGTCGAGCATCTTTGGTCCAGGAGGCCCCTCGCGGGGACGCGGGGCCGCTCCCCGCGGAGGAGGCGTGAGCCGAGAGGACCGGGCAGCCGGGCCGCCCCGGGGGGCGAGGGAGCCAGCGGGGACCCCCCGCGGGCCGGAGCGGGAGATGCCGCGGCCGGGGAAGAGCTCCTACAGCGACCAGAAGCCGCCCTACTCGTACATCTCGCTGACCGCCATGGCCATCCAGCACTCGGCCGAGAAGATGCTGCCGCTGAGCGACATCTACAAGTTCATCATGGAGCGCTTCCCCTACTACCGCGAGCACACGCAGCGCTGGCAGAACAGCCTGCGCCACAACCTCTCCTTCAACGACTGCTTCATCAAGATCCCCAGGCGGCCCGACCAGCCGGGCAAGGGCAGCTTCTGGGCGCTGCACCCGGACTGCGGGGACATGTTCGAGAACGGCAGCTTCCTGCGGCGCCGCAAGCGCTTCAAGGTGGCGCGCGCCGAGCACGCTCACCTGCACGCGGGCGGCGCCAAGGGCGCGGGGCCGGGGGGCCCGCTGCCCCCGCACCACGCCGGGCACCCGGGCCACCCCCACCCCCACCACCACCACCACCACCACCACCACCCCCACCCCCACCACGCCGGGCACCACCACCACCACCACCCCCCGCCGCCGCCGCCGCCCCACGTGGGACCCTACTTCCAGCCGCCGCCGCCGCCGCCGC
>NW_026592510.1:19930784-19938917 GCF_907164565.1 Psammomys obesus
AGAGAGAGAGAGAGAGAGAGAGAGAGAGAGAGAGAGAGAGGAGGCGGTTAAAAACTGGTCCGCGTCCCCCCAAAGTGGGTGCCCGCCGGTCGGTCGGAACCAACCGAACCTTGCGCTGTGTGCGTTTGATGTCGTGAAGCAGGTTAACGAAAGCCCGGCTCCAGGGAAGAGGGTTGTTTTTTTTTTTTACCACTGTAATAAAAATATCTGATGTGTGGGGAGGGAGCAGACGGGGTCGGGAGAAAACATTCATTTCGCGCAGAGGGGAGGTGGGGTGCCGCGCCCTCCTGGAGCCGGAGCCTGGCGACCGGGACCGAGGGACGGAAACGCGCCCTGGTCCCCGGGGGCCCGCGGCCGCCTCCCTGCCTCGGGGGCACCCGCCCCGGATGCGCGGGGGACGGACGCGCCTCGTCTCGTTGTCTCTCTGCTGGGTCGGGGGACCGCGGACGGGGGGCGGGGGGGGGGGGGGGGGGGCGGGGTCCCGCGAGCTCTCTGGGAAACGGTTCGAGTCTTGGCGGTGACCCCGGGGGTCGAGGAGGACGGCGGCGGCCGCTAAAGTAATTAGCCGGCACAAAGGAGGACGGCGGCGGCTTAGAGCGGGGAGGCTCCGGATTCCGAAAGTAGAGTTTGGGGGACCCCCCCCCGAGAGACAACAAAGGCGACTTTCCACCTGCGACTCGTCTGCGCGTCAAGCCCCTACGAGGCCTGAGAACGGACTTCGTTCCCACGACCACTTCCATCTGGACTTTTAAGGAGGGAAAAAAAGTCACTTGTATCTCGGCATTTTGCTCCCCGGAGGCGTCCGTGCGGGGAAGCCGCGTCCCCTGGGGAGAGAGGGGCGCGTTTGGTGGCTGTGCGCGCCCCGGGCCCCTCCTGCACGGTTGAGGGGTTAGTTACCCTTGCTCTCTGCTCGCTGTGTGTCTTTTCGGGCTAACCCTTCAGTTGCAGTTTGTGAATGAATTGCCCCCGTCACTGTGGCCCTCCCCCCCACCCCGCCCCCGGGTTTCGAGACCCCGGAGTAGCGCTTTCCTGGCGACAGCCTTGGGGAGGGATGTGGAGTGGCTCCCGGTCCCTCCCGGCCCGCGTCCGCGCTGCGCTCGGGTCGCGGCTTCGTCCTGTTACACACCAGTGTCATACCGGGGTTCATTAAAACTTGTCTGGATGTATCAGTGCCGGCGTGAGGCTGTTCTCTCCTTAGGGTGTGAGGCTACCGTTGAGAAACCCTCCCCCAGTCCTTAACTCCCTAACTCGGGAGTTCTGGCAAAGGCGAGGTCGCCAGCGAGCCATCCCTGGGGACCGTGCCCTGTGCCCCTAGCTCGGTTCCTCGGTCAGCGCGCTGGTCTCTGCCCGTTTTCATCGCCCTGTTTTCCTGCCTGAACTTCATTACGTCGACGGTAGAGTTCAAAGGTAAAAGCCCGCAACAGCAAAGTGATGCTATACCAGTCAGTCGGACTTTTCAGAGGTCGGCGGGGCGGGCAGGGCGGGGTCCCCGGGTCCGTGCCCGTGGGGCTGGGTGAGGGCTGACCCAGGGCCCGGAAGCCGCCGGCGCTGCCACCTCCCGGGAGTGAACATTGACTCGGCGGGTGTGGAGTGCCGCCTCGCTCGGTCACCTGTTGCTGACCCAGCACGGGGAACAGAGGTCTGCCTGCCGAGTCTGCTAGGCGGCCGCTGGCGGCTGGGTGACCGCTTGCTGCCTGGGCGTGGAGACAGGAAGCTCTTGGGCCTCGGACGCCAATCTCCAGCATCGGGCACACGCTGCCAGGACCCCGGGTGCAGGGCAGATGCGCGGAGAGTGGTGAGAGGTCCTCGGCGTGGTAGGTTCGGAAAAGCAGGGCTGAGGGCCTGGAAAGCCTGGGCCTCTGTGGGAGCCCCTCAGGTCTCCCTCCAACTTCCAGCAAAGTTCCACTGAAAGCCGGTTTTCCTCCCCCCTTCAAGCCTGAGAAATTCCTCCGACCTTTCAACAGAAGAGCATAAAGAGACAAGAAGAGTTAGTCAAACTTACACTCATAGCAATGTCACTGGAGGGTGCTTGGGTTAGACCCTTTTTTTAAAAAAGGTGTTTGTGCCCATCTTCTTTTTCTTTTTTTCTTTTTCTATTTTCTCACAAATCTCATTACAGTGTGCCACTGAGTTTTGACATATCATGAAGGGCTCACAACCGGTTGAAAAGTTAGGCCTGTCCCTCCCGTGGGTTTTCCGCTCCACTAGTGTTAGGTGGTAGGAAGGGAAAAGAGGGCCACACAGTGGCATGGGGGTCAGAGATTGGGGGAGACTTTGGTGTCTGGCTTCTCTCTCCACTTTCCAATTAGTTGGTGCCGGAAGCCCTGCTGGGGGCCTAGGGTAGGGGCCTGTAGACATCTAACCTGAAGAAAGAGTCCCTGTGCCCCAGCAGTTTCTTCAAGAAAACATTGTCCCTCCCTTTGGGATCCGACGAATGGTTTCCTGGTGCTTTACAATGATGTCTACGGTCCCACTGCTGGGACCTTATGTGTCTCCACCTCCAAAAGGAACCAGACAAGTAGTGGACCCTCGCCATTTTTAGAACCCTTCCTGCACCCAGCCCCTGCTGGGAAACCCCTTCAGTGGAGAAAACTGAATGTTTAAAAAAAAAAAAAAAAAAAAGGTGGGAAGGCAAAGTGAAGCGCACAATGATTGTGCCCAAATTCTCATTTCAGAAAGGATCCTGGTGTTCCAATGAAGCCTTACATGGTGTGACTACAAGATTTGTCAAAATATGTGAAGGGGAAAGGGCCTCTCTGTCAAAACTCTGATCCTAAAGGGGAGGGGTGTCCTCGGTTAGATGTCTCCTCTGCTCCCAGACCTTCTAACTTATATGCTCTGTAAGGGCATATACCCTCAGGAGCATCTGCAGCTGGTACTGCGGAGCCTGGCAGAACACTGGTGACACATCTCTGGGGCACTAGAATAGGAGACCCCCAGGCTCCCAGCTCCTTGTTTCACACCAGGATCAGATTCTTAAGAGTCATGTGCCAAAACAGGCCTGCTTAAAGCCTCCTGAGTCTGTTTTAAACGTGTTGTTAGGCCATTAACAGAATACTGAGTTTATGGAAGTCACTGAAGCTGGACTAGTTAACTGCGGTACTTTGGTAACTCTCAGTTGGCTACACGGCCTCATCTGATCTCACAGGCGGCTGCCTTTTTACCTATTAGAGAGCAGAAAATGAATTTGAGACACAGGGGAGGTGAAAGAAGAAGCACTTGGAATTTATAACCTTCTTGGGTTACAGGCGTGAGGGACACAGGCACTGGGGAAGCAGCACTCAGTTGTGATCCTGGGTGCTGAGGTGGGAAAAAAAGGCTGCGATTACTCAGCCCATGCCCATGCTTAGCTGAACCAACAGAACCCCTGAGAACGATGGAAAAAAAGCAACAAGGGAGGTGAGTGTGGCTGTTCTTTCAGACAGAAAGAAAACAAGTTGTACCAATCGGTCTTACTTTATCCCCCCCCCCCGAAAAAAAAGAGAGCTGAAGGCTGAGAGAGAACGAAGCCACATTTAGCTATGGTCTCAAGAAAAGCAGGCTCTCCTGCAAGGGCCCATTGGCACAGTTGGCATCTGGCACTTAGGAAGTCTGTCAGCCAGGCTGGCTTGTGGTCAATTATCTCCTTAAGTAATCTGGCATTAGTCCAGCCAGAGAGGACAACTAGTTGCGTTCACGGGAATCCAAGCCAGTGGACTGAAAGTGGCACTGCTGAATTCCAAACGTCTTTGCGCTGTGGGGTTGGAAGGCCCATCAACACATACCCTCCTGGGACTCAAAGGTGATGTTTGCCAGCTTGGCACCAATACAGGAGCCAGAGGAGATTATGAAAATGGAACTCCCTAGAAGAATCACGGACCATCATAGCCACAGACTCCCCTTAGATTCTCCATTCACCTGCCCAAACTGCAGATCCTAAAGTGCACACCAGAATAGAGAGTGTCCACACAGAAGAACCTTCATTCCTCGGTGGAAGGAAGGAGAGATGGGGAGCATGCTCATTCCCATCTTGGGTAGCGGTGTCTGCGACAAGAAGATTGCTGTGTCTGTGGTTCTGCACAGGGTCCCGGGCAGAGTGAAGGGAGAATTGAAATGGGAAACTGAGAAACAATTACAAAATCCAGGGATAACTTTTGTCAAAGGTTTAAGGGCAGAAAGGGGATCCAAGTGCAGGCCTTGAATTCTGGAGGGTAAAACAGTCTCTCGGGGTTCAATGTTCCCATGTTGCTCATTCAAAGTACTTCCCCTAATATTAGCTTTCCAAGTTCAAGAACTACCTCATGCCCTTCAGGGGAGGTTGAAGGGTTCTGCTCGGGGTTGGGATTCAGTCTTAAAGCATTGTTTAAATGGCACGAGTTTGGCAGGGCTCCAGATATACACTGTCCTGAGCACTCTCCCCCTTTAACTATCTCTGTGAGTCTTCAAGAAAATTCAAGCCACATGCTGCTCTTTTCTCCCTGCATCCAAATGCAATTTTACTGAATTTTAGCATGGTCCATGAAATTCAAATTCTGTGTTTTAATCCATAATGTGTTTCCATGATCTGCACAAGTCACGTGATATGCTCACATGTCATTATGCAGAAAATAAAGCTTGTGAGAACTGTAGTTGTATTTTACAGAGACATTTTGGTAAACTAAAGAATGCCATGCGGAGAATGCTGTATCAAAAAGCATTTTATAAAAATTTCCAAAAAAAAAATCCATAGAATGCAACTTAATAACTCATGAAAATATTTAAATAATATTGCAAAGAAGACATTTTACTTGTGCTTAATTTGATCCAAATAGTTCTTTTCTGCCACGAGTAACAGCCTTTTGCGCACATGGGACACCCAGGCTGTGCTCATAAGTCACAGACCCTGTTACTGAGGCATCATGTTTACTGTGCATTAGAATGTGTTTTCCCATCTGAGCTGCCAGTCTTGTCAGCACCTTCACGGGCAGCATGTTCATATTGTTACTGCAGATGGATGTTTACAAGGAAGGGAGCTAGAGAGAGCAGAGGTGGACCCCGCTGAACTGGAGGCAACCCAGAAAGGGGTTATAAGTAATGGAACACAGAGATGAAAAAGGGAGGGGAGGAAGGAGGAAAGGAACAAAGGAAGGAAGGAAGGAAGGAAGGAAGGAAGGAAGGAAGGAAGGAAGGAGAAAGGAAGGAAAGAAGGAAGGAAAGAAGGAAGGAGAAAGGAAGGAAGGAAGGAAGGAAGGAAGGAAGGAAGGAAGGAAGGAAGGAAGGAAAGAAGGAAGGAAGGAAGGAAGGGGATGAGAGGGATGAAGGAAAAAAGGAGGGCGGGACAGAGCCTGTGATTACTACTAGCAAAGCAAAGACACAATTTAAGAATTACAATTTTCTCACTTATGGCCTGGTTTTGGTTCCCCTGTTGAGAAACTGTAGACCAACCCTTTAATGTGACACTTTCTATGATGCCAATGACCTGACATAGTCTTGCTGTAAAAACATTATTTTACATCCTTTCGAAAGTTGCTTGGTTGGACAGCTTCATTTCCTGCCTAAAAGAATGAGGCCTCAATGTTCATCCAACATTTTTGTGACATTAAACTTAACTGCAATGTGTTTTGTAGGAAAACTAAGTCCATGTAGGGAAATACTTAATAAACAATGATTTTGCCTACTATGAGCATCATGCAGCATATCATAAATGAGGCTTTATGAAACTTTGTTCCTAATAACTAATGTTTATTAAGTCATGTAGAAGAAAAGCGGTCTTCAGTATCATTTCAACCTTATAATATACATTAAAAACTTACACCACAGGGATCAAACCAAAGATGAACAGTTGGTCACTTAGAGCTCATGAAATGATGTCATCTTGTTTTCATCTGCCATAGACTGGTTAGACTGTCTACTGTCGTGATGCTTTAGGTTTATAGGAATACAGGAAAAAGTCGAGGCCATATAACGGGAATTTCAACAAAATATCAATTATGCTCTTTTGAGAACGGATAACATTGTGCCACACAGCCTTTCCTTGAACTCATGATCTTCTGGCCTTAGCTCCTCACTTATTGACACTGCAAGAGTGACTACCGCATCCAAACTAACTACTTATTCTAAAATGTAAGTCTGACCTGAGAGCACAGGCTTGCAGTCCCAGCAACTTACGAGTCAAAAGCACTGCTAGAAGGAGGACCCTGGGAAAGATGATCAATTCTCACTCAGAAAGGCAAACGGGATGGACATTGGAAGAAGGAGAAAACAGAAAACAGGACAGGAGCCTACCACAGAGGACCTCTGAAAGACTCTACCCAGCAGGGTATCAAAGCAAATGCTGAGACTCATGGCCAAACTTTGGTCAGGGTGCAGGGAATCTTAGGAAAGAAGGGGGAGATAGTAAGACCTGGAGAGGACAGGAGCTCCACAAGGAGAGCAACAGAACCAAAATATCTGGGCCCAGGGGTCTTTTCTGAAACTGATACTCCAACCAAGGACCATTCATGGATATAACCTAGAACCCCTGCTCAGATGTAGCACATGGCAGCTCAGTATCCAAGTGGGTGCCCTGATAAGGGGAACAGGGACTGTCTCTGACCTGAACTCAGTGGCGGGCTCTTTGAGCACCTCCTCCTGATGGGGGAGCAGCTTTGCCAGACCACAGAGGAGGACAATGCAGCCAGTTCTGATGAGACCTGATAAGCTAGGGTCAGATGGAAGGGGAAGAGGACCTTCCCTATCAGTGGACTTGGAGAGGGGCATTGGAGGAGATGAGGGAGGGAGGATGGAAAAGGGAGGGAATGAAGGAGGGAGCTACAGCTGGGATACAAAGTGAATAAATAATAAAGTTTTTGAGTGGAACATTCCATATTCCCCCCCTTCCTTGTCCGTGTATAGCCCAGGCTGACCTTGAATTTGCTAGTTCAGGCCTCTGGTTCATGACTTCCCTGCCCCAGTCCCTGGTGTGCTGAGATTCCAAGCATGTGCCACCAGGACCACACTTTTATTTTCATTAATTCAAGTAAATCTGTACTGTGTCTTTTCTGTCTGTGCAAAAAATTACTCATTTTAAAAAAATATCACAAAAGCACAACTACTCAGGACTATTATACAATGTCAGAATATTAAACACATTTCAACTTCTGAATCAGAAGTTTGACAACCTGCAACAGCTGGCCATGGGTCATGGAGGTTTGGGGTTTTCAAATAAGCTTTACTGAAGAGGTAAAACTGCTGAATTTACAAGACCAAATTTTTAATCCAAAGCAATCAGAATAAAAATCCATTCAGACACAACCAGCTTCACTAGCTTGAGTACAAAATGAAAATGAGCCCTGGTGTTTTAAACATATAACATGAAGTTGTGTCTCATTCCAAAAATACTTTATTCCTATCCCCCATAAGGTGCTGACTGAGGCCAGCTTACACCACCTCCCAAAGGAAAGAGGAAAGCTTTGATGGGTCCCCTAGGGCTGCTTCTTAAATGTTGTGTGCATATGAACTGCCAGGAGAAAGGTAAGAGTTTGCAGGGCCCCTCACCTGGAGACTCAGCAGGAGGAAGGAGTACTTGCACTCTAGGTCCCTACAAACTCACAAGTGTCACTGTGGTGGCAGAACACACACTGAGGGGTTCTGTGCTAAAAGAGTTTGCCCCAGGCTGATCTCTCCAGTCATCTTAGTCCGTAGGACACATCCAAATAATTTTGGACATCCTAGGAAAGGTGTTGCAATTTCTAGTCCTTTTAATCTCAAAAGCAAGACAAAACAAAATAAAATAAACAAAAATAAAAAAAACTCATCGAAAACTGCCTGCCTCGCTTGGTGCTCCCCTGTGATCTTGGGTCCTCTCTGTTAATGCAGGGGGGAACAGAAAGCTCCAGAATTGGAGCACATCCCTTTGCCCTGTATCTGATGACTCAGAGGAGGTGAGTGGGAGAGCGGTCACGTGATTCCATCAAGGTATCAGAGCGGCAGTATTATCTGCAAAGCAAAACAGAGGAAACCCCAGGAAGCCACATCAGTCCTGTCTTTATCTTACACGGTAACCCAATCCCGTTACAAAGCGTGGCAATAAGCGGACTTAAGGAGCTGGTTTTGTTTAATGTGACCCGATGGTGTCTGTGTACGATGCTGCCGAGTTACATTTCGACCGTTACATAGAACGTCTCCCAGCTCAGC
>NW_026592510.1:19938927-19964235 GCF_907164565.1 Psammomys obesus
AACACTGAGGCTAGCACGTGGACCGGTGTTCCAAAGATGCATCAACGAGGTGAACTCAATGAAGGGGAGCCATTAAAAAAAAAAAAAAAAAAAAAAAAAAAAGGCAATCTACATACTGCTGATTACATGTAACTTAGTACAACCACTGCCGTAAAGCCTGTAAGTGTTCTTCCAGAAAACTGAAACCAGGAGCACCATCTGCTCAGCAATTCCACTACGTGATACACACGCGTGTACCCACACACACACACACAGTGTACACATGCACACACAGACACCCATACCATACGCACATACATACATAGATGTATGTATATAATATGTAATTGCTGTCATTAGTTAAATCATATCAAAAACACACCTGCGCTCCCGTGTTCACTGTGGCATTGTTCACAATAGCTGAGATATAAAACCCACCAAACTGTCACTAATGAATGGGGGGAAGATGTAGTAAACATAGACAATGGGGCATTATTCTGCCATAAAAATGAAGTCTGGTCTGGGAAGAAGGCTTAGTTGGTAAAGTGCTTGCTTGCAAGCACAGAGACCTGAGTTCAATCCCCGGAATCCCTGTTAAAGAAAAAAAAAAAGAGTTAAGCACCCTAACTCACTCTTGTAATTTCAGTACCAAGAAGGGAGAGCTCCAGGCCTTGCTTGCTAGCTAGGTAGCCTTGCAATAGTGAGCTCCAGGCCTTGCTTGCTAGCTAGGTAGCCTTGCAATTAGTGAGCTCCAGGCCTTGCTTGCTAGCTAGGTAGCCTTGCAATTAGAGAGCTCCAGGCCAATGCCATGAGAGACCTAGTACCAAAAACATAAAAGCTTGACTGTGCCAATTCTACAAGCCAGGCAAGAAACATGTTTTCAGTAGGCACCAAGCCTAGCAGCACCTGAATCTTGAACAACCTCACCTCTAGAGAAATAATTCAAAGTAGTGTAGTTTAAAGGTTAGTCGAGGGCTAACTATCTGCCCATAAATATTCCAGATATAAACTGATGTGAGTAGCCATCAGAAGATCCCAGGCTTTCCCGGCAGAGCCACAGTCACAGTCAAATATCTTTTTATCCTTTTAGGTACCTACTCCTTTATACCTAGCTAACCAGAGTATATGGAGGGGTTTCAGTGTCTCCCTAAAGGCCTGACTGTCTGACGCAGTAGAACAGCTCCTTTGGGAAAGGCGTGTACAAAGGCAGACTTAGATGATCACAGAGGAGAAAGTTAAAGTTCAGACTTACTAGGGAAAATAGCACGTGTAGATACAGAAATGTTCATACTTGTCAGTCAAGGAAGATATTCTAAAATCCCTTCACTATTTCCAAGAGTAGTCTCATTACAAAAAAAAAAAAAGAGTCAATGCCCGTCTACACAAAGATGTGCTCTGTGTCTTCTTGGCTTGCTTTTGCTACAACTTGGACGCTGAAAGTTGCCTCTCCAGCAGACAGGTCGTACAATGTCGTGTGCCATGCTTAGTCCTTGAGCTAATCCCTGTGGTGGGGCTACTACAGGCCACACTATTTAGCTTCTGTATTCCAACAGCCAAAGAATAGAAGGACTTGGTTCTCCCTGAAGGCACACGGCTAGGGAGTCACGTGGCCCTAATCTCCCCCACTCAGCATGAACCAGTGAATTAAGTCAGTAGACGGTAAATTGATTTAAATTTCTACTTTCTTGACTTTCTGAATGTGGCGGTTTTTCTTACACCTAAAATAAGCGTATTGACGTTTTCACCACTATTTGTAAGAACGGAAGTTCATGCTTTGCACCCAAATCTCATCTAACGTAGCAACAAGCAATATCTTTCTTTTACCTGTGGATAACTGAAGTTATCCAGACAGGAAGTGAGGGGAGGTATGAGAAGCCTGGGTCACAGCAGAACTTTTTTCACTGTTAGGGTCCCCTTAGGCTCTCCTCACACAAAGCAGTGAGATGTGAAGAGTGGAGCGGTGGAGGCTTAGCTAGAGCCGGCAGGTCTCAAGAGGAAGGTATTGCATCTACGTCCTTAACGTCCTTAACGTAGGAAAGGCCAGTGAAGCTCAAGAGACTTTTGAGCGCTACAGAATGCTCGCATGATCCAGTGCGGTGCGCCAGCTTGGTCTCCGATATTACACATGTTTATCTGCTCATCTTTGCCTCTCCACTGCCTAGTTTAATCCCTGAGTCATTACCAGCACGTTGTCACTGCCGTTTGAGGCAATATCTTGCTGGGTTGTGGGTCTGGTCTTGAACTCGTGAGGCCAAATGGTTCTCCTGCTTCAGCTTCTTGAGTAGCTAGGACTAAACACAAGCACCACTGTCCCACCTTCATGCTCAGTTCTTAATAAAGGTTTGTTAGAAAGGAAAAAAGAAGTTTTAAAAACCCATGTCTCTATTCTAATTAACGAATATTGAAAAAAGTAAACTACATGCCTAAACAATTTAAAATAAAAACAGATAGTCAAATCTCACTTAAAGCTGAACCAGCTAATGGAGTCTAACAGAGGCTCAGTAATGTTAGACTGAGGCTCATCTTAACCAAGTCATTTAGCTAGTCCCGCCAGCCTAGATCAGAGTCCATGCTGCCCTCGCTTGCTACTGTCATGACCAAATACTATGAAAGAGTATTACATTTACAGAGAAAGAGTTCTTTTTAGCTCACAGTTCACAGTCCTTCACTGACATGCTGTCCTCTGAGGTTCCTGTTCGGAGCTCTAGTAATTAACTGTCTGGACTAGTTTTGTCATAGCAGTGAGTTCTAGGGTAAACCCCAGCAAAGCCCCTACCTCTACCTCTCGCTCTCTCTCTCTCTTCCTTACAACGCCCCCTACACACACGCACAGAATAGGCAGACAGACAGACAGATGTGATTTTTCTATTTTTTTTTTAAAAGGACAGCCAAGAGTTGAAGACTTTCTATGTAGAGGACTCTGTTTTGCTGGTCTATATCCCTTCTTCTAAACACACTAACCACACGCTTAGAGTCAGTGAAGGGCAGCCTGTGCTGAAAACTTGTCATAGGGCAAAAGCTCCTGTGAGGTCCATGCTCTGATGCCAGGGAAGGAGGAGAACTGTGGGAGGTTAAAGAGAGTTTGAGGATTCACAGTCTGATGAGACACATTTTACTCACTCCAAACCCAGGCACACACTGGTACACACAGGCGGCAAGCACACAGGTGCATAGCAGTAGGCATATGGACTACAGACAGACAGACACACAGGCAGGCTGATGATGTGTTCTCGACCCAAGGCCATAGTCACACAGAATCACACAAAAGCGGCACTCTACCAAAAACAGTTGTATAGCAGATTACATTACTGTGCCTTTGGGGGTCCAGGATATCCAGGACCAGCCATTTTATGTTGACTCATAGCCCCCCACACACACACACAGCGTTCAGTGCCAGCTCTGTTTTAGCTGATTTTTGTAAGATATCCATATCAGTGTAAGTGTGAATTGGCCCTCACGTCCTCCAGTTGTTCCCTACAGATGCTCAGTGAAAATGTGTTCATTGCTTATCTAACTAGCTGTCTGCGGAACATCTTTAGCTCTTGATGCTAACTAACATACTATGAAAAAACAGATCAGAGACCTCAGCCAGAACAATCACCTAGACGAATACCTGGCTCTCTCCAGAATGCCCAATTTGTAGAACTTGAGAAGAGTCTTCAAATATCTGAACCAAGTATGCACAGCCTGATGAGTCTACTAAAAACAAACAACAAAAACATAAAATGTCCATGAGAGGGTTCTTTTTAAGATTTTTTTATTTTCAAGTCTGTGTACATGTCTATATGGAGTTATGTGAATGTGAGTGTAGGTTAGTTACCACATAAGGCAGAGGAACGTGATACCCCAGGAGCTGGAGATACAGGTGGTTTTGAGCCACCTGACATGGTTGCTAGGAATTGAACTCACATTCTCTTGAAGGGCAGTGCGTGCTCTTCATTGCTGAGACATCTCTCAAGCCCTCTAAAAATGTTTTTGGCAACTTAATTTAAGATGAACAACAGCCACATTTAGCCTTGTCAGCGACCTGCAAATAAATATAACACACAAGAAACCTTCATTTCATGTTCAAAATGAGAATTACATGGTAGGGAGAATTCAGTTCCTCTAATATTTAGAAATCGTCTTATTTAGGATTGCTATTGTATAAAAGTAACTTTTTTATTTGCCTTTGTAATTGTCATCTCAGAGGCTTACTGCTGAATAAACTCGCCCTTTCTAGTTCTTTCTGAATTCTGGCTGGCTGGTCCAACTCAGCTGTGCTGGCTCAAAACTCCTCTCCAAGCTGACTGATTCAAATTGGCTTCTCTTGATGACTGATTAATTATTGGAATGAACTAATGGTAAGACAAAGCTTTATTATATAAATGCAGGTTTCTTAGCAGCAATGTGGGAGGAGGAGCTGGAGAGAGGGAGGAGAGGTGCATGCAGAGAGAAAGAGAGGAGAAGAGGAGAGACAGAGAGAGAGAAAGAGAGCAGAGTAGGAGAGAGAGAGGAAAGGCGGGGGAAGGGGAAAGGAGAGAGAGGAGGAAAGGGCAAAAGGCACAGAGGAACTGAAAGTCTGGATTATATAGGGAAAGGCCTCTGGGAAGGGTAAACCCTGCCTCTTGGTAGGGCAGGGTATGCTAGCCATGCCATGCAGCAGATAGGGACCTAACACTTGGCTTCTGACTGAACTGCTCTGCTTGGAAAAACTGCCTCTGAGTTCTATGAATTAACCTACTTGAGCTCAACTTAATTGTGCTGCACTGTTCTGTACTCCTGAAAGTTATTGTACTCCTGCAACTCTCTGCTGTTCTCAACTTTACTCCTTTCTGTACTGTACTCTTTTCTACTAAACCTTCTGCTCCGTTCTACTGTACTGTCATCTCCACTCTCTCCCTACTGTACCCTACTCTCCTGAATCGTTTTCTCTCTCTCTACCTGTGCTGCTCTCTTATGCCACCTTTCTTTCCTGTGCTGTTCTCATGAGAGTTGGGAATATCCTATCTCTGACTCATTCTGTCAAATCTTTCTCTGATTTGTCACTTTGTCTGCCACTCTCTTTCAAATGGTTGCTTCCTTTTTTTTTTTTTTTTTTTTTGGCTTTATTATGTATACAGTGTCTGTCTGCATGTACACCTGCATGCCAGAAGAGGGCATCAGATCTCATTATAGATGGTTGTGAGCCACCATGTGATTGCTGGGAATTGAATTCAGCACCTTTGGAAGAGCAGTCAGTGCGCTTAACCTCTGAGCCATCTCTCTGGCCGGGGTGCTTCCTTTTACCAACTAATTTTATCTCCATTGCTTGGGATTAAAGGTGTGTACTAAGGACTGTCTGTATTCCAGCCAGAGGGATTAAAGGTGTTCATTCCAGCTGGATCACTCAGACCTAGAAGGGTTTTGGATGTGACCAGAGCAGCCATGTTGCTGGATTCTGTACACTACTGCTGTGATGAAACACCGTAGCCAAAACCAGCTTTGGAAAGAGAGGATTTATTTCAGTTTGCAATTTACAGTTCATCCAGGGAAGTCAGAGCAGGAATGCGAGGCAGGAACTTGGCGGCAGGGACTAAAGCAGAAGCCTGGGAGGAATGCTGGTTACTGCCTTGCTCCCTATGGCCTGCTCAGTCTGCTTTCACATGCTACCAAGCACCACTTGCCCAGGGGTGGGCCCTGCCTCCAATGGGCTAGACCCTCCTCTGTCAATCCTTAATCAAGAAAATGACCCCACGGACTTGCCCATAGGTCACCTTGGTGGGAACATTTTCTTTCCATTAAGGTTTCCTCACCCCAAGTGACGCTAGCTTGTGTCAAGTTGACAAAAAACAAACCAACACAGGAATTCATTTCCTACGAATAGAGCCAGGGTGCAAAGGAAAAAGGAGGAGTCCTCTGTTAGTTGCTTGCCTTGTTGCTATTACAAAGAACTTGACAAAAGTAGATTAAAGAATGAAGGGTTCATTTGGCTCCCAGTTCCGTGAAGTAAGGGTTGTTGCAGCAGGGGAGCTAGGGGCAACAGGAGTTAGAGTCACTGTGCATTGCATCCACAGTCAGGAGGCAGAGAGCTATGAGTGCTTGCGCTGCAGCTTGCTTTCTCCTTTTGATTGCGTTCAAGGCCCCAGCTCATGGAAGGGTGACCCACATTCAGGGTGGGATTTCCCATCTAGTTACTCCACTCTGGAAATCACAGGAACACCCAGAGGCTTGTCTCTTTGGTATTCTGGGTCCTGTAATGTAAACAATATTAACAATCATAAATGAGAGGTATTGGGTGAGGTGCTTGCACTCTGATGTTAACCATGCTGTGAATTTGAGAACCTTGGATCCGTCCCAGAGTATTGATGTGCCAGGAACATCAATACTTGGAAGTACTGGTTTCCAATACTTGGGAAGAAGAAGCAGTAGAAGGATGCTTACCTCTCCACCATGAAAAGACACACGCTTATATAGTTACCATACAGGAGACAGAGAAAAAATAGAAGACAGTAAAGAGAAACAGCTAAGGAAGTTCACACAGCTGTGGTAACACAGCTCTCTTTTATTATGAAGGACACACTTTAAAAGTAAAGATGGTACAAATCTCTCTCTCTTTCTCTCTCTCTCTCTATCTGTCTCTCTTTGTCTCTCTCTCCCTCTGTGTGTGTATATGCGAGCAGTTGTGGTGTGTGTACTTGTCTGTGTGTGTGTGTGTGTGTGTCTATGAATGCCTGTGTCTGTGTCTGTCTCCATGGATATATATATATATATATGTATATTTGTTTTTATGTGTGTGTTTGTGCATATGTATCCCTTTGTTCTGTATATGTGTGCCTGTGTGTGTTTCTGTCTGTCTGTCTATCTCTATGTGTCTATCAGTTTGTGTATGTATGTGTCTCTGTGTATCTCTATGTGTGTGTTTGTTTCTGTGTCTGTGTGTATGTATGTCTCTGTGTGTGCCTCTCTCTCTCTCTCTCTCTCTCTCTCTGTTTGTGTGTGTGTGTGTGTATGTGTGTGTGTGTTAGTGGAAGAGTTGATTCCAAATCCCTGATACTAAGTGTAAATTTCTGCAGTCAGGTATTTCCTTTAACTTTTAAAAAAATTATTTAGGAGGTTATCTTTAAAAGATTTATGACATGTACTCAAATAATTCAGGTCTGCTCGTTTAAAAGTTAAGGTGAACATAAAGCTTCATTTGCTACTGTTTTCAAATGGGAAAAGTGCTTTTCCTCAAATACTTTAAAATATCCTTTTTAGTAATAGCATGAGAAGGGTATATTTTATTTGCCTCAGGAGCTGTGTTCCTGAAATATAAGTTACATTTTTATAATTCAAATTGAATAGTGATATTCCCTGACTCCCCATTATGTAAAGACAGCCCTGTGTGTGTTAAAGGCAGAGGACGCATAGGTCATACCCTGTTTCCAATAAAAGCAAAATTGAGTAGCAAGAGAATGTACAACTGGCTGAAAAGTCAGCAGACAGGAGAATCAGTGGCTGTCTAAACAGTCGGCAATCTCAGTGCTGGGGAGAGATGGCGGCTTTGATTTCTAGCCAGATCATTAAATGTACCAACTTCCTTCCTGGGAAATTTCTTTGATTCTGCCTCTCCTGTTGTTCTGGGCTTCCCCAGCTTCAGTTATCATCAGCTCTTCTTTTGTTTTATCACTGACGAAGCCTCATTCTCCCCCCTCCCTGGAAGTCAGGGGGAGCCATCTGTCCTACATTTAGAAGGCTACCTCTTAACTCAAGGATTAGCAGTGCACTTTGGGACTCTTTGGGTAGCCTCAAATCTACCCAGGTAAACTGTGATTAATTTCACTTACCAGTTTGAAGGGCTCACAGCTGTCTTTACAGCTAAATGAGGATTTACGGAGGTGCTGGCCTCCCTGGTGGCAGAGACAATTCCCCAAACTGCAGGAGTTCTGAGCTCCCTGGAGTAGGTCCTTCTGCAAAGGGTGGAGTTAGCAGGAACACACAGGACCATGCCCCTCTGAGACTTCCGCAAAATGCAGATCCAGGGGGAAACCTTGGAAAATAAATTAAGTTGAGGACTTTCTTCCTTTTTTATTTATTTTTTTTCTTTTTTTCCAGCTCATATTTGAAGAGATTTGTGTTCTTTTACATGCACAGCTGTGGAGTCTCTCGGGGAGTTTCTTGTTCTTTTTAATTTTTGCATAACAGCCAAAAACCAAGATCCAGGCACCAAATGTGGTATGAGAGGCCCACAGACAACCTGAGTGGATTTACCAGTGGACACGAGCTTAGGAACTGATTAAACTGAGGCAGGGTGCTGACAGCTAGACTGCTCCTGGGCAGCATGTTGAGGGAGACGGCAGAACAGGTGCGATGGAAGGCTTTGTTTGCAATCGGTTTTGCTATTTCTGTTTGTTTAATTCTCACTGTGGCTCTGACCATTTGTATAGGCTTGGTGAAATTAGTGGACCTCCAGTTACACTGGTGGAATAAACCTTTATTATGTAAGAGAACCTCGGGAGACAAATTTCAGATTCAATTCTGATTTTCCTATTACTAGCTGTATGTCCTCCTTGGCCAAATGATTTAGTCTTTACTTCTTTATTTCTTTGTTAAGTCAGTCTGAATAAGCCGTATAACCTGTCCTGTTCTTAATACTGAAAGAAAGGTCATAAAGTGCTTGCTGCCGCTGGTCACTGTTACAAGCACGTCTGTGTTCAAGTGCTGGTTGTCATATCTAACGTGTGTAAAAGCGGAGGCACCCGAGTTAGATAGCATGTCTGGTGACCCATCGCTCATAGCTCCATTAGGAGTTAACTAGAAAGATCTGGGAGGGGAAAAATCTAAAAGTCTCCCATGAATGCATGCTCCCGAATTCCCCTCGGGGTCTGCATCTGTTAACTCTTAGAGGGTAAGAAAACAAGTAGCAGCGCTTGCAGCCAAGCCTGACTGGCACCGCGTGGTGGAAAGGAGAGCACCAACTACCACAAGCTTTAGCGCACACACACACACACACACACACACACACACACACACACACATGCACACACAAAAGTGAAACAAAATTAAATTCTATGAGGAAAAAAATGAAGAACACCATATTTATGTACTGTATCTCATTAGGCCTCGCAAAAATGTAATGTTGTCTGTGTGTATATGTGTGTGTGTGTGTTTCTCCACTCCCTTTCCTCCTCCCACTCCTGTCTTCCTCTCTTTTCCCCTTTTCTCATTCTTCCCTTCATACTGAAGGTTGAGCCTAAGGCTTTATGCATGTCAAGCAAGTACTCTAACACAAAGCTACCCCCAACCCTAATTTACTTGTTTGTTTGTTTGTTTGTTTGTTTGTTTGTTTAGAAAATGGAGTCTCATTAAATTTTTTCAGTCTGACCTTCAACCTGTGACAGTTCTTCAGCCCCCTGAGTGCTCAGGTTGCCACTGTGCCAGGTCATTGGTAAACTTTGTACCATCTTTCTGATTGTGCCTCCTGCTGTGTCCTCCTGCGTGTCTGCGTAAAGTTCTGCGATGAGGCTCTCTTCTATGTTCTCCCACAGTCTCACTCTGTCTCTTAGCCTCCATTCATATAAATCCCTTTATATTTAGATCTGTTGAGTGTGCAACAATTTTTAAAGATATGTAACATTGGTGCTGAAATGACTCGCTGGACAATCCGTTGTTTTCACTTGGAAACCCACTCTCCTGGCCTCGTGCAACTTCTTCCTTTTCCTGATACCTGGACCTACATTTTCAGGGTCCAACTACTGTCATCTCTGTCATGTCTTTCACCGTGTCATCAATTAACCTGTCCCTGCCTGCCTACTGGAACTGCTGCTGTGGGCCCAGCTTGCTTCTGAACCTCGCTCATACTCCCTAGACATCATTGTTAGGTAAGTCAACGCCTGGTTCAAGCGGCCCCTGGGGAGGCCACATGAAACTGCCCCAGTGTCCATGGCTGCTCAGACTCCTTCACAGGCCCACCACTGATGCCCTCCAGGGACAAGGCTGGGCTGGAGGACACTGGGCTACTCCCACACCCCAGCGCTCATGGACGCTTGCCCCCTCCCCAACTCCTGCAACAAGCCTGCAGGATTCCAAAAACTCTTCCTCTTCCCCCCAACTCTTAAAAAAATATTTCAAATGCAGCCAGGAAGGACACTGGTCCTGCAGCTGCCTCAACAAGCCATACCCTGCCCACCAGCAGACTGGCCTCTGGAAGTCAAAATGCTCCCATGCAGGCTTGTCCTCTGAGCCCAGCCATGAAGGTTCAAACAGTGCAAGAGCCACAGACACTTCCAGCCTTCCAGCTCCTTGGCCTGGCAGAGGACAGATGGCTCCTAGATTCAGCAACCTCCACCACACATGCTGAGCTGTTTTAACCCCACTGTGGATCCCACAGTCATACTGCCAACCTCTGCTTGGGAGGCTTCAGATGCCTTCTCAGTCTTCTTCATATGCAGAAGACCAGGCCTTACTCCTCACTTCTAGAACTGCTACTGGCAGGTCTAGACACAGTCTACTTTGTTACCAGACTCAAAACACGTGCCTCAGATGTATTTAAGGTCTCCTAAACAGATGTAAAATGCTTTATATTTCTTCTGGTTGTTATGCCACTATTGTATTTACTGTCCAGAGCTTTGACATCTATCACTAAAGCCCTAATTGATTAATCTAACTCTGATTAAAAAACAAAAAAACATTCTATCCACTATCATGGTTCCAAGCTCTCAAGATTTTAAAATTCCTTTGGTTTGTTTTTTAAGTAGACTTAAAAGTTGTTTCTCATTGTGCTAGATTTATATTCATCCAGTCTTCAGGATAGAGGGAAAAAAGTCCCTCTTCCATGATGTGTAATCATACTAAAAGTCAAGATCCAGTGAGCTTCTGCCCCTTCTACTTCATGGAAGGCTTCTGCCTTTCCAAGGCTTACTTTGAAGACTGTTTATGCTGTTAGCACAAAGGTGTTTGTCCACTGCCTTTTCTACAATGTATATTTCACTAAAGATTACAATGCTGATGCTAATATGTCCAAAGTTCATCTCCTCTGTAAACTTAAAAAAAAAACTCTTATAAGCTGCAGGAGGTCTGCCTGAATCCACCTCTCAGGTCAGATGGAATCCAGATGGATACGGCCGGTCAATGGCTTGAGTGTCCCACCTATTGCCTAGAGCAGGGTGGGACTCCTTCCCCCTTTCCCTGGCTTTGGGAGTCCCCTTTTCTGGCTACCTGATTGCTATATTCCTGCACCTGACACTGGCTGATTGGTGAGTCTTCCCTTCTGGTTGGCATAAACGTTCCCTTTTGCTCAAGAGACATTGATCATCTGGCACCTCTCTGGTTCACTGGGGAAGAGAGGCACCCCCAATCACAGCCTACAGTCAGCTCTTCTCACCCACCCTCATACAAACACCTTCTCCTGGGTGAATCATCTTTTTCTACGGGCACATTTTCCAGCTTTCTCTTCTTGAACGCCAAAAATCCTAGTGCCAGGTGAGGCCGTGTCTCTCAAGCATCTGCCATGTGACCCCTGGCACAGCTCGTGACAGCCTGCTCTGCCAGCTTTCACCATCGAGTTTCTGGTTCTCTTGTACTTTGTGGGCACGCCCCAAAGTCTGGAAGAATTTATTTACTTTTCTCTCTTCATCCATAGGGATTGCATCTTCCACTGTACCTCCAGACTCTCCTGTGGAGAGTCTCCTAGATAACTTCAGATCCTTACTCCTAGTGCTCGCTTTAAGGGCTGCCGAGCCCACAAGCCTCTGCAACCAAACTTGGCCTCAGTATTCCTTAGATGACAGATCCAAAGCAAAACCTTTTTAATTGCTGTCAACAATCGGGTAAATGAAGGTTTCCATGTTCAAGCTCTTTCTCTTCTTTGCTCAAAACCTTCCCTCTCTGCTCAATTTTCCAAAAAGTTTCAAATGTACACCTAAAAGGAATTTTCTCCTTAACCTATATAACTTTGTCTTCTGCCCATGTATATGTTCCTGCCAGACCCAGGTGTTTCCTAAATCCACAACAGCACCAAAGCAGCGATCCACAGGTGTTCCAGTCTGACCTCGAAGACTGTGTCAATCCCCACCTGCACTTTCTAGCCATGGATGTTCCCATAGATCCTGGACAGCATCAAAGCAGTCCACTATTCCTGGACTTGGCCAACATTTCAGCCTTTTGGCTCCCCTCTCACCCACCCCAGTGTCAGCAGGAAGTATCCAAAGATGACTGATTTCATCGCCCATTATCCATTTATTATCAACAAAAGGCTGGAATAGTGTGCTTCAGGCCCCAGACAAACAACTCCAGGTTCTCCCAGCATTCCTCAGTCTCTATCTGCTGCTGAGCATGACTATCAAATCCCACCCTCTACCCTGAACTTTACAGGGCAGGGGTTTCCTCTCCTCTTTCTCCCTCTCTCTTTCTCTTATCCCCTTGTATAGTGGCCAAGAGCTGCTTCCAATGAACCTACATTTATAGACTTTACCTTGTCTTATATGAGAAGCAGCCCAACGTCCTCCTCCTCACCTCGCCATCCCTCCCCAGCTCCTCATTGTTTTTAATTAAACAAAGAGGGAGGCATGTTTTGTTGTGCAGGTAACTCAAGTGGCCTGCCCTTCACGCCCGTTAGGGTCCCGACAACGTTCTATGTCTCTACCTGAGTCCAATGTCACCCCCTGGGCCAGATGCTTCAGATATAACCCATCTGCCTCCTTCCTCCCCACTCCACTCTCTCTGCTTCAGCTTCTCCCCCAGGTGTCCCTCACCATCCCCCTCTCTCTCCTCCTATGTTCTCCCACTGTCTCTCTCTGTCTCTTCTCCTTACCCCAAATAAATCTCTTTGAATTAAAAAAAAAAAAGTTTTGCAATGAAAAGAAACATGATACTCCCCATGCTTGGCAAATCCATTCTATTTCCCACCTCTACCACAGCTTTCAGGAAACTGACCTTTTCTCTGCTTCCATTTAGTGTCTTCCTTTTATTGACTCTTCCCGCCTTGTTGAGCAAGCCCAGATCGCCCTTGCTGTTGGACTTAACAATAACTACCCTTTTACAGTCATGAAAACAGAACACCTCTTGTATTCCTTCATCTTATTTCCTTGCTCAGCTCCTTCTAGCAGCTCAGTCTCAGATGCCATTTTGTTTAATCTCTTAGAAGTATTAGGTCTTCCTTAAAGCACTCTTTGCCCTTTGTTTTAATGGTATTTGTTAATATCCTCCTTCTCCTTGTGAGTCCACCTGGAAGCACAAGGCTCTGTTTGGTTTGTGGCTCTGTGCTGCATGATCTCCTCCATGTGGCTGCAGATTGTCTCCTGTACTGAGAGTCTGGTTTCAAGATCTCTCAAGTTCTCTTTCCCTCTTAATTGTCACATCTATCTATGCAGCTGCCTTCTGGATACCCAGTCTAAACTGGTTTACTGTGATGACTGTGCACTCATATTCCCCCAAACATGCTGCCGTATACCCCATTTTAACGGGCAGCAGTGCGATTTTCTGGGGGGCAGAAACCTAGATACTTCATCCTGCTCTATGGGGTTTTTAGACAAGAGTGGGTCCACTGTATGCCCAGCACACAGGGCAAAGCTTGATATTCGTAGGGACTCATACTGAAGGAGTGAGTTAGTTACTTCTTACTCAGTACCTCAATGATCTTTTTTCAGTATTTGGATCTAGGGCCTGTATATGTTGGACAAACCCTCTGTAACCTAGCTCCTCCAGACTTAAGCAATTTTGAAGCCACTGTTAAAACAACCATATTTATAGCTTAACTATCAGTTCCTTCTATCTCCCAGCCAATTTTTTCTGCCATTGGTTAAAATTACCATATTTATATTGCCAGACATGCACTCTTGTCTTATTTTTGCAGCCTTCAGCAATATTAACCATGGATCTTGATTACAGCAAACACCTAAGTATATTGATTTTTGATTGAAGTTATGAAGTTTATTTGCTAGTGGTATATAAATTATGTAAAAACTGACTTTTAATTGTATGTAACGCTGCATATAATCACTAGAGGGTGTGGCAGCTTGGGGCTTTTTTATTATTTTTATATTTTTATATCAACTATAGTCTGTTCACTTTGTATCAGAGCTGTGGCCCCATTCCTCGTTCCCTCCCAATCCCACCCTCTCTTCCTTTTTTTCTCCCATGCCCCTCTCCCAGTCCACTGATAGGGGAGGTCCTCCTCCCTTTCCATCTGACCCTAGTTTATCATGTCTCATCAGGACTGGCTGCATTGTCCTCCTCTGTGGCCTGGAAAAGCTGCTCCCCCATCAGGGGGATGTGGTCAAAGAGCCAGCCACAGAGTTCATGTCAGAGACAGTCCCTGTTCCCATTACTAGGGAACTCACCTGGACACTGAGCTGCCATGTGCTACATCTGAGCAGGGGTTCTAGGTAATATCCATGAATGGTCTTTGGTTGGAGTATCGGTCTCAGAAAAGACCCCTGTGCCCAGATATCTTGGTACTGCTGCTCTCCTTGTGGAGCTCCTGTCCTCTCCAGGTCTTACTAACTCAGCTTGGGGCTTCTTTAGCTTCTGAAATTGTCACTTCCGGGTATTGCCCCCAATATTATTATACTATCAATGACTCTTATAATAGGATTTACATACAAAAGATGACATTCTGAAGAAGAGTAATGATGAAAGGAAATATGAAAGGAGAGGACTACAAGGGAAACAAGAAAAGAAATAACACAGAATCTGAAAAGTAAAAGGCAGAGAAAGCCATGAGTCTGTTTAGGTGGTGGCTCGCCCTGCAATGCAGCCAGAACAGAGAAGGCCATCGCGATGACTCCAGCCGATGGATCTCTTCTGGACCAGTTACTGGGCTTAGACTCCATTCGGTCAATGTTTGTTGAGCTTCAACAGTGTGCTAACAACTACACGGAAAAGTCTCCTAAAAGAGCTTAATGTGTGAGGCTTTATTTGCTTCCCAGGAAGGAATTCTCACCTCACTGAGGCCTGGCAGAATCTTTGGGAACAAACCAAGTTGTATGCGAGCTACACAACTCTTGTTGAGCTCCCATGGCCTTGACTCTTAGAATTGGGAAGTGATGTCTGAAACCATATCAAGTTCAGAGCTGCCTGCTCTCCCAAATGTACACTTTTAGAAACTTTGCTAATTTTTCTCCCAGTACCAAATACGTTAAATTTGATAAACAGAAGTTGGCAGCGAGACACAAGAAGGCGCTATCAATAATGCAGTTGTTTTCCAGAGAGCACTCCATTACACTTGGCATTTGGAAATGAAAGGCGCATTTTTGTGTGACACACAGAACAAATTGCTCCAGACAAATAAGGCACCTGGGAAACTGATGCCTTCAGCTGGGTGCCTTCAAGTCGTCTTTATTTTGTATGCAAGTTCTCTTGTATTTTTCTCTTAGTTTTTGAAATTAAAATTTTACATCTTAACAAAACTTACAAGGCATCTAGTTGTTATAAGGCCCAGGTGATCATTTGAAACTCAGAGTAGGCTTTGTCCACTGTAAGGTTTTAAGGGCTATGAACTTATGCAGTTTTCTCCTTGGCTGACAGGCACACAGCAGAGAACAAGACACCACATTTCCAGACACTGAATAATCCAGCTTCACCTAATTCCCAATCAGAAGGCAGTACATTTTCTAAACACTGATCTCTATTCTGAACCCACTGAAGTCTGGAAACACCTAGTGACCTGAACAGCAGAAACACCTGAAGCCCTGAGGCAGAGTCCTTCTCTGAAGAAGAAAAACAGGAGGAATATTTCATGTGAAAGGCATTCTTCAGGGTACACATCAGCTTTCCAAGCCAGTGAGAGAATCTACATTTATCTCCAGTTTGTCTTTTTGCTTCCATTTGGAGGATGGGTGTAAAAAAAATTATAAACATTACAAACATGCTTACCTGGCAATACCAACACCAGCCTCTGAAAGGCAGTGAGAACCCCATGGCTAGGAACTGGACCACAGATAACAATAACAACAACTACCAGCAACTATTAAGTGTTTGCCATGCTTACCCGCTGCACAGAGAATTTCATCTGGATTATCATACTTTTCATCACATCACCCCTGGCTCACACTCTGTTTTACTGAAGAAAAAAACAGAGATCTCAAGAAGTGTCTGTCAAGGTCATGCAACTAGGAACTTGTTGAAGTATGCACCTGAACACATGCTTTTTATTTTGATTTTAAATGACTCTTTTAGGCACCAATTTTCACTGCAAGCTTAAGCAGAAAATAAGAGAGTGCCTCTGCCCACTCACCTACAAGGTCCTGTACAAGAGGGATATGTTTGTAATAACCAGTAAACTGCATCAGTAAATACTCTGCATAGTACATAGCTGGTGTGGAATTCACCTTTTGTGATGAACATTCTATGGGTTTTGATAAATGTACTATGACGTGTGTCTACCATTACATAACCATACTAAATAATCTCATCAGCCAAAATATATTGTTTTCCTTATTCATCCCTCTATTCCCTTAATGTTGGTCATTTCACTGTCTCCTTAGCTTAGACTTGTCCAGACATCACAGGGTCAGAAGCAAAAATGTGTGTGGCTTTTGTTCCAGATTGAGTTCTTTTGCCCAGCATCAGGCATTTAAGCTTCCCCCATGCTTCTTTAATGGCAGCATCAAATCTCATTTATTTTCAGTGCTGAATAATATTCTGCTGTTTGGATGTACCAGTACTTATTTATCCTTTCATTTATTAGGTATATCTTAGTTCCAATTTTCAGCAAGTAGACATGGTACAGCCATCTCTGTCTAACTTTTTTTTGGGGGGTGGCTATATGTGTAGAGGAATTTTAATCATAGAAATATTTGACAGAATGAATCAGAGATAGGATATGCCCTACTCTCACAAGGACAGGAAAGAGAGGTTACTTAAGAGCAGTGCAGAGCTAGTCCTGATGAGATCTGATAGGCTAGGGTCAGAGGGAAGGGGAGGAGGACCTCCCCTATCAGTGGATTGGGGGAGGGACATGGGAGGAGAAAAGGGAGGGTGGGCAGGATTAGGAGGGGGAGAGAGAGGAGGCTACAGCTGGGATACAAAGTGAATAAACTATAATAAATAAAAAAATAAATTTAAAAAGATACATATCACCACAAAATAAAAAAGAAGAGCAGTACGGGAAGAGAGAGTGGGGGTTGAGTTCAGTGCAGTTCAGTTGAGTTCAGTTCAGTTTGCGCAGTTCCATTCAGTTCTTTTCAGTTGATGCAGCCAGTGGAGTTCAGTTCATAGAGTTCAGAGGCAGTATTTCCAAGCAGAGCAATTCAGTCAGAAGTGAGAGAGGGCAGTTTGAATCAATCAGCGTGGAGAGAAGTTTGAGACAAAACTGAGTTGAACCAGCCAGCCAGAGTTCAGAAAGAACTAGAAAAGGTGAGCTTATTCAGCAGTAAGTCTCAGAGGCTGAAAACATAATAGGCCTAGGTTAGCAGACTGAGGCTAGAATCATGGAGATTAAACAGCAAACTACTGAATAGGTTATTGAAGAAACCAAGAAAGAAATAAAGAAAAAATTTACGTGGAAGAAGAGAGAATAGAAGGACACAGAGGGGATAAGAGCCCCATGAGGAGACCAACAAAGCTAAAAAAATATGAGCCCAGGTGGTCCTGCAGAGACTGATGCATCAACCAAGGACCATGCATGAAGAGAACCTAGACCCCCTGCTCACATGTAGCCAATTGGCAGCTCAGTCTTCATGTGTGTTTCCAAGTAAGGGAAGCAAGTGCTCCCTCTGTCATGAATTCTGTTGCCTGCTCTTTGATCATTTGTCCTTGACAATGTGGCCTTTCCAGGCTTGGAGGAAGAGGATCCAGGCAGTCCTGATGAGACTTGATAAGCTATGGACAGATGGCAGAGGATGAAAACTCCCCCTTTCAGTGGACTAGGGGAAAGGGATAAGAAGGAAAAGGGAGGGAGGGTTGGAACTGGGAGGAGTTGAGGGAGGGGGCTTCAATTGGGATATATAATGAATAAATCGTTAAAAAAAATTTAGGATCATTTGATAAAAACAAAAATACAGCATACTCAATTCAAGTCTCTGGAATACAATGAAGCCAGTCCCAACAGGGAACTTTATAGATGCTAAATGTCTATAGTTAGATGTCAGAGAGATATCAAGTAAACAAGTTAAATATGAGCCTTGAGAAAAGCGGAAAAAAAAAAAAAAAAGCCAAAGTCAGCATTTGACAGAAACACATAATTAAGATTATGGCAGAATTGTTGAAATAAAAATTTTTTTAATTACATCAATGAAACAAAAAGTTATGTTTTTGAAAAGATAAACATGATTGACAAATTAACCAAAAGAAAAAAAGAGACACAAATTAATAAAATAAATGAAAGTAGCCATTATGACATAAGCCAATAACATTTATAAAACCATCAGTATACTCTCTAGAAACACACATCACACTAAGTTGGAAAAATCTAAAAGAAATGTATGAATTTACAGATGCATACAAATTAGAAAGCTAAACCAATGCGAGATAAATCATTTCAACATACTTACAAGAAGCAATGAGATTGAAGCAGAAATATAAGCTCTCCTACTAAAAATGTCTGGATCCAGATGGATTCACTGCCAAATTCTACCAAACCTTCAAAAAAACTAACACTAGTACTTCTCATATCATTACATAAAATAAGAAAAGATGAAACATTACAAAACACCTTTTAGAAAGACAGTATTACCCTATTAAAGCCCTGTATCAGCACAACAACAAAAAAGAAAATTGTAGACCAATCTTCCTGAACAGTTAAAAAAAAAAAAAAAACCCAAAAAACAAAAAAAAACTTCTCAATAAAAACTTACAAACTGAATTCAAACACACCAAAGGGCTGAAGAGGCAGCCCAGTGGCTAAGAGTACTGATGCTCTTGAGGAGGACCTTGGTTCAGTTTCTAGTACCCACATGGTACTGGAGACTGGAAAATTTTTAGTTTAAAGCTACCATGGGCTACAAAGCAGGTTTCCAGGCTAGCTTGAGCTGAAACTCTGCTGAAAAAGAGGAAGAAGAGGAGAAAAGAAAGGGAGAAAATTATTAGTGAAAACAGCAGGAGGAGGAGACAGGTAGGGAGGAGGAAAGAAATAAGAAAAGGAGAGAGGGAGGAGGAAGATTGTAGAGTTGAAACTGAAGGTCAACATTATTGATTTTCTTCTTTGTACATTGACATGACTTTCTATCATCAGTTCTAAGACAGCCTCTGAAGTGCCACACACTGGTCATTAACCTTCTGTTGAAAATGTGTGAAGGTGAATCACCAAGACACTCAACTGTTGATGAAGCTTAGATATCTTGCAATAATTTTCAGGATACAGTTTTAGTTTAAGAACAAAAGACACATCAAAGTGATGAAACTCCAATCACTCCCAAAATATTGAAAGAGAGAGTTTTAGGTTAGATTATCAGAATCTCTCTCTCTCTCTCTCTCTCTCTCTCTCTCTGTGTGTGTGTGTGTGTGTGTGTGTGTGTGTGTGTTTCTCTCTCCTTCCTCCATCCTTTCTTCCTTCATTTTGTTTGGATGGGTCTCACTGTTTAGTTCTGGCTGGCCTGGAACCTGCTATATAGACAGGTTTATCTCAAATTCACAGAGACCCACCTATCTCTTGCCTCCCAAATGCTTATTAAAGGTTAACCCTAACATACCTGGCTAGAATGTCTTAAAGTTTTTATGTGGGGAAAAGTATGATAGAGATATAGAAATCAAGAGTCACTTTCCAAGCATCTTACTCCATGGTTTGTTTGTCTTTTATTAAAAAAAAAAAATCACTTATTAGACCTAACACTTTTACACGCCAGTTGCTCAGATGAAGGGATATAGTCTTAAGCGTTTCTTTGAAATGCAAGACTTTCTAATATAGTCTTATAAAAAGTTCTTATAACTTAAGATGAACAAGAACTCTTTCAAAATTAAATGCAAAACATTTTTAGGCATTATCTAAATGATGCCTAAAACAAATGTGAATTGTCTCATAGACAGAATCATTAAATAATAGAATCTATCTTAGTCCTCTCTTTTTCTATGTCTGTGATAAAAACTGGCCAACACCAACATGGGGAAGGTTTACTTCACCTTACAACTCTCAGGCCCCACTTCATTACTGAGGAAAATCAAGGCAGGAACCCAGGAAGGACAGGAACCTGGAGGCAGGAACTTAAGCGGACACCACCAAGGAACACTCCTTGTTGCTAGAGAGATGTTGCCTACTGGATTGTTTTTTTATTACAACCTGAGACCCTTTGCCCGGGGAGGCCACCACACACAGATCTGGACCCTAGATCATCAATCGTTCGTCAAAATTTTCCCTTCAGACTTACCTACAGGATAATCTGATGGAGGCATATCCTCAGTGGAGGCTCCCTCTTCCCAGATGACTCTCTAGCTTGTGTTAAGTTGACAACAAACAAACAAACAAACAAACCTTAACCAGCATAGGGTCATTATAATTTTTATTTCTTTCCTTGAGGTAGAAGAGTTTACAGCAGACTTCTAATTATAGTATGAAAGGCAGACAAAAACAAGTTGTATTTAGTATAACAGAAAACTAGTGGTTTGTTGTTTTGTTTCTTTTTTTTTTTTTTTAATTTTGAGACAGAGTCTTATGTATCCCAGGTTGACTTACAATTAACTGTGTAGTCAATGATGACCTTGAACTTCTGATGCTTTGGCAGTTGAAGGCCACTGGGATAGAAAGAGTCAGCTTTCTTCAAGGAGGTGGTACATGTTAGGATGCCCATTCTCCGGTGGGTGATCCTACCCATCTGCATACTAGCAGCACAGGGAAAAAGGACTAGATGGACTGTTTAAAAAAAAAACAGAATTTGGGAGGCAGTGTGGTGAAGGGAGTCTGGAGGAGTTAGAAAAAGAATGGGGGTTGATATGATCAAAACACATTATATGCATGTAAAAAATTATCAAAGAATGATTTTAAAAGGTACATCAACTATAAAAGTTTAAGCAGCACGATTAAGTGTTTGGGGAAGAATCAGTAAAATAAAGTCATAAAATGTCATATTTGCTGCCAGAAAATGCCAAAGTATTTGAAATAAGCTGTCAATCAACAAATTTAAAATCAAGGAAGATTTTTATTTTCTGGTAACCAATTAATTAGCAATGGTTTTATATCTCAGTACCTTCCAGAGAAAAAGACTAAGCTAGTTCCAACTGGAGGAGGCAAGAAACTGGCCTTCAGACACCATGTTTGGGAAACAGAGCACCGATGTTCTGTTCCCTAGGGATGTGGTTCTTAGTTCTCTGTGGTGTTGTGTCTCCTCAAGAAGGACAGGTGGTACAGAGCTGAAAGACTTTCTAAGATGTTCATGGACATAGTCTTGATTAAAGTTGCTGGGCTGTCCAAACTGACTCCCTGGCTATTAATGCTCTGAAGGACCCCATACATGCTCACCCCCCTCCCCCAAGAAGAATTATGATAATCATGCAGTTTGGGATTTATTCTGTGCTGGAAAGCGTCAGCAATGCTGTGAGCATCACTTACCACATTTTGTTCTTATGCACCTCTAAGGTAGGTCCTAACCTTATCTGCTCTTTCAGGTTTCCATTTCCCACAGACACTGGGCAGAAGAGCCTCTCGTTGGCTTCAAGCTGTCTAACTACAGAGCCTTTCCCCTTAGCTTTGATTTCACACACACAGCCCGTTCAGTCATGGGAAAAGTCTTAATCATCCTCAAACAAACATTACAACAGAGCCCTGCTCATCACTACCAACTAAGCAGCCATCGCATCTTCCACAAGAGCTTCTGAGTTTTATAAAATGCCTCATTCTCGCCCTGGGCGTAAACACTGAGGAGGGGGGTTGGTGAAGAAAGAAGGGGGCCTTTTCTCGACCACAGAGCTGATTAATTTACAATTAGCAAAGGCAAAAGGTCCCTTTCTGAAACTTATGCTTAGGGCTCTACACAGAAAACTTAGTCTCTTTGGAGTGGAAAGACAATCCGTCACCAGACAAGAACAACTTTCTAGAACTCAAACTTCTCCATTGCAGCATCAAGTCTCTGGGACGTCTTAGCTATGGAAAGAAATAAACAGACTAAGAAACAAGTACTGAGAGAACAGTACTCTGAGCAGCTGTAGCTCCGTCACCCACACTCAATGCCCATGTACATGGTACTTAGACTGGTACTAGCATGGTGTTCTTTATACGGTTATAGCTATTACCCTATTGAGACTTCATGATCCTTCATTTTTAAATAATGGTGCAGGATCCTAGAAAGAGGAACTAAGCAGAGTACAGTGGTATGCACGTGTAATTCCAACACTCAGGAGGCCAAGGCAAAAGGATCACAAGTTGAAATCCAGCCTGGACTTTATAGCAAGACCCCATTACATAAAAAAAAAAAAAAAATCAAAGCAAGAGCAAAGAAAAAGACAGTTCCTAATACTTGGTTCAAATGCTCATTCACCCATATTATTTTCATGACTGATTCTTTTTTCAACCCTTGGTCCTGTGCCTATTAGGTTATGCCTCTATCACTGAGTTATAACTCTGGCCATATAATAAAAACATTTTTAAAAAAAGATATACTTGGGCTGGGCCATAGCTCAGTGGTAGATGCTAGCCTAGCCTGAAAAGGGCCTAAGTTCAAACCATGGCATTGAGAAACAAAAAAATTATGTACTCAAAGCAATATACACACATTGCTTTTAGTTGTAATACCACTTTAGTCTCTTCCTCATCATCACTCTACTCATTTTTCTTTCTAAATAATAGTACTGACATTTGGAAAAGACTAAGAAGTTATTATAGAATGCTTTACATTACATTGGTATTTAGTTGTTGTTGTAAAGGAGTATCAGCTGAGCTAGACTCCCTTCATCTTCATGAGTCCAGCTGTGTCCATTTTCAAAAGATCACCATAGACAGCTTTGTTGTGTAGGGTCAAGGACGCTCCTGCTTGGAACCCCTCACCCATGCTCTGTAAGTAACCCCAGTAAACTCATTGGTTTCTCCAGGGTGAGCTTTGTTACAAAATAGCTATAATTTTGATAGTGTTATGAAGCATAATGTAAATATCTGATGTGCAGATATCTGATATGTGACCCCTGTGAAAAGGTCACTTGACCTCCGACAGGGTCATGACCCACAGGTTGAGAACCACCGACTTATTCTATGACAAACACATTATGAAATCAGTCAGTTGGTGGCTTCTAGAGCTTGGATCCACATCTCTCCCCCCCCCCCCCCCCCAGTTTCCCACATTCTAGACTTTCAGTAAGTATATGGCATCTTCTGGGAGACAGTTGAACTGTTAGGAGCTCAGTAGAAGAGAGGTAGGTCATAGATTCTGTGCCCTTAAGGTTATATTAAGATCCTGACCTCTTTTTTTTTTTTTTTTTCCTTTTTTCCTCTCTTTGTTTCCTGGCCATCATGAAGGAAGTAAGCATCCACCATCCTCAGTAAGTTTCCATTACAATGTACTGAACCATCACAGGCCCAAAGCAACACAGCCAAGGAACCACAGACTGGAACCTTTGAAACAGTGATCCAGAAACATTCCCTCCTAAAGTTGACTATCCCAGGTCTGGTATCCCAGCAATAGAAATACAGCTAACTACTGCTCTCACTGACACTAGCATTTTCAATGTCATGGTTGAGAACATTTGAGCTGACTCCCCCTTTCCCCATATGCACCATCTTCTCTATTAAAAAATAAGAATCAGTACCCAGTGCAACTGTGCTATAATGCCGTTCAGGGACCTCTAAGGAATTGCATGTCTTAGAAATCAGCACCAAGGTCTTCTGAACCCCACCAAAAAAAAAAAAAAACCCAAAAATGCAGTAGCAGTAAGCAATACCCCATGGACAAAGAGAATGTACTCTGCTCCCCTCCCCAGCCCTGGTGATTTGGGAAGTCTAAAGCTCCCCTCTAAATCACTCCAGTTCAAGTTTTTACGCTTCAGAGCCATTCTCTTTACTTATTTGGGCAGTGGAAAGGAATCACGATGTGTCTTCGGTTGCTCCCCCTGAGGGACAAAGATCAAGTGCCAGACCTGGAAGCAATATTGTGAGAGCCTGAGTGCTAAGTTCCCAGTAGGACTGTTGATGAACACCAAGCTCTACCTTGAGATCATCAGATGGTTGATAGTCAAGGCCGACTTATGCTTGCAGGAGCAGAAGGGTAAGAAAACAAAACGGATATAAATTCTACAAGTCTGGTTGCACTTGGTAAATACATACAAGAGAGAAAAGATACTGGGGCTAAAATTTGGGACTTTCTGAAAAGTGACAAGCCACAAAATGGGTATTTATTTTGGCCAAGTATTTTCTATAGATAAGATTATTTTACCAGTTCGTTGTGTGGTGGCCATGCTGAAAAACAAATTGCTCACAGCGTGAATAACTTATTTGCATGAGTTTCTGATCACTGGATGGACTAACTTTCTTTGCAAGTGGACACATTTGACTGAACAAATGGATGACCGGCTTTTATCAGATGTAGTGAAATGAGGTGTGGTGTGTAAACAGATGATGGGGGGACTGCGCAGGGCTGCTTGGACTTAGACACCTTTGGGTTTCTTAAACCTTTTCCAAAAAATAAAAAATTAAAGATGAGATCTACGGTACATACCACAAAATGAAGACTCATCCTTGGGGTAAGAAGGAGATTTGCTTTTTCAGTTAGGTTGAGTAAAAATGAGGAAGTTAAGACTTCATCCATGAGACAGTCATTGTTCAAAATGGAATACATGCTGCATGGTGAGATGGATTGCTATCAGTTGGCTGCCTTCTGCCTTTGAACCCATACCAATGATATTCATGAGCAATAAGTCAGACACACCCATGATGACAACCGAAAAGCCAGAACATGCCTAGCAGCACCAAGAGCTTTCCATTACTGAGAAACCCAAGCAGCTCAGTCTGCCGGACAAAAATCTTAGTTCTTGATATCACCTCCACCATAAAACATTTTGTTTTACACAGTCCACAGAATCAGCTAAACAGGGCGCATAGAGGCTCACGAAGACTGAAGTGAAAATCACAGAGCCAACACGGGTGTGAGCTAAGTCCTCTGCTTATATGTTATGGTTGTGTGGGTTGGTGCTCTTGTGGGACTCCTAACAGTGGAAGTGGGGGTGTCTCTGACTCTTGCCTGTGCTTGGGATCCTTTTCCTCCTCCTGAGTGGCCTTGTCCAGTCTTGATAGGAGGGTTTGTGCCTAGCCTTATTGTAACTTCTTATGCCGTGTTTTGTTGAAATCCCTGAGAGGCCTGTTCTTTTCTGAAGGAAGGAGTGCATATGAAAGAGAGGGGAGGAGGCTGGGGAGGAACTGGGAGGAGGAAGAGAAAGAGAGGCTTCAGTTGGAATGTAATGTTTGAGAGAAGAATTTAAAGTATACATATATTTTAAAAGAATATATATATATATATATATATATATATATATATATAT
>NW_026592510.1:19964245-19967042 GCF_907164565.1 Psammomys obesus
TATATATATATATATATATATATATATATTTAGCTTGAGTCTCCAAAAGATGAGGAAAGCAAAAGAGAAGGTAGTTTTTGCACAAAGCCTCACCAGGTTTGATGCTATTGGAATTTCCTAATAGTCAAACTGTCATAATCTAGGCCCAAGCACTTCATTTTGGCTCTTGAGAGATTAACCAGCCACTTGAATGCTGATTTAGTGCTTAAAAGACTAAAGACTTTAAAAGTCATGGGCTGGTAGCTTGCAGGGTTTTTAAAAGGAAAATAGATCTTCCTTGCTGTGAAGCCAGGAAGTCCAGTTGCATATATCTATTAAAAGCCAAGGCTTGTGGCCACCCCAAACAACTCCTACAACCCCCAAAGTAAGAGGACGCCTTCAAATCATATTACAGTCACCGCCTTATGATCCACACACAAAGACGTCACCACGTACTCTTAGCACTTTAATGTGAGTTTATGTGCTCCCAGTCCCATTGCCGCAGAAGGGACACAAGCGGTATAGTTAACTACTATACTACAGGAAATTTGATTCACAAACAACAGTATTTGTTAATGGTGTTGAAGTTACAGATCATGCTCATATAACAACAGAAAAATCTATTGTTGTCTCTGTAGATGCTGCAGGAAACCTACTTAAAATATCATTAAAGAACCATTCCACATCACAGGGGCCAAAGAGAAAGACTTAACATTAATTTGCAGAACAAAATCGGCCCAAGCCTACAAACAATCTATTAGCACATTAGGCAAGGCAGGGCTCTCCTCTCAGTTGTTTCTACTTGAGGAAGCCAAGGCCTTCTGGCAGCTTCCCTCCTGCTGCAAGCCAGCCCCCAACCCCTTTGCACCTGGACCCTGGTTTTGTGTGTATGTGTGTGTGTTATGAAGAGGGGTTATTTTGCCACTGAGAGGAGGACTTTCATGACTTCAAACATGGACATTAGATCAAGTTTTTTATCTTCCTTCATAATCCTGTCTTTGATGTCACCAGCCTGAAACCTCTCAGAATAAAAGGGGAGAGCTGTGAAAAGAGGCCTAGTTAATTTATACGTTTAAGTGCTGCTGCCCTAATTCGCCTGGGTAGCACTTTCATTGTCTTCTGCTTTGCATCCTAAAGGCAGGCTTACATCAGGCAATTATGAATGGCCCCTCTGAACAAATAATTGAAAACTCACAAGTTGTGGAGTCCAGTCCGGGTAGACAAGGCCTGGGTTGGAGGTGTGAGGTCAGACGTATTCCCTTGGGCACTATTAAAGTTGCAGGCTCTTCTCACAGAATCAGTATTTGTCTTACATTTGTTTTAATGGCGACTGATCAGGTAAACTGCATGTGCAGTCTCCCTGAGCGATCACGGGGAGCGATTCTCACAAAGCAGTAAGGGAGGCTGGGCACATTTGATATGTGCAAGCAGCAAATAAAGCATGGGGTACCAACGTGGGCACCCAATTTCAAAACTAACAATGGAAAATGGGTTTAATTTGGGGGAAGGGAAGGTCTACTGAGCTTTTATTTTTTTTTTTAATTTAAAAGTTTTTTTTTTTTTAAAAAAAAAAAAAAAAAAAAACAATCTCAGAGGTTTTCCCCCCCTTCCATACAGAGGAGAATGTCATCTGCACAGGGGACCCCAGCAACAGCAAGCATATTTGCACGTGTGCATTCATAGCCACACCACCTTAGCTTGCTAATTATGCACTAATTACTCCAAGCCAAATTCTGCCCTCTGCCGTGGGTGTCCAAATTAGTTACCTCGCGCTGTGTATTCTCCAAGGAAAAGATTTGTGCTGCCTTCTAGAAGAGCAGGCAGGATCTGCATTAACGGGAGCATTGGTACTAAATGCTCTTAACCACTGAGCCATCTCTCTAGCCTCCTTCACACCTGCTTTCATGTTATGTTTACATACATAATTTTATGGATCTGTATAAAGCCTATCTATATTTTATACATATAGATTTTATGTATCTATATAAAACCACAAATGAGAGAAAATATAAGTCTGGAACTTGCTTAATTCACTTAATACGATGATCTCCAATTACATCCATTTTTTTCTGTAGATTATATTTCTTTCTTTTTTTTTTATTTTCAAGACAGGGTTTCTCTGTGGAGCCTTGGCTATCCTGAACTCATTTTTTTGTAGACCAGGCTGGCCTTGAACTCACAGCAATCCATCTGCCTCTGCCTCCCTGAGTGCTGGGATTAAAGGCTTGCACCAGCACACCCAGCTTTATTCTGTCTTCTTACACATATAAATATACATATAAAGACAAAGGTGTGTGTGTGTGTGTGTATATATATATATATATATATATATAGAGAGAGAGAGAGAGAGAGAGAGAGAGAGATACATACACATACAGATACACTGCAATAAACACTGATGTGCAGGTTGCAAGTGTCTCTGTGATATGTTGACTCGGAGCCCTTCAGAAAGATAGCCAAGAGTTCTGTAGCTAGGTCACATGGCCATCCTAGTCTTGGTTTGTTTCTCGTTTTGTTCTGATTTTCAGAATGGCTGAGCTCCTTTACGTTCCCGCCACCAGTGCATCCTGGCCCCTTCTCTCCACGCCGTGGCCAGAATTTGTTGTTATTTGTGTTGTTAATGACTGATATTCTGACTGGGGCAAAATGGAATCTCAGTGTAGTTTGGTTTGCATTTTTCTGATGGCTGGTGAGGTTGAACCTTTTAGATAGATAGATAGATAGATAGATAGATAGATAGATAGATAGATAGATAGATAGATAGATAGATAGATGGATGGATGGATGGATGGATGGATGGATGGATGGATGGATGGAT
>NW_026592510.1:19967052-20058626 GCF_907164565.1 Psammomys obesus
GATGGATGGATGGATGGATGGATGGATGGATGGATGGATGGATGGATGGATAGATAGATAGATGGATGGATGGATGGATGGATAGATAGATCGATCATTTGTACTTCATCTTTTGAGAACTATCAATCCATTTCATTAACTGTTTTTTGTTGTTGTTGGTGGTGGTGGTGTTTTTGTTTTTGTTTTTCTTGGGGTCTCATTTTGTAGCCCCAACTGACCTGGAAGCCTGTATGTGAACCACGCTGACCTTGAACTCTCAGAGATCCACTTGCCTCTGCCTCTCAAATGTTGGATTAAAAGCATAGCTCACTACATCCAGCTCTCTAATTTCTATATGTTAATTTCTCTGTCGGCTAGCAGAGATTTTCTCCTATCTATAGGCTGTCTTTTTTTTACTGTTTCCTTTGTTGTATAGAAACTTTTTAATCTAACAAAGTCCCAAACTATTGACCTTGTTTCCTGAGGAGCCCTATTCAGAAAGTTCTTGCTTGTGCTTTCTATATGGGCCTGAATGTTTCTCTTATCTTTTTTTTTTTTTTTTTTTTTTTTCTTCTTGTAATTTCACATGTCTGGCCTTAAACATAAGTTGTTAACTGACTTTCAGTTTATTTTGGTAACCAGCAGAAGATAGGGGTTGAATTTCATTCTACATATAGGTAGTTTCGGTAGCATCATTTATTGAAGAGACTCTCTATCCAGTTGGCTGTGAGTGCTTAGGGTCATTTCTGAGGCTTCTGTTTTATTCATTGGGCTATGTGTCTATTTTGTGCCAGTAATGTGCTACTTTCACTGTTGTAGCTTTTGTAGTTTATTCTGATTTCAAATCAAACAATGTGATGGCTTCAGCCAGCTTTGTTCTGAGTCAAGGCCACGTTGGTTATTGGACACGTTTTGTGGTTTTATCCATTTCTGTAAAGAATGACAGTCCTATGTTGATAAAGGTTGTATATGAACAACATTATTATTCTCATCCATGAACACAGCATTTGTTTCCATTTATTTGCATTATCTTTATTTCTGTCATCATTATTCTGCAGAGAATTTTCACCTACTTAATTAAATTTATTCCTATGTGGTTTATGTGTGTGTGTGTGTGTGTGTGTGTGTGTGTGTTTTAATGGGATGGTTCTTTCTATTTCAGTTTCAGAAATATGGCTATTAACACATAGTAACACTATTCAGGAGTTTTCTCTTTAGAGTCAATACTTGTTTTATATCTTAGAATTTTTATGTATAAAATTATTTACTGTTCCATTTTTAGTGTTTTTATAAATTCTTTGAGAATTTCATACAATATATTTTGATCATATTTTTGCCCTTTTCCAACATTTCCCTTTTTCTCTCTTAAAACAAAACCACACACACACACACACACACACACACACACACACACTCCAATGTGTGTTGACCAATACCCCTCCGCATGGGGCCTGCCCTGGAGTCTAGTTACTATACCTGCTGTCACTCCATTGGAGAGTATTTATTTTCCCCCTCCCCGAAATTACCAATTGCAGATAGCTTCTTGGGTAGGGGTGGGGCTTTGTGCCCACGCCCCTTCCTCTGTGCTGGGGTTTTTGCTTGGCTTGAGCTTGGGTCTTCTGCATGCTGTTGCCGTCTCTGTGAATGTGCATGTGCATCTGCCCCATTGTGTCTGGAAAAGGATGTTCTCTTGGAGTCATCTATCACCTCTTACAATCTTTCTTCTCAATTTCCCACATAAACCCCCATGTCTTGAGGAGAGAGGCATGATGGAGACAGCCCGCCTAGGGCTGAGGACTGCAGTCCCACACGCTCTCCATGCTGTCCAGTTGTAGGTCTCTCTGTCCATTACCATCTCCTGCAAGAAGAAACTTCCCTGATGAGGAGTGAGCTGTACACTGATCAGACCTTGTGGCTGGAACTCTGAGTTAGACTCCAAGCTACTTTTTAGTGTTTTTGAGACAGGGTCTCCTCATATATCCCAGGCTGGCCTGAAACTCAAAAATCCTGCTGCGTCAGTAATCCAGTTATCACAGACTTGTTATCACAGACTTGTAACCGCCATGTTATCAAAGGAACTTCTTGAGACACATACATCCTTATATCTCCTAACACATATAGCATACGTATTCAAGTTATTCAAACATGAAAAATAAAATGTGAGAAGCATATTGGATGATGTATTCCTAAAATATTTTCGTGTTTAGAACTCAACATCTCTGAGTCACTCTTTATTAAAGGTTCAATATTTGATTTCACAAAACTGAAACAAGATGTGATAGTATTACAGTAAAGTGTCATTCGAGCATTATAGGATAAACAGCATTTACAGTAGTCTGGTTGCATTTCTAATTGCAAAAGAAAGTTTATGCAATTCAAGTTGGTTTTTTTTTTTTTTTTCTCTTTGTAAACAAGTCTTTTTCATTTAAAAACCACAAAATGGAATGGACCATCTTTGTAACTCTCCAATCTCAATGTGTAAATAAATGACCCCCTAGGTGCCTCTGTGTATTGTTACAAAACCTACATCCTTTTCACCTCCTTTATAGTCCCTTTCATGCTATTAATTTTTAATTCTAGAGACATAGTCACTAGACATAGTCACTATTTCTTGTCCTCTGGTGGCAGATAAATGTGATTTAGATGCTGTTTTATGTATGCTTGGGGGTGATGGCTCTGATTGTATCTATTCCCCAAGAGAAATACTGCTGGGTTTCCACAACCCTTTTTTTGCCGGTCATAAAACAAATATTAAACAACAGCAATAAGCTATGAACGTCCTAGAGTGTTCCGATTTTTAATTAAATGATTGCTGATAAAATGTGACTCAATACAGTTTGTATGGAGAACTCAATATGGTGAACCTTTGTGTTGGCCATATACTCGGCGTGGCCCCTTGAGACCGAGTGCACATACAGAATCCCGACTCTTATTTTTTGAGCCACTTTACAATCTGTAGACTTCTGGTGCGAGAGCACAGTGGCTTCCCAAGTTGAGTTCTCTATAAACTGAACTTCAGGTTCCCAAATAGAGCTGGTTATTGACATCAAATAAAAACAAACCCCATATCTCTATCACACTTAATCACTTGTATTATCAGCCATCTGGGGTCAAGAAATGATAAGCTTTTGAAGCCTGCAGCTCCTCCTAGTGTGTCTCGTAATGAACCTACAGAGAAAAGCGACGAGTCTTAAAGTGCAGATCTCCAGCATGACCCAGAGCTGCTAGAAGCAAACACCTCTTGATCACTGATTGTTTAAAAGGCAGTTCACTCAGTGTTGCTTGGACAGTCCTCTGCAGACTGCCAGGGTTTTAGGGAAAGGGTAGAAAGTCCTCTAATGTCTACTTCCTCCTGTAGACTTTTTAGAATTTTTTTTTTAAGGGAACCATTTGGAGTTTTTAAAGAATTCTCTAATCCTCACAACATGTTACTACTTCAAAAAATTTATTTTGTTGTTGTTGTTCAACATGTTCTCAAACAAAATTATTCAGAGACATTAGTGCATATTTAAGAAGGAAGTTGAAGGTGGCCAGCGCTACTTTACTGTGCTCCTGACTGCCTCAATATAAACCCTCCCTTTCTGTCTATAACATGAACCAGACTGAGCAATGAACATTCATCAGACGCAGAGTTCCTAAGACAGGTTGAACTTAATGCTTTGCAAAAATTCAATCAAAATTGATTTTGTAAATCATTGACTTGTGTCGGCATTCCAGGCAAAGGGCCATTAGCGCTCATGCCCTTCTGCTGAGGGGACTTGGAAGTAGCCAGGCAGAAAGTATGTGAACTGATATTGAATAGTCCGCTCAGAGATGAACAACCAATGGCAGGCTCGGGAATGGTATGGAGGAACCTGATTGGTCGCCCAAAGTACATAACCTGCTGTGTCTTCTGGAATAAGAGTCTGCAAGCAGCTGTTCAGCTACTCAACCTCACTTAGCATTCACCTGACTCCCAGTGTCTATGTGATGACTCCCCCCCCCTCCCCCTGGCCTGAACCCCCTGTCCTCACTCATGGGCTGGACCCTTGGGAAGAGGACCAATAGATTTGTTGGCTTCAAGCATTCCTGGTGGCAGCAAACTTTTAATCTCAGCATCCAGGAAAGCAGAAGCAGGTGGATTTCCATGATTTCCATATCAGCCTGGTCTACATAACAAGTTCCAGGCTAGCCAAGGCTACGTAGTGAGGCTCCATCTCAAAACCAAAAAGGTCACACTGGCTATCAGTCACATCTTCTGCAGACCTGTGTTTTTCAAAATTCAAACTACTAAAAACCTCACGCTTTTTAAAAGCGCAGGCCTGATGTGAGGGTCAAGATTCTGCAAGTCTGCCTAGTTCCCAGGTAAGGTCGGGGCTTGATAGCCCTGCTGGCTCTTGGTAGCTCTGGGAGATGTTTCGATGGATGGAACAAACATTATTTATTGGATCACAGCACAGAGTTGTAAATGCTGCTGCTGATGTCATCCAAGTTTTTCCTTTGGTGATAAATATATCCTCTGGGAATGCTTGCAGCCAACAAAAAGGACTGTAAACTGAATGACAGGGTGAAGCAAGCAGAGGGGACAGTGATCCTAGAAGGATCTGCTGTCTCCTCTCTGGCTGTCATTCTTGATAAATGGCTCTATGCAGAAAGGTTGGACTGAACTGCAGCGATGACTTGCAATTAAGCCCTCTATGAATCCTCAGCCCTGCTCCTCATTAGCATACTGTTCCCAATGCATACCATAACTACATAACACATGGCACATCAAGGTGGGGCCAAATCTTTATTTTGGTAGATGGTACAAACATTGAAGTCTAGCTCTCGAAATAGAGAATTTAATTTTATATCTTAAAGCTTACATTTTGGCTTTGTAGCATCAACTTGAAAAAAAACAGGAAATACATATCACAAGTTAAAATGAAATATGTGGAAACATTACCATCTTCTCTAAACCATCTGAGCACCAAGTTCTCCATTCCTTCATTCATTCCACAGCATTTACTGAGTCTCTACAGTATGTCCGATGATGATTTGGGCTGTAGGGTAACACAGGAAACAAAACATACACTCCTTCCGCCATGGTTTATATAAACAGTCTAGAACTCAGCAGGTGGGGATAATTAAGGAAACAACGATGACAAAGATAAAGCAAAGAAAAGATGAAGGGAAAGACCATGGGAGATGTTTCCTGTGGAGAAGGTGGGTGATGATGAGCACGCGGGGCTGGCAAAGAAAGTGAGAAGGGGTGTTTGGATGCACCATCAGGCAGGAAGAGAGGAATCAGGAGCTACACTGCTTTGACACAGGGCAGCTACAAGAAGCTGAGCACCATTTTATGAGAGATTCTTGCTGGCCTCAAACTCACAAGGTTTCCGCCTCGGCCTCCTGAGAGCTAGGGTTACAAGTGCAAGTCACGTCAGACCACTTTACACTCCCACCTTAGTAACGATTTTATATAAAGGTGAAGAACCAAGAGGTAGACTGGCTAGAGCTCTTGAGATCCCAGATCTGGGGATCAGTTAAGAACACTTAGCTGCTTTTCCAGAGGATTCCAGTTCAATTCCCAGCACCCACATGGCATCTCCTAACTGTCTGCAACTCCGGTTCCAGAGGATCTGGCACCCTCCCAGGCAAAACCAGTGCACATAAAAATAAATAAATCTTAAAAAAGAAAATGGTAAGAAAAACAAATAAGTAAAACAGATCTTCTCTTCCTTTTGATTTTTCTTAATTATAATAGAAACAAATTTTATGATATGGTTTAATAAAACACTATATTGTATAAATAGAATATTCAAAACAAGATTATTGTGATGCAAACAGAAGTTAAAAGAAGAAAAGTTTCGATATTTTATTTTCTTTATGAACGTAAATAGTACATAGAAAAAAAAACATTGAAAAGCTCTGAAAATGCAGATAGAGTAATAGCTCAGCACTTATGAGCACTTCCCGCTCTTCCTCAGGGCTCAAGTTTTTGCCTCTGGCCTGACTCCCGAAGTCTGTGTCGTTGACTCTGTGCCTTCTCACTCCCACCCCCGAGGGTCCCGCTTGTAACTCCAGCTCCAGGGACCTGGACCTGCCCATTTTCAGCCTCCTCAGACTGAGCTCACATGGCTTATGCTCGCAAAGATATACACACATTCACATAAATAAGTACATTCTAAAACTATGCAAAAGGTGCTAAAACCATTACAGAACAATTAAAATAGAATTATTTTAAAAAATGTTTATGTAACTGAAGTCAGAAAATGCAGGAAGAACAATGCCTGCCGCGGGGCAAAGCGTGCTTAAACTTGGAACCAATTGAAACTTGGAACCATTGGAACCAATCTAGGCTTCCTGTTGCAGCCTAGAGACTGATAGCATTGCGGCTGATAACGGAGAAAGAGCCGCGGCTGCAGCAAGCGACCAGGGAGCCAATGGGACACAGAAAGTGGGGTATTAAAGGTCTACCATATTTCCACAATAAATGAGTCTGTTTTTGCCTCTTGCCTGACTCCCGAAGTCTGCTTCGTTGACTCTGTGCCTTCTCACTCCCGCCCCCGAGGGTCCCGAGTTAGGTTTACCGCAACAAGAAAAGAAAGGCAAAAAGACCAAAGCCAGGAGACAAACAAGGCAAACCGACAGTGGCAGACTACAGCTGCGTTGGTTCCTTTTCTTGTTGCTGACAAAATATCTTACACAAGCAACTTAAGAGAGTAAGACTTATCTTGAATCGCTGTTTTAAAAGTTTCTGTCTGTCATGCTGGGAAGGACCGGTGCTGTTCACGGAGGACTAAGTGTGGGGCAGAGACTTCAGAACATAGCAGACCAGGAAGTAGGGTGTGGAACAAGAGCCTGGAGTAGGCCCTCTGTTGATTTCCTTTCACCAGCAAGGCCCCGCCCCCTAAAAGGTCTTCAGTAAGCTAGGACAAATCAACCAAAACATAAGCCTATGGGGAACACTTCAGATTCAAATATAACAAAAATAAAATGTCACTACCTAAAACATCACTGTTGACCCTGACTATATGTGATGTAACAATCCTAGTCAACAGATACAACAGACTAGTTAAAAAAACATAATTCTACTACACACTGTATGCAAGAAACTCACTTCAAATCTAATCGTGCCAAACTGAAATTTAAATTCACAGGAAAATAGAAATCACGTAAATATTAACCAGAGTATAGCAGATGTGATTATTTTGGTACCAGAGATATTAGTCTTCAGAAAAAAAATTTACCAGAGTCAAGGGAGGCCATCATATGACCAGCAGAAGCAAACAATCTTCTGTACTATTTCAATTCACACCAACACACTGTCTTTTTGATTGTCATAAAAAAACATATTAAGGTATATCATATCGTAGGCCAAGAGCAAATACTCGTGCATAAAAGAATTGAAATAATACAGAATGTTCTCTCTAATCATAACAGAGTAGAAATCAATCACAGAAGAATAAAAATTCTCCAAATACTTAGAAACCAAATCACATACTGCTAAATAATTCAGGGGTCAAATAGACTATCTTGAGAAATTAAATATACATAAAAATTAAAATACTGTATGTCAACATTTTGTGACATTGCTAAACCAACACTTAGAAGAAACTTTCTGGCCTTTTAATGTTTTAATATACTTTTTTAAAACGGAAAAATTACAAATTTTTAAATTTAATTTTTATCTTACCTTAGCAATCAAGGAAAAAAAGAAGAATATGAGGAAGAAAACATTAAAGTAAAACCAGAAGTTAATAAAATTTAAGAGGGAAAGCTAGAAAATGATCAATGGAACAAATCCTAGTTCTCTGAAGACTGGTAATATCAGTAAGCGTCTACTCTCACGGGAAGGAGAGGGAGGGAGGACAAGAGAGGGGGGATCACTATTTTCAGAAATTAAGAAAGAATAACAGCACAAACCCCAAAGAGATTTTTTTAAAAAAACATACACACGTGTTTAATAACTTACACATGATACACCAGTTCCTAGATAAACACAAGTGGTCAAGAAGCAAGCAATTACTTTAAGAGTTTTCAACGAGTCCTGTAACCACTCATAATAGTGAACTGGTAACTTCAATGTTTCACTCAAAGTAATTTCTAGATGATCTCCCTAAGAATTCTACCAAATGTTTAAAGAACTCACAGTTCTACACAATCTTTTCCTAAAATAGGAGAGACTACTTGCTAACTCATTTCACGAAGCCTAATGTTGTCTTGCCAGACAGTCCAAAAAATTATTAAACAGTATCCTTCAGGATTATAGATACAAGACCATTTTAAAACTACCAAAGGACTATAGTTGTAGCTCGTGGTTAGGGCCCTTGTCTTGTACTCGTGAAGGCCATGAGCTTGCTACCTAATAATACAACACCTACATGCACACACATGCACACACGCACAGATTCCACTATAGGAGAAGATTGATGCAACATGAATGAGGAAGTTTTCTTTTCAGCCATTATGTCTGTAAAAAACAACATATGTATGATTATTGCATCAATAATCAATTTAAAACTTCTTTATTTTATTTCTTGTGGGGACACATGCTTGTGCTACTAGCATTTAAAAAGCTAAAACAGAAAGAATGAGAGTTGAGTGTCAACCTGGTTAAATAGTGAATTTCAGGTTATCCTGTGCTACATACGCTGAAGCCATCTTTTTTTTTTTTTTTTTCGACAGCTAGTGTTTTATTCAGATAGCAGTCTCATTACACACGGTCCAAGAACATTCAAACAACAACTCTCAAATAAAATCAGATGTTAAAGATTGGTCTTCAAACATCATAGCCAATGATGCCACGTTTGCCTGTAATCTCTCCTGTATAAAACCACATCCACACCTCCGGGGCCACCAAACCATTCAGCACAGCTTCTGCTGTTTGAAGCTACCAGTTTTAGCACTTTGAATGATATTTTTCGAGCTCCGAATAGCTGTAGAGATTTCAGCAGGGGTAGGGGGAACAAGCTCAACCTTGGCACACTGCCAAAACGTGGCCAGTCGAGGCTTCGAGTAAGTCACAGCAGTGTTTAACAGCCCTGGAGCCTTCTCCATGAAGTTACAAACTAACCTGGCCATGGTCTAAGGTGGAAGGTTCGTCTCCCTGAACCGCCGGCTGAATGTCACCTCCCCTCATGAAGCCATCTTAAAAATAAGTAGACGATAGACAGAAAAATAATTAGATAAACAAATGATAGATGCTTAAAAATAGAAGATACTTAATGACCACAAAAATCATAACTTATTGTTTAATATAATAATTTTATTGCTTGAGAAGTTCATACACAGCATGTGTTTCAGTCATATCTACCCTCTACTGCACAGACACTCATTTTCTGCATTTTGACCAGTTGTGAGTTTCTGTATTAAGCACCATCCAGAGCATGAAGAATGATGCTCTGTATTAAGCACCATCCAGAGCATGAAGGATGAGGTCTAAAAGCTGCACTAATATATGAGTATAAAGATACAGATTTAGAAGGTAAATTTAGCACCTTAAATCCAAGTTTAAAAAAATGGTTGGTTATCTGATAATACTCGTGCCATCATTGCATCATGATCAGATCTTCTCACACCGGCCTTTCTCTTAGTTGACAGGATTCACGGCTGGGCGAGGTTGTTGATGACTCCTCTCACTGCTGCCTGGACAGCCAAGAGAATAGCTTCCTGTAAGTATACAAAAACTAGCCAGCAGGTAGAAGCTTCCTGGTCAGTACAACTTGACTTATCCATGTTTTATGCCCCAGTTTCAATGGCATTTCAGCGATAAGATCTTGCCATCAAGTACTGATGGACAGCCAAGAGTAATGACAATGTCCTGTACTGTTCTGGAGGTCTCCAAGATAACCTCTGACTAACAACTGAAGGAGTGGTATCCCACATCTGGCACTAGGCTTTTTACTTGAAAAACCTAAAAAAATGTTGAGGAGCCCCTGTGGTAGTGTGACTGAAAATGGCCCCTGAATTTACTACTTGGTCCATAGTTAGTGGAACTGTTTGGGAAGAATTAGAAGGTGTGGCCTCGCTGGAGGCGATATATCACTGGAGCATGGGCTTTGAGTTTTCAAAAGATTTATGCAATTCATGGTGCTCTCTCTTCCTCATGGTTGTGGATCAAGATATGAATCCTCAGATGTTCCTTCACTCCATCGTCTTGGACGTTAACCATCTGAAACTGTCCTCCCCCCATGCTTTGTTCTATAAGTTGACTTGGTGTTTCATCACAGAAATAGAAAAGTGACAAGGATAAGCATTATTTCCTATTTATGGTAACTCTGAACTTTTTATATGAATATATATATATATATATATATATATATGTAACCTCTAAAATAGTAAGTTTCTATGTAGCTTTTTCAAACATCCTTAGTGTTCCTTAATTAACGGAAGATGTCATTCATTAAATTTTAAAAGTGCTTGGTGATAAAAATTGTTTTTCTTGATGAATATTAAAATATAAAAATATTGGGTATCTAGAGTCTGAATCCTGCACTCCTATTCAGTTGGCCATTTCAAAACAAATTCCTGATAGTTCATTGTCTCTACCACATATATGTAGTTCTATGAGACAAGCTTAAGAAATAAGAAAATCAAATAATTTAAAGCTAAGTAAATCATCTTTACTCAGTATTCAAAATTTCAAGTTATTTTACATATGACTAGGTGGTTAGTTGAACTCGGGAGTCAAGGGAGGTCTCCCTTTATAGCTGACGTTTAAAGCCTCTTTCATAATATCCCAAAAGATTCACTGTTTCGGGTCTCTAACAATCCTCTGCTTCTTTTCCTTTGTGTTCATGTTATTCATGTTAACATTGTGTTTCATTGTTTTATTTCTTGATTTTTTTTTAACGGAAGACGTCATTCATTAAATTTTAAAAGTGCTTGGTAATAAAAATTGTTTTCCTTGATGAGTATTAAAATATAAAAATACTATAAAGGCATGTGCAAAAAAAGAAAAAAAAACTTCAAAGCTGAAAAATTCCAAGGTATTTTCTTATATAAACATAAACATATTATTTTTTAAATCTATGCAGATTGTTTTGGGCCTCGTGATAAAAAATCTATAATTGCAACACTCAGGAGACTTGAGGTGGTAGAATCATGAGTTCCAATTCAGCCTGGGCTCTATGATAAGCACAAAAAGAAAAAGAGAGAGAGAGAAGAGATAAAGATTGGGCTGCTATTACATTCTCTTTCATACTTCATTTATTCATTTAATAAGATACTGTGAAGGTCTTCCCAGAGCATACACAGATCAATTTAAATATTCCTGACCCTTTCGTGGCTTGCTTACACCTTTGCAGATGTAGCACATCCCTAGGAGATGAACTTCAGGCTAAAAATAAAGGTCTTCAATCGGGATTTCTATTTCTGTGACAAAATACTATGATGAAAAACAACTTGAGAAGGAAAGGATTTATTCTTCCTTACAATTCTCAGATTCCCCTCCAACACCGAGGGGAGGCAGGACAGGAGCTCAAGCAGGGTAGCAACCTGGAGGAAGGAGTCGAAGCAGTATCGACTTGGAAGAATATCGCTTACTGGCTTGCTCACTTTAGGCTTGCTCAGTCTGCTTTCTTACAGCACCCAGGACCAGCAGCCCAGGGGTGACCCCACCCATAGTGAGATGGGCTCACCAATGGATGGGCTCATCAATTACCAATCAAGAGAATGAGCTCTCAGGCTTGCCTACAGGCCAATCTGGTAGGAGACATTTTCTCAGCTGATAGTACCTCTTCTCAAAGGACTCTAGCTTCTCTGTCAAGTTGACATACAAGTAGCCAAATAAACAGTAGTGCTTATTTTATTTTGTCCTGTGAGACAGAGTTTTTCCATATAGCCTACATTGTTCTCAAACTCATGATCTTCTGCCTCAGCGTTCCAAGTGCTGGGATTAAATCATGTGTCACCACACCCAGCCAACCCTACACATTCTGTGTACCTTCACATGTAAGGATGGTCAGATAAAATCGAAGTTATCAGCCAAATTTAAGTCTTACACAGGTAACAAATAATATTTAGGAAAGAAATATAATGGAGCTGATCTACATGGAGAGCTATTGAACAAAGGGTACACATTTCTATTTATAAGCTGAGTCTAATGTGCACCATGGGTGGAGATAAACCTTTCGAGTAAATTGTGATGACTATTATACAGTTTCTACATATATCATGTTATCGTGTGCATTGGCATAGAGATGTAGTTTGTGCCCACCAGATTCATTTTGTACCTTGACACTCAATATTGTAGTACTGAAGGGTGATGAGAGCGGGAAGAGGTGTATATGGCCTAAGAGAGAGTGAGGGTGTGTAGTGGCATTTCTTCCTTGCTCTCACAAATACCTCTTCTCCAAATGGCCAATTCCATCCATCCATCTTTCCAACATGTTGTTATGTAGCCTGAGGTCTCTTACCAGAGGTGCTGTTTGTAATTGCCAACAGCCATTTGACTAATACATTAGCTAGTGTTGGGTATTCTGTTAAGCATACTTTTAGTATTTTAAAAGCATGCTCTTTAATATTTTTCAATTAATTTTTTAAAGAAAATAAGCTAAGTTTAGTGATCATGTGTGTAATCTTAGCAGTCAGAGACTGAGGCAGGAAGATTGAGTTTGAGGATAGCCTGAGCTCCAGAGAGAGAGAACAAGAGAGAGAGACTTAGATATAGATAATTTCCAAAAATTTCAAAGACAGTGGCTAAATGTCACTGTATTTTTCTGGTGGTATTTTTTTTTTTAATTCTGAGGAAAACGTCTTCTAAAAATGAAGCTGGTTTTCTACTCTGTGAGGTTTTTTGTTTTTTTTTTTTAATTAGAAGCAACACACAATATCAATCAAGTAATCAAATAATCGGGTCATCTTTTTCTAGAATCTTATGATCTCTTCAAAGTTCATCAAACCCATTTTGTGGAAATAGCTAATAAAGCTTTTGTTTCTTTGTAACCCCTTTTTCGGTGTTTATCCTCAACATGATTACAAACTAGAAAGAACTCTTCTTATCCTACACTCTGAGAACTGGATTGGGCATGAAACTACATGGCAGGCTAAAATTCTGAACATCAATCTTGTGATCAGCACCAGTAATTCCCATTTCATAAAGTTGGATGTTGTATAAAGACCCCTGCATGTTTTAAAGAAAATAACAAGGAACCCAAACCGTCCATTAGGAAGGCCTCAGGCCCTGAAGCAAGCAGCCACATCCCTTATAATAGCAGGCAGCCATTTAGTATGTTAGAGATTTTCATTGTTTTCCTTGACAAGTTAGGGACTGAATGGAGCTTGCCACTTTCCGTCTTGTTTTATGTCCTGCCCATGCAGACAAATGAGAAGAGTCTAATTTCAATTTGGCTAAGGCACAGCAACCTTTCGTGTGATGTTTCCTACAGCTCTTTCAAGGTTTCCCTAAGAATTCCTTTTAAAGGATAGCTTGAAACGCCATCTTTCAACCAAATTATCCAAGATCAAAGAGAATGGATTTTTGTTGTGGATCAATTAGAATTTATAATATAAAAAAAACCGAGTGAGGATTTGTATTTGTTGCTGACTAGCTTTGCCTGGCCAGTAGTCCTAAATTTATTGGCCAATGTCTAATTTTCTCTATCATGTCAACTTAGCTAAAACGTGTTCTTCTCATTACTTTCCCTCAACAAGAGTAACTTCTAAAACATTAAAATTATTAGACACTCTATGATTTTTTTCCTGAAATGAGAGAGTTAATGCACTCATGTTTACTCCAAAAATAAAAACAAAAAGTCACCTAAGAAAATTTTGACTTAGAAGAACGATTTTAAAAGCTAATTACTGAGGTTTACCTGAATGCTCCGAAAAAGTCAAATTGGAACCCCTATCTCATCATTGTATTTTATTTGTTGAGACTGACATCTGTTAATATTTTACACAGTTCATGCTGATTTGTATCGGACTTCACCATTTCTCATCTTCCGCTATTTCACAATTCTTATAACAGAATATGTAGAAGAAGGAGGATTACCAAAATGGAAGAGTGGGGTAGAGCGCTGCCCATGATCCCAGCGTTTGGGTAGGGGAGGCAGAAAAATCATGAGTTTTGAATTCATGATTGAGAAGGAGAAGGAGAACTGAGTTTAGCTCACTGCCTGTTGTATAGTTTATGATCCTTTTTATTAGCTCAGTTCTCTTTCTGGAATCTAGAGGAAAGATGTGCTGTTTTAGAGAAGCTGCAAGTGATGAGTTAGTGAGGAATTCTGACCTGATTCCAGCTTTTGGCTTTCTATTTCCTCTTGGTTTTGTATGGTTATGGGCATATCTACATTCCTTCTGGCTTTTTTTTTTATGACAGCTGAAAACCCGAGATTGAAACAGTGAATGTATCTCTAAAGGTACTAGGCAATAGAGTGAGACAGCTGTGGAAATGTTGGCTCAAGTGATGTAATTGTCACTCTCATCAAAGAAATTGCTTCTCATTAGATTTTAGCTCCATTCTCGATAAGACATCATCATAAATATGATATAGATTCATTTCAAAAGATCAGACCTATTAAATCAGTACTGGAGACTGCTAGAAGATATAATTTTAAAGTACATTAAACACTCTTAAACACACGACCCTTCTTCCCCCAGATAGCTCTGAGAAAATGTAATTAAAATGCCGTCCGTTTTTTTTTTTCCTAAGGAAAAACTCATCAGATCTTTACAACATTAGAATATTGCATGCCACGAGTGTTTGACTTTATTCTACCAGACTCACTATTAAGTGCATAGCACTTACATCTGCTTAAAACAGAGAACCTGAAATGTGTGAAGACATGCTTCAAGTGATGAAGAAATTGTAAATGCATCCAGTTTGAGGAGAAATAGACTATCTGCTAATTGCTTCAAGAATTGAGTGATTTGGAAGACCTCAGGAGAGGCTTCCTCTCTCTGATTTGCATACACTCAGGCTCCCAGCTTACTGTAAATGCTTCTATGTGGAGTGTTCCCCATCAGCATCAGAGATTGAGAAGGAGTCTATGGCTCTGGGGACCAGAGGAATTCTCCCCTCTAAAGAAGCTGCCCCTTGTTGATATCCAGACCTTAGGAGAGCTGACTTCACATTATGACAAATGATCTGGTTTTCTGAGTCCATTGTTTTATTGTTATTATTGCTAATAATTAATTGGCATAATTTTTATGGTAAAGCCAGTTAATATAGCACTTTCAGCTCTTGAGAAGATTTTCTCTTAAGCAGGATAATTAAAAAAAGATAGAAAAAAAACTAACGCTGTTATTTTGTTTCCTTTCAGAGCTTTTAACACCCGATAGTGTTAATATCTTCTGGCTGCAAAATGAATTGCAAAGGTATCTTGTAGCCTCCCTGGCTTTTACCCAAGTTGAAAATACAAACTTGTCTGAAGGGGATGGATGGTGAAGGAAGGAAAAAAGAAGAGAGCAGGGCAGAGGACAATAGAAATGGCAAAACCCTGTTCCCAGACAAGGGAGACAAAGTGAAGCTTCAGAAGAGAATAAAATCGAAGGGAAAATGAAAAATCCAATTGGAGAAGAAGACACAAGAACAGACACATTGAAGCAGGAGAAGCAAGCATAAAAGATGGAGCATAGAGAAGAAAGGGAGAAAAAGGAAGAGATACAAATACATGTTGTGTGATTCCGATTGCACATTAAACTACTTCACAAAATGAACCTATGGCCTGCAATGGAAGTCTGACACTGGATGAATATGTAACTTCATAAACCTGTGTCTTCCATACTGAGACCATTAGTGGAATTTTAGAATAGTAACTCCCTCTGCCCATAGCATACAAAACATAATCTTTACAATTTAAAAATTACCCGACAATCAGAGTACCTACAATCAGGCATATATGAGGATAATCAAAATGTTAGGATTTTTCATTTGTCTTGAGTACACAGCTACGATTTTAAACCATACAAAGGGTTACTAAGGATGTCAAAGATAAGGTACAATTTAAAAATTACAAGATGCATAAGGTTAACTTTCATTTCAGAGAAATCTGTTCAATATGAATGCAAAATGAATAAAATATAAGGTCACTGGAAAATCATCCTGTTTTCATAAACCTTGATCATATAATAGACATTACATTTGTCGCTGAAATGTGAATGAAAATAGAATTCAAGATAAGTTATTAATCATAATTAGAATGACTATGACAGGTCTGCAGTGACAAATACTTAACAAGTAGTAAGAATGCCTATTCATAACAAATCTCTTAATTCATTAAGTTCTTCATTAAAAGGGTGACCTCTTAATAAGTTCAACATAAAGTTGGCATAACATGCTATTTGCATTTCTCTCTTTTTATTTCCATTTTAGGAATGTATTGTTAACAAATTGAGATAAATCACTTAAAACATATAATTACTTGGAGATGGTGGCATCGTAATTCCCTAAGCAATTGCACGGTTATAAGTTGTCAGTGTGCATATTAATCCATCATACCACCAGCCTTCATCTTCACTGATTTGCTGCTCGCTGTTAGGAAAACAGACTAAGAAGCACATGCTGCCCTTCTCTGGAAGTTTCACTGAGGCACAAGTAGGGCAAACACTGCTTTCCAATTAGGATCCTGCTGTTTGCCAGGACTTGACAATGACTAATTACAGTCCTAAATGACTTATTATGTCTGAATGCATGATTATTTATAAATACACTTAAAGAGCTGCATAAAATAATTGTTCCTGGTTTAAATATGAAAGACTACTTTTTATTTTATTTTATTTTTTGAAGCAAAGGGCAAAGACCTGTTGAACGCCTTGAGGTCAAAGGGAAGAAGACATTTTAATGTTAATGTTAGGGTTTGTCTCACAATGCAGTTAAAAAGCTAAGTAGTTTCAGCCAATGAAGCTTTTTAGGGGCCCACAGAGACTGATCCACCAACCAGGGAGTCTGGATGGGACTGACCTAGGCCCTCTACACATATGTAGCTGTTGTGCAGCTTGGTCTTCTTGTGGGATGCCTAACAGCCCTAACAGCAGGAGCAGGGGCTGTCTCTGACTCTGTTGCCTGCCTTTGGGACCCTTTCCTCCTACTGGGCTGCCTCTTCTAGCCTCAATTGGAGAGAATGCACCTATCCTTACTGTATGTAACTTGATATGCCAGGGCTGGTTGACATCCATGGGAGGCCTCCCCTTTTCTGAAGAGAAGGAGAGAAGGAGTGGATGGGGGAGGTGGAGGGAGGGGAGGACTGGGAAGGGAAGAGGGAGGGGAAGATGTGGCAGGGATGTAAAGTAAAGGACTGATTAATTTAAAAAATTGAAAATATTCTAAACACATGTGAATAGGAAAATTATCATGTGAAATGCCATGCCTGTACAACATAAATTATCAAGCCACATCTTTTAAAATATTACTTACACACCCACGTGGCAAACAAAGGGGCCTACTGATGTCTACCTTTGTGTCCATGCTTTTGTGCAATTCTCTCCCATGGCATAGAGTCTGTGGCTTTCTTCTACTGAATGGAATATGGCAAAGATGAGCCCCTACCCTTCTGTACCATGACCTTATGTTAACAGGACTCCATCTTAGCACATTAAAGTGAAATGAAACAAGCAATCATATTTGAAGAAACCCAATTGCAAGAACTTAGGCTCTAAGGGTCACTTCAAGTGATCAGCTAGCAAATGCTAGGGCCCTCAGTCACACAACCAGAAAGAAGAAAATAAGTTCTACCATCACCTGATTGAGATTAAAATCATGTTCCTTCCCAGGGGAGCCTGCATATTAAAACATCTGTCCACGTGATATCCGTGATGGCAGTTTTGTGAGCCTTTGACCAAAGAAGCCAGTATGTTATGCCCAACTCCTGACTCTATGGAACTGTCAAGCCAGCCACTGTATGACAGTTTATTCATAAGCATAGGCAACAACTAATTCTAATGATACTAAACAATGACTAAAGAAACAATACGGGGGTGGGGACAGCTCAGTGAGTGAGGTGTTTGCGACCCAAGCATGAGAACCCAGGTTCAGGTCCCCAGCATCCACTGCCTGGCATGACATTTCATGCCCTGCACCACAGGCAGCTCCTGACAGGGAGATCTCGAAGGGAGAGGGAGCTCGTGGCCCAGCCAGCCTAGCTGAACTGGAGAGTTCAGGTTCAGGAATGGACCCTCTCTCAAAAAGTAAGATGGAAAGAAATGAGGGAAGACTACTATGCTGACCTCTGACCTCTGCATGCGCGTGCAGGAGTACATGCAGTGTGCACACACACATTTAAAAACACAAAACGGCTTGTATCTTGGCTGCAAACTGAAAAGCTACTACAAAAGTTATTTAATGGTTCTCCTTTAAAAAAAGAAAGAATGTATATAAACTCACAGAAATGGATTAGTAACAGGAAAAATTACTCAAAATGTTGCCAAAGATATAGACATTCAAGCGTTGAGTGTCCTGACAGTAAATAGATTGACATGATGTGCAATCTACAAATTAAAATCTATTTCATTATGGTCTAGGATATTTTTCATTATAGTCATTTATTTATTTCTTCTCTCTCACTCTCTCACTCTCTCTTTCCCTCCCCATCTCCCTTTCCTTTTCTCTCTCACTCTCTCTCTCTCTCACTCTCTGTGTGTGCGTGTGCACATACTGCAAAGCACTTTAATGTAGTGACACAAAAGACATTTGGCTGATGGCTACTGCAATGGGCAAATTTTAAAGGGGTGAAGTAAAATAAAGACTTCTCACAGAAAATAGATCAAATTTATATTACCTTGAGCTGCAGAAAGAGATCTTAAGTAATCCATAGAAAGAATTTTAAAAAAAGGAATATATACATAAATTGAGCCTCAACAATATTAAAATTTTCATCTGCTTTTCAAAAGACACAGTTAAGAAAGTGAAAAGATAAGTCCTCCTCTAGGAGAACATATTTGTGACTCATGTGATTGACTAAGGGTTTGTTTCCACAATATTCAAAAAGCACTTACAAATCAACAAGAAGCAAAACAATCCAATAACTGTTTCCTGTTACTGACTGTGCTGGTTTGAATGAGAATGGCCCCTCAAATAAATGGTGTATTTATTTGAAAATCTGGAACCTAGTTGATGGACTATTTAGGAAGGATTAGGAGGTGTGGTCTTTTTGGAGGAGGTGTGTCACTAGGTGCGGGCTTTGCCCACAACAGGCTCAGTCTCACTCTCCTTCTGTTTTCAACTTTTGGGTCAGATATAAACTCTCAGCTACTGCTCCATCGCCTTGCCTGCCTGCACCATGCTCCACCCCCAGTGATTATGTAATCACTCTCTCAAACTGTAAGCGAGCGCCCCCCCCCACCACCAATCAAATGCTCTTCTTTATAAGCTTTGTTGGTTAACAGAACATTAACTAAGACACCAACAGTTTCAGTCATCTCCACAGTTCTCTACGCGATTTGTTTGTTGGCGGGTTAGGTATCAGATTTCTGTAGTACGCTTACAAGTTTCTAGTCTTTTTTTTTTTAACTTAAATTTTTTATTACTTCGTCTCTCATCTTTGTTTTGCTCTTATGACTGCAGGCTTTCCTTGTTCCTTTTAAGAGAGAGTATGGGTAAATGCACAGGTGTTTAATTAGCTTGTGAGTGTACTCAACAAAACATTTAATGCTTTTATCTTCCAACCTGTCTGCCCAAAGTATTATGAGCTCCTCATGATCAGTAAAGTTATTTCAATATTCTGTCTCCATTCTCCACACACATTGGCTATGCTAAGCCTTTTTTGTTGTTGTTGTTTGTTTGTTTTGTTTTTTTGTTTTTGTTTTTGTTGTTGGTTTGGTTTGGTTTTTCAAGACAGAGTTTCTCTGTGTAGCCTTGGCTGTCACATGCTGGCCTCAAACTCACAAACATCGACCTGCTTCTGCCTCCCTGGGCGCTGGGATAAAAGGTGTGTGTCACTGCACCCGCCTCAGGCAAGGCCTGTTTGTTAATTGAAGGAACAAATGTCCATTTCAGGCCTGGGTATATAATGTCCTCTCTATACCACAAGTTTGGCAAGAGTTGGCGTCTTACAGGCATCGTTCACCAAAGCATTCTTGTTGTTTTCTGGGATTAAACTCTGTGATAGAGACTTACCTAGCATACACAAAGCCCCAGCTGCAGTAGCAGTACACAGAATGATTAAATAATAAGCAAAACACAGGGAAATTTTGGCTAAAAATCAAGTACAGATCCTCTTCTTCTTCTTCTTCTTCTTCTTCTTCTTCTTCTTCTTCTTCTTCTTCTTCTTCTTCTTCTCCTTCTTCTTCTTCTTTTGGTTTTTGGTTTTGTTTTTTTGAGACAGGGTTTCTCTGTTTAGCCTTGGCTATCCTGAACTTACTTTGTAGATGAGGCTGGCCTTGAACTCACAGAGATCTGCCTCCCCAAATGCTGGATTACAAGCCTGTGCCACCACACCTGGCTAGGTATAGATTTCTTACTGTTTAGGGTAGTATCTATTTATAGTAGGTATTAAAAAAATACATAAGGATGAATGAACAATTAATGTATATGTTTATAAGCTTCAGAGTATTTCTGTCCTATTTACTAATTATCTACTTAGCAGGAACATACACATTATATATAAAAGGTTTGTAGAAACTTAATCATATCTATCAATGAAAGTTCCATTCACTGCTTCTCAAATTCTGAACCTCCATTTGTATACATTGTCATTCTAACTATTTGGACACTACTGAATTCCCTGAATGATAGAAGCCAAAGCAGTCAGTTCATTAGCTCAATTCAAAAAAATTAGACATCAACTTGTCAAGAGCAACAATTCGAAGAAGAGAAGGAAAAAAAAAAGAAAAAGAGAGAAAGAACAAATGGCTCATCATCTAGATATAGTCATAGGTACCTCTGACGCTGTTGGGCATTTAAAGTCCTTACCTAAGCCAGATAGGTACAGTTCCAGCATCTTACGGCAGTCTGCTGGAGCACATTGTCTCAGCTACACTCAATTCCATTGCTTGATTGAGGCTCAGAATCCTGCCCCTTTCACCAACTTCCCACAAGCCTCCTCCATGACTTTCTTCTGAAATTTCTCAGGAAAATCAGAGAAGAGCTTACAAGCACCTTGAGTCTGGATTAAATCTCATTCAATTCAATCCCTTTTAGAAACTACTACATTAAATAAATAAAATTCCATTTTATTATTCACACATATAAGTCTCTAAAAGACCGATTCTTCAAGTATTGCAAATTAAGTTAAAAACTCCTAAACACAGCTGATGAGATGACCCACTGGGTAAATGCTCTTGCTTCGCAAGCCCCTTGGGTAGAAAGCTGGCTGACTCCCAAAAGCTGGCCCAAAATCTCCACACTAATACAAATAACAACAATCAATTTTATTTATTTTTTTTTTTTTTTTTAATTTTTGAGACGGGTCTCACTATTTAACTCTGGCTGTCCTGGAAGTCACTGTGTAGACCAGGCTGGCCTCAAACTCCCTGAGATCCTCCTGCCTCTGCCTCCCGAGCGCGGGGTTTAAAGGCGTGCGCCACCACCTCCTTCTCAATTTTAAATCCTTAGATGCATTTTGCTCAATGTGAAAATGATGGCCAGCAAGTGAATATTTAGAGAAGGATCTTTTGAGAAGCAAAGATATGCAGAATTTCGGTATCTTAAATCACCACGCTGGTGCACACAGCACACCGCTCATCTCTGAACCTACAGTAAACTGGCAGATGGTCGTAGCAGCTGAGCTTTAATATTAGAGCTCGGTTGGAGCTATGTAGAGTTTTAGAGGTAAGTGAGATGGTTTAGTGTCCTAAACTTTGTCACTCCTGAGTTTGGACACTTTTCTTCCTTTAGGGACTAGTTTCTTTAATCCCAAATTGAACTTCTCACTGAATTTAACTGAATTTATATAGGGTTTAATTATTTATAAAGAATATATTTTTTTTTCAAAAATTGTCAGATATAATGACATACACATGCAATCCTGGCACTTGGGAGTCTGAGGCCTGAGGATTACAAATTGGAGGCCAGACTGAGCCAAATCGCCAGACTGAGCCACATCGCAAGACTCTGCACACCCCCCCCCAAAAAAAAAAAAAAAAAAAAAAACTTAAATTAATGCTCATTTTAACCAAGGGCTAAAAAGCAAACCAAGGGCTCTCTCTCTTCCCCTTCAGACAAACTCTGGCATAACCCAGGCTGGTTTTGTCCTCACTATGCAGCCAAAAATATTGAACTTTTGATCCTGCTGCCTCCACCTCCCCAGCGCTGGTTTATGGAGTACTGGGACTAGAACTCAGCATTTCACGCCTCATAGGCAAGCGCCCCCTGAACTGCGCTATATTCCCAGCCTCGGGAGGGATTTGTAATCCAGGAGTCCTGTGTCTCCCATACATGTGCTTCTGTTAGGAAACAGACCGATTTGGTTGGAACCAGACTGTGCTTCCAAAGCGCTTTGTCAAATCTGCTCCCTTAGGGGTTCTCTTAAACTGTATGGCAGTTTCTAGAATGCAAGAAAGCCTTTTGTCTGAAACGCTTTTCTGTACTCCAGGGAACCTTGTTTGTACTTCAGTTAGCACCTCGTGGTCGCTTTCTTGGTTGGTTTTCAGTTTTTTCTTTGAAGAGAGCCTTTTGGGTTTTGCAGCTTTGCTGTGCAGTATCTAGAAGGTAGAAACTATGAGCAAGTTTGGCTTTGCCTGAAGAAGCCTCAGTTTATAAATACCTCAGGTATTTTCAATAAACTGGAGGTCATCATAAAGAAACTGGGGTGAGGGGGGCGGGAATGCATCCGCTGGGTCTGCACTCCCTCTGCCCGGCGGGGGGCCTCTGGGGATCATTTGCTTGCTGGTCATTATCTTGTCTGCATTATTCAACAGCTCTGTTCTTGTTCAATGGGCTTCAGAGAGCCTTTAACAGCTGCAGCATCTTCCAGTTTTTACTTAAGTTCTCTTTCTGGTGGGGGGAGGGGGAGGCCAAGGGAAGAAGAAAGTGTGTCTTTAGTGACTGATAGCTACCTGAGTGCCTGCATCCGCGTAAGAACGGAGGTTTGTTCGCTTAGGTTGCAGCAACTGTATCGCTGTCATACTGTGGTCATATCGGGAGGATCCAGAGAGAAAGCTTCCATTTGAACACTAAGAATATGAGGATTAATAAATAAATGAATATATATATATATTAAAAAAAGAATGTGAGGATTAAAAAAACAAAAACAAACAAACAAAAACCACACACACCATCCAAATAATAAAACAAAAAGGTATGAACAAACAAACAAATGTTGGTTTCTTGTGAACACTAAGTTTAATCTCGCTTTAAATCTACTGTTCCTCTTTGAAGCGGGAGAGGAGCTGGCTTATTAGTCTACCCAGTAGACTTTGATTTGTTTCAGTTGGGACTTATTTAGCTGATTCCCAAAGCTGTTTTTCAAAAAGGTTAACATTATTCATGAATCTATCCTAAAACAGTAACGGAAAATAAGACAGAGAATAGTATCTCCTTTATGAACCAGATGGCAGATAAAGTAAAATAGTTTTTCCAGAGACTAGAAGCAGAGAACCCACTTCCAAAAATAAAGGTGCATGTGGACAGAGCTGCTAAAGATGGCTGGTTAGAAGTGGATTGACCATGGATTAAGGCATCAAAAAAGCTAACGGAGGATGTCAGGAACTTAACCAAATGCTAACTTCACTTAACCTATCTGAGGGTCAGAGAACTGATAGAAGCTTTCTAAGTGAGATAATGCAGCACCATTAAAACAACACCTCACGGTAAAAGAATATTAAAAATCCCCAGGGGAATGGAAGACATCCATCTATAAAGCAACATCTGAAAGTAGCTCTGGCCCCTCATGTCTCACACAGAACTGTTAAGTTGTACGGAGATAGTGTGATCTTTCACTAATGTAAACCATCCAGTTTTCTATAAAAGCTGTATTGGGGGCTAAAATGTGTTCAGAGCAGGAATGGGGAGAAACACTTGCAGACAGAAAAAATATATATATCATTTAAATTTGCTCCTATGGTCCTGTGAATTTTATCAAGGGAAGGAAGTCCACACAGCTTACAGTCCGTGTATAATAACAAGGGGCTGCCATTTCTTAGCATTAGCTCATTGTGTTCCAAAAACCAAGGAGCTTTTCAACACCACCATTTTTGATCAGATTAAGATCCTTAGTTTTGTCCTAAACTCAGCCTGCAGCTTGTTAGCCGCCCAAAGTCTGAAAGCAATCTTTAAAGTGTCATAGAAATGCTAAGTAGTCTCAGGCACATGGACAATGCCTGACGTACAAGGAAAATGAAAGGCCATCTCAATTATCAGAATATTTGTTACTTGGTGGGGGGGGGGGCGCAGGGATAAAGATAATTAACTGATTCTGTGATTGGAAATATATAAATAGAGGCCTGAAACTTTTATCCAAATCCTTGGTTCAGTTTTATCTGCACATCCTAAAGCACATAAGGGGTCCCTAAAGCAAATATGACCTCTGTCTCTTGCTCTGTGAGGCTTGCGAGTGCCAGGACAACGAAACTGCAAATGCTGTACACATCCCCTTCAAAAATCAATTTCTGAACTGATAGCCACCCCGAAGTTGCTTTCCTTCAGTGGCTAAACTTCGGGTCTGTGGCAGCGGCATTTGTTCTTGAGTGTCTGACGCCATGCCTCCCCTCCTTGTGTGCTAATTCTCTTCCTTAAGGCAGAATAGAACTCCATCTTGCAATTCACTCGTCACGTAAAAATATTTTTCCCCGAGGGCATGTTTCAAGCAGCTCCAGTGTAGATCCTGAGACTGTGTGAAATTAAGTTTTGTGTGTTGTTTTGTTTTTTGATTCCACTACAACTTAAGACTTGTGTTCCTACTGTCAGAGTAAACAGAAACGGTCCTTCAATTTTTTTTTTTTTAATTTCTATATTATCTGCTAATCTAGACAAAAGGAAAACCCCAGACCGTCCTGAAGATATCATTTAGACACATGATTTCTTTCAAAGGAGAAAAAGCTTACAATGGCAGGAATGCTTAGTTGGCTGACTGTGTGTAATTATGAAGACAGAACAATGGAGAAGTCAGATAGGCCCTTGGCAGGAACCACAGGAGGTTAAAAGGGTGGGCGGCCTTCACGGCTCAGTCCTGCCCCTCGCTCTCCGCTCTCCGACCTTCAACACCACCCCAGAGAGCAGGGTCTCAGGCTTCACCGGAACTGCAAGCAGTTTCCACCAATTACAGTGCCCACATGCAGCCCGCCTCACGGTTGCTCCAATCAGGACAGGGTAACCAGAGGGACTCCAGGAAAGGTGGAGAGAGATCAGGGAACTCTCCTTGAGACAGGTCATGCTTCTTTTTCGTCATTGTGTTTGTCTGTTTGTGTATATAACATTGGATACTGAACACAAGGTCTTATGAAGGCAAGTGCCCTACCACTGAACTAATTAGTTATATGCTAGCCCTAACTCATGTTTCTTCTCTTCTTTTTTAGTGTGTGTGTGTGTGGGGGGGGGGTGTTTTGCCTGCCTGCATGTCTGTGCATCATGTGTGTGCACCAGAAGACATCATCCCATTCCCTAGGACTGCGGTTGCGGATAGTTACGAGCTACCATATGGGTGCTGGGAATAGGTCATGGATTTCCTGAGAGAGCAGCTAGTACTCTTAACCGCTTACCCGTCTCTCCAGACCCTGATGCTTTTTAACTAATAACTTTGGGCAGATAAGTATCTGTGTGCAAAACAAATTCTGTGTACGTGGGGAGGGGAGAGTATGGTTGTTGCTTTGGGGTTCAACCTAGGACCTTTGTGTATACTTGCCTAGTGCTCTACCAGGGGGCTACACTTACACGCCTAGACATAGGTTGTTAATGAAAATTGGTGTCACTACCACAGAGGTCAGAAGCTTGCATAAAGTCATTCCTGGTCTCTGTGGTCGTCCATATACTCACTGATAAAATATACTGTTTTCATATTGAAGGACTCCAAACACTTATCTACCACTTACCACATGTGGAATCTGCAAACTGGTACACAAGAATCAATCCCATCATGCTCCATGCTGGCTGTATAGTACACCAAGGAAGACAATTTTATATTTTTGAATAGTTAGAACTAATAGAAAATAATATTCATGACCCACGAAATCAAATAAAACCAAGTTTATATCTACAGTAAAGTTTCATTGGGACATTGCTACACTTACTCATTTGCATACTGCTTTTGTACAACATCGTGAGAGAGTGGTTGCCATACATATCATCTGTTCAGCAGCATCTAGTTACTATCTGGCACTGTACAGAAATGGTCATTGGTCCTTGATCTGGAGTCTGTGCCAAGAAATAGATTTGTATATGCATATACATATATGAATGTTTACATTTAAATATATGCATATAGGTATAGTTTCAAAGCATTCAGGAATCTGAAAACAGAGTTGAATCAATCACATAGTAAAATTTTATTTCTCCCAAAGAAACATATTGTCAAAGCTAGTTATTATCAAATTTATGATTACTATAATAGTACAAAAATGTGTATGTTCCTATTTTCTATTTCTTGTTTTTAAAATAATTTCTTTCTTTTCCTTCTTACTTCATAGGTTTTATAAAATTGATCTCTATAATAGTTGGAGAATTCCACAGCCCTTAGAAATAATTTTTTTTAGACCTAGTGTCTTCTCAGGCAGCACTAAGAGTTCTGTAATATATATACTTTCCCAAACAAGGCTGACAAACTTGGCCACTGAAGCAGCTGTAAAAATGGAAATGCAATCATAGAAGGAGTTATCATCCTTATGAACTGAGGCGCCTTGACACTACTTGACATTCATTCTCAATTACCAAGTTCAGGCTTCTTGCCTTCATTGAGCAGCACTACAGAGCCCCTCACATAAATGAGAGGGTGCTGGGCAGCCATGATGGTGTCAGAAGCTTGTTCTCTTCCAGGGACTCAGCCAACAAAGCTCTACGCACTAAATTATCTCTCACAGTTACCACAGGCTTTTAGAATGTATCTCACCTCTCTCAGATGTTTGTCTTTCAGAGAGAAACCACTCACATCTTTATTGCAGTCATAAAGTCTGTCATGATGATAAAAATAAAAGGCATTTAACCTGTGCTTATGCACTGGAGCAGGGCTCTGGGTAAAACGGCCTCCTCTTTGACTTCCTTCGCTTCTAGTTACAAGGTGCTTGGGGAAAGTCCACTTTCAGGTGGAAGCTGTGAGGGTGCAGCAGTGTTGTTTTTAGACAGCGCTCTGTGGCAGGCTCACTAAGTTCCTGGGACCAGTGTTTTAGAGAAAGGAAACATATCCAAACAGCTGACCCAAAATCGGATCACGTGGGGCTGTCAGATATCTCAAGCAAACACTGGAGCAGCTGAGTTTTACTCTGAAGCTTTTGGCTTGTTAGATATTAAGAAAATTAACTGTAGAGTAAGAGTATGCATAAACAGATAGTGCCAAGTAAAGTGTTTGCTGGTTTGGGAATCATAAAGATGGTGAGGAGTATATGGGATGGCTTAGGGGACTATCGGCTTCCTCAGTCCTAGAAGATGAATCTGTAAAATGATGCATCGTGCATGCAGGTTGACGTGAGTGTTAAAATTCCATGTGGTGATGTTTGGTGGACATAGTAGTGTTGATATATTGTCTGCCAGAAGGAAGTCTGAAAGTGAGAAAGTAGAGAGGGTAGATATTCACCCACCTTGTTCATGCAGGTATTTCAATAATTTCTTTGGAATAGGAAATCATTTAATATAGGAGTCATTTAATATTATGTGATATGGTGTGTGTGTAAAACGAATCGGTACTCTTTAAAGAACATGCTAAAGTTTGAACTACATCTACCTGCATGGATAGGCAGTATAACAGAACCCGATACTGTGAAATTATGGTGCTAGAAGAGTGAAAGGGTTCTTACCAGCCTCCTTTAAAGAAGAAGCTTGATTTATTTATTATTTATACAGTGTTCTACCTGCCTATGTGCCTGCAGGCCAGAAGAGGGCGCCAGATCTCATTACAGACGGTTCTGAGCTACCATGTGGTTGCTGGGAATTGAACTCAGGACCCTTAGGAAGAAGAGACTGTGCTCTTAACCTCCGAGCCATCTCTCCAGCCCCTTACAAACCTCTTGAGGCTAGAAAACATTATTTCTTTATGTAATAAATAAAGTTTGCAATTGACATAAATAAATCTTAAGTGATTCATTTCTTAAAGACAATGTCGTGGGCTTGAACGCAGATCCTCTTCAACAATATCAAGTACTCTTCTGCCCAGTTTTCACATTTTATGTATTTATTTATTTATTGTTTCTTTTCAAGACAGGGTTTCTCTGTGTAGCCTTGGCTGTCCTGGACTTGCTTTGTAGACGAGGCTCACCTCGAACTCACAGAGATCCCCCTGCCTCTACCTCCCCAAGCACTGGAATTAAAGGCATGTGCTACCACACCCAGCTTTGCCCGGTTTTTATTATAGATAGTGTTAATAGAGTATAAAAAAAAAAAAACTTTTGAAGGCTCTGCCTGAAATTCAGGCCATATACTTAAGTTAAAAACATAACTTGGGAACTGGAAATATAGCTCAGTGATTAAAAGTACCAGCTGCTCAGGACACTGGGTTTGATGCCTAGCGCCCACATGGAGACTTACAGCCTCTGTAACTCCAGTCTCAGGGGATCCAGTATCCTCTTTTGGTTTCCATGAACACCAGGTACTCGTGTGGTACATAGACACACATCCAGGCAAAGCGCCCATACACATAAAATAAAAATAACAAAAGTCATTTTTAATAACGTAACTTTGAAACACCTGCAAAGTAAAGTGAACACTTACGTGCTTTAGAAATGTAAAGTTTCTCTTTTCACATACACAGAGAGGTGGGGGAAGACAGAGGGAGAGAGAGAATCTGTGCTGATCATGTCAATAAAATGTAAAATGTCACAGGTGATGTCAACGAGCTGAAGAACAACTGAAACTTTTCAGTGTTTTCTGTCTTAAAGGGGAAAAAAAAGCTGAACTGGAAATGAAAAAAATATTGAGAAAAATTTCACAGAACTAATAAATTAATGAGAGTTGACCTTAAAAAGTTGAGCAAATTAGGATAAGACTAAGTAGGACCTAATACAGACCGTGTCTTGCCTGAGCCTACTTCCAGAAATAGCACATACTTTACTTTTAACTGGTGTTTGCTACTTTGTGGGTTCTTCTTTCTCCCACTCTTCTCCACCCCTTTTTCTTCTTCCCTTTCAACTTCCTAACACTAGATATGAGAGAAAAAAGGAAAGAGATTCCCAAATAGAGACAGACGTCAGAACAGGTCAAAGTTATCATTAAACTACTTCCTTCTGATTAGAGGCCTTGAGCTCCTTGGGGCAAGTTTGTGGTTTTTTCTTTGTGCACGACTACTTAACAAACTGTAACCGATAGCTACCAATAGCAACCAACAACCCACCAACCAACAGCCCACCACATCTCTCTAGGCCCTAGCATGTATATCCCCTCTGAAAAGTACCCAGAATTCCAAACATCACAGAAACTATCTGCGGCTGGCAAAAATCACATCCTTTCCAGAGCGTGAGGCAAATCACAGTCAGCTGCTGTGAATCATCCCCATATCCCCACACTTGGAAGTAAAACAAAAAACATAGTCCTATAATATTTCTGTGTTTTCAAAGAGACCAAAATTCTCACTACACTTACTTGCTCATTGAGCACAAATATAGCTTTTAAACCAGAAGTCACTGCCTATACATTTGGCATTTCAAGTCATCATTCATCTCTGTAATGAAAGCTTTGGTTTCTTTAAAAACTTATTTATGTTATGTAAATATGTTTTTTGTTTTAATCCCAAGTGTGGGATTTTAGTTTGGGCTTTAGTTTTTTTCCACTGCTACTAATTGCCTCCTTAAGGGCTTGGTCTTTGCCCCCTGGTAATGGCCTGCCTCCTGCAGCATGGAGAGGGACATGATCTAGCACTCTGAGGGATATAAATATGAGAGCACAGAAAGAGAAGATGGTGGCAATTTGGAGAGACCAGAAACCAACAGTGTGGCAGCTTGGAGGAGACAGATGGAGAGAAATGTTTCAGTGCAGCGGCTTGGAGAAGACTGCTTACTGCCTTTGCTGTGGACAGATATTGGTATAGCTCCCAAATAACCTATTCCCATAAGCAGCCTGGAGAAGTAAAATGGACTGTGCCTTCTCTCCCCACTAACCTTCTCTCTCTTACCTAGGATTAAAGGGTTGATGAAAGGGAGGTAGAGGCTTAAATGCTGGTAACTGGTGTTTATTACTTTAAAATAAAGTTTATGGTGGCACATGCCTTTAATCCCACAACTTGGGAGGCAGAGGCAGACAGATTAGTATGAGTTCAAGGCCAGCCTGGTCTACAATGCAAATTCAGAATAGCCAAGGCTACATGGAGAAACCTTGTCTCAAAAAACCAACAAATAGGACTGGAGAGATGGCTCAGAGGTTAAGAGCGCTGCTTGCTCTTCAAGAGGTCACAAATTCAATTCCCAGCAACCACATGGTGGCTCATAACCATCTATAGTGAATTCTGGTGCCCTCTTCTGGCTTTCAGGTGTACATGAGGCATAACGTTGTATACATAATAAAATAAATATTATGTATATTGTATAAACAATAAAATAAATAAATCTTTTTAAAAAAACAACAAACAGAACGAGTACAACACATCTCTCACAGTTTTTTGTTTTTATAAAATCAGTATATCTCACTTGAAATCTGCATGATTTAATTAAACTTAGGCCACATGATTCATGAAAATTGAGAAAAATGTACCTGTAATATACAGGTAAATTAATGAAATATGTTAATAATTCATTAATTACAAGAGCCCATGGCTTCTCCATGATGAAAAATGTGTAGTGACTTATCAGAATCATTATCTTATTACTTCAATTGCTTATTTTATGGACGTAGAAAATAAGCCTCTGGAGGAAACTGCCAAAGTTAGAGCTATCTGTGCCTTCTTTTGTTAGCAGATCGTATCATTCGCTAAACTGTGCCGACAGCCCAAAGTCAGGGGCTCCATCAACAGATTTCTAGAAGCACATTCCTTGCACTTTAGTAGCTACTCAATCCATGCATGGCTCCATCTGCAAGGCTACAGGGAGTGTCCATTCCAGCTGAATCAGCCAGAATTGATTATTTGATTATTGCTCTTGTTCTCTTCAAACCTTTATATGAACAAGTGTCCGAAACTGTTACAAGACCACATGGAGTAAGTCTGATTAAAATACATTGAAGGCATATATGAACTTCTCAAAGAATTAATAAAAACATATTTTAAAACAAATAATGAAAACAACAAAATCTTACCTCTCATACCTTTAAAATTAAGTTGGGACCGTCCATTTTTCATTCCCAGTTAGCATCTTTCATAACTTGCAATAAATAGTTAAAATAAAAAAAGGGAAAATAAGTAAAACTTGCAATAAATAAGCAAAAGTTTACGGGAGACAAATCTACTCTGAACACTCGTTGCATAATACAAACATTAATCATGTGTTTCCTGATCCATGTTTAATGAAAGATATGACTGCTGAATGAACATTGGAAGTATCCACTATTTGACCTTGCTGCACAGTAATTTTTAATTAAAAAGTTAACACAGTGGTAAAATGAAGAAAATTTAATCTTCCAAACAAACATATTGAATTCTATATGCAGTTCTGCAATCATATTTTACACTTAAGCTTTACATAGTTATGAACAACTTATTCTTATTCTTGATTCAATCTTTATTCTCTTCTTACAGTGGTTGTGTGATATGCTAACACATACAGTTTTGATTTTAAGTATGACATTAGCTCTTTAAGATGAGCTGCAAAGGCAGTATATCAATGCTGTTGGTAAGCCTCAGATGTCTGAATGTATCTGATTCAAGTCACTAATATTTTCCAGGTAGTTATTTTTAATCTATGTTCTTTAAAGAATTGTGACCCCAAGATGTAAACCAACTGAATTCATCTTGGAACTCAGGAAGTACCAGAAAGGTGCAGCTTACTTTCACAATAAACAAGTTAGCATGCTTTGTGACTATTTAGTAGATACTTCAATCTTTCACTTCTATAAGAGATAAGGAGAAGCCAGGTGTGGTGGCACATGCCTCTAATCCCAGCATTCAGGGAGGCAGAGGCAGGGGGATCTCTGTGAGTTAGAGTCCAGCCTGATCTACAAAGTGAGTCCAGGACAGCTAAGGCTACATAGAGAAACCCTGTCTCAAAAAACTAAGAGAGAGAGAGAGAGGAAGAAAATAACCTTGACCTTAGAATATAGTCACTTTTGAATGAAAAGAATGATATTATATTACTACATATTACTACATATGTTTTAATAATAAGACACAGGGGCAAGGAACCATGAAGTTGGCTTGGCCTACCTGCCTTGATAGACACGTGTAATAGGTTTTTCAGATTAGAGTCCATGGCTCCTGGAGCGCAATGTGCCTTCCAGTTCCTGAGAGACTAATGCGGTGAAATGTTCAGACCGCTTTGTGTTTCTCTCCATGTTCCCTTAGTAGTCAAGGAAGCATGAAAACTTGACAGGACAATTGGTCTTAGACATTAATCCTGTATACACTGGCTTGCAGACATCACTACATCCTGGCAATTACAATTGTACTGATCCTGGCAATTGCCGTTACATTCTGTTTCTGATAAAGATACAAAAGATCTGATTGCGCTCAAGAAAACATTGTCACAGCCTCAGTTGTGCTGTGGCCCCCTCCAACCAGCCTGGTTTAAATCCTCTCGACTTTGGCCTGGTAAGTAAGTGTGGGTGCTTACATATTGGCATATAACATCTGGGTGGTTCTGCAGCCCTCATTGTTTAATGCAGTCATTGTGACCATTGCTTCAGTCTAGGTGACAGTACCACGTCATCCTGAGTTTACAACCCACGTAAGCACAATTTATCGAAGCAAATTTTTATCTCTCCAAATCACAACACGTTTTGTTGAGCTCATTTGTATCCAGGCAGATCATCTATTTCATAGTTGGCTACTCGTGCATGCTATGACGCTTTCCACTAGCCACAGGGCCGTGTTTGGAAATGCAAACACTTATGTGCTGCAGAAGGTGAGCTGGTTTGGGAAGAAAGGACATATGAAGCAAATCCGCTTTCCCCACTCCAAACAGGTAGTAAGGAAAATGCAATAGCTGTCATATGATCCTCTTCTAGACAATTTGGAAAGACAGGGAGAGAAGGAAGGGGTAAGAGAAAGGCAAAGGAAGAAAGGGAGAGGGAAGGGAGGAAGTAGGAGAGGTAGACAGGGCCTGGGAGAGGGAGGGAAGGAGGAAGGGAGAGGGAGAGATGATATGCTCCTTTCACGTCTTCTATTTGCAGAAGGCAAATAAAATAAACCGGATATTAATTAAAGAGACCCAGAAAGTGGAAGGTGGAAGATGAAATTGAACTATGAAATCTCAAAGGAAGACACTAGGAACATATGAGAAAAAAAATGTAAGCTTAGTTTTTAAACCATGTGATACCAATATATGTATTTTTTTTTTCTTTTACCCTTGTCAATATTAAAAGAAAATTTATTTTTTAGTGTGGGCAAGAGCAGAGATAAATCATTTTCTCTCTGTGGGGTTTTGAATGCGAATGGTCCCTACAGGTTCATATGTTTGAATTCTTGGTCCCCAGTTGGTGAACCTGTTTGGGAAGGAATGAGGGCTGTGTCCTCGTTTGAGGAGGTGTGTCACTGGGTGGGCTTTGAAGTTTCAGAAGACTCCTCCTTTCCCAGTGTGTTCTCTGTCTTTTGCCTGCAGGTGTGAGCTCTCAGGGGTTCCTGCCGCCATTATGAATCAAACTTTAAGAAACTAGAAACCCAATTAAATTCTTTTTTTTATAAGTTGTCTTGGTCATAGCATTTTGTCACAATGATAGAAAAGTAACTAAGGCACTATCTATTGAAGGAAATACATTAATAAATTGTAATAATAGATTTTTTTTTAAATTAAAAAGAAAAAAGAAACTATCCAGTACTGGGTGGAGAGATGGATCAGTGGTTAAAAGCACTTGCTACTCTTGCAGAGGACCAGTGTTTGGTTCCTAGAACCTCCATGGCAGCTTACAGCCATCTGTGACTCTAGTGCCAGGGGATCCAACGCCCTCTTAGGCTTCCTCAGGCACCAGGCACATGATCACATACATTCATGCAAGCAAACACTCACATTATAATACAAATAAATAATCCTCTTCCGAAAAATATCCATCATTTATAACCATGATGGCGCCATAAAGCTGTCCAGTATTATGACAATGACGGTGCCAGGAGCCCCTCCTGTACCGCAGCCACGTGGCGGACACTGGTCACTGTGCATTTGTCAAACTCACAGATCCTAGAGCAACAAAAGTGAGTCCTAGCATAAGCCACAGACTTTGAGCAATAATGACGCAGCAATGTAAGGAATGGGCTGTAACAATGTATCAGTCTGGCGAGATGCCGCTCCTAGGGGAAGGACAAGGAATACATGAGAACTTTCTGTAATTTCTACTCTGCTTTGAATATAAAGCTGCTCTAAAAGATTTTAAGAATTAAAGAATCCTAAGTTAGTAGTTTTAGAACTTATTTTTATGCCATGCTAAGTCTGGGAAGTATTGGGCCCTGATGTCAAGTATTTCTTTTTTACCTCCCCTCCCCTTTTCTTTCTTATTTATTTCTCTTTTTAATCTTGAGACAGAATTTTGTTATGTAGCCAAAGCTAGCCTTGCATTTATGATCATCCTGCCTCTACCTTCTCAGGAATTTTATTATATTATAATTTTATTATATTTTATTATAGGTATGAGTCCTAAGGGCGAGTCTTAGTCCAAATACCCAAAGCCTAAATTTCAAAGGTATAAAAGGATCTAATTTTTAGAAGAAGAAATAACCTAGTAAATATACACAGAAAAACTATAAAGTATCCTTTATCTGTATAAGGAGAGATTATGACCTTAGTCATACTCTGTTTCTAAAGAGTTCATATTTTTGCAATAAAATCCATTGTTTTATAGTAAAATGCTTGCTCTCCAAACAAATGGTTGCAAACAAGCACCAGCATGACTAATGTGTCCTTAGTCAATCTGGGAACTTCTAAAGGTGGGGACTCTCAAACACCAGTTTATAACTCACCACGGTCACCTAGGAAATCCTTTGTTGCAAGTGTCTCTTCTTCAACCTCAGTGTCCATCCTACCCAGTTTAGCACATCTGGGACAAAGCTCTGAAATTTATATTTTTCACAAAGTTCCCCAAGTGACTCTGCTACTCAGGCAGGCATGGGGATCACTGTCTAAAGGAAGATGATTTATGTAGATCAAATTAAGTTTCGAAAAACCACACCATATGGCATGTTAACTCTTTAATTGCATTTCAAAGGTGACTGTATATGAATACAACACTTAACACAGACCTTGAGTGCCAAAAGGGTGACTATAGCGTTCTTTATCTGGAATGTGTAATAACTGGCCTCTACCTTGACATGAAAGGGACTTGTAAAGTTCATAACTGAATGATTAAAATGAAGTGACATTGGCCCAGAGCTAGACATTAGACCAATAGTTCTCAACCTGTGGGTCATGACCCCTTTGAGGGTGGAATATCAGATATTTACAATATAATTCACAATGGCAACAAAATGACAGTTACAAAGTTATGAAGTCCCAACAAAGTACTTTTATGACTGGGGGTCACCACAGTATGACAAGCCGTATTATAGGGTCAATCGTTAGGAAGGTTGAAAACCACTGATCTAGACTAACATAACTCTAAGAGAAGAGAAACATCACCCAGCATGGGTGTGTCTTGGCTTGCTATAGGGGCAGCTGTGAGTGGATGGAGAGGAGGGCACCCTCCAGGAGGCCCACTCCATGGGGGACTGAGAACATCACTTAACAGTGTCTAGCACTCATTAGACACTCAGTTTTTTGTTTTAAAGGAACAGTAACCTAAAATTACTCTTTCTCTGTCTCTCTCTCTCTCTGTATATTCGTGTGTGTGTGTGTGTGTGTGTGTGTGTGTGTGTGTGTGTGTGTGTGTACTAGCTGGAGCTTCTTTTTCTCTTTAATGGCAATTACTTAGCCCATAATGGCAACATACCAAAAACTTTCAAACCTATGTTTGTAATCTCCAAGTTTTGCTTAGCAGCACATAGGGGTTTTTACTGGTAACTTTTACCCACATGTTTTCCATTATCTGTGTCTTCAGCAGTCCACAGAGCCTGGTATCACAGGCCTATGATCCTGCTATTTGGGAAGCGGAGGCAGGAGAATCTTAAGTTCATGGCCTGCATGAGCTCAGTGAGATTCTGTCTTAAAAGAAAAAGGAGAGAGGGTGGGGTGGGATTGGGCAAGCGCTGTAGATGTAGCTTAGAAGCAGCAAAACATGTTTGGCAAGTGCACGGCAGCTCTGGGTAAATTTCTCATTCCAATGGAGGGAGAGGAGGGAGAGAAAGAGCACCAGCAGCTGTACATTTTATGGGGGTGGATGTAAGTGATTATTGGAGTTACCTAGAAAATAAACATTTCATATACATTTCTCCATTTCTTAATATTCCCATATCTCCGCCTGAAGAGGCAACAAATATCTGTAGTTTTATTAGAGAGCAGCCTTCAACAGTTAGGAGAAAATAAGTAATCCTTGTTTGACACAGTGCATTATCCTGGAATAAATTAAAACCTTTGCTTTTTTTTTTTTTTTGTTTCAACATGGTCAGTCCCTCATGCCGATTCTTTCTGAAGGATAAACTAGGTCAAGAAGTAATGCAGAAGCCACTGTAAATCTCTTACACTTCTTAGGTCTTTAGAAAGATTTTATTGCCCTATAATTATACATATTTGTAGGAGCAATGTGATAATTTGATACATGTTCACAAAGGTCAAATATGGTAATTATCATTTGATCTCCTTAAACATGTATCGTTTCTTCTGGATGTCTCCTTGATCCTAGGGTTTGCTTGTTTTTTTAAATATATAAAACATGATAATAGCACTTGAAAAAGTAAGGCAGAAGAATCACAAGTTTGAGGGCTATATAACTTAAAAAAATGAGACCTTGCCTCAAAAAAAAAAAAAAAAAATTTAAGTTGAGAAACATAGTCACTCTACTGCTCTGCAGAATAAAAGAAAAGAAATTATTGCTATGCAGCTGCTATTTGGCACCTGCTACCTAAGCTCCCTTGAAAACACCTCTGCTTTCTCCCCTCCATATTTTCGTTGTTGTTGAAACAGATCAAAGAAAAATCGTTAATTCTGAAGGTGTAAATTGTCTACCTTTTCTAGTCAATACTTGATGCCACCTGCTGGCTAAACCAGAAAACTGCAAGGAAAGGATAAAAGGCTGAGAGTGGGAATGGTGAATTCAGTGGCAACATTTACATGAAGCAGAGAGGAGTTACTTAAGCATAACTGTGCCCTTAAAAACCCCTGTCTATCCCAAATTAAGAGGTAGGTTCTCCTGACTACCATAGAAAAGAAAAAAGTTAGTAGCTGGTTTGCTTCTGCCCCGGGGCGGCAACTTTTCCTGCTCACCTACTCCCTGATTTCAAGCTCCCTCATACCTACAAATTTGCAAAGTCATAGAGACCCTTTTTTAACCATGATAATGTTCCTAAGATGTTGCCTTAAGAAAACAGGGTCCCTTTGATGGGAATTTGATGAGAATTGGTGAGTATTACAGGGCCCAGACATAGCGTTTTATTAAAATGCAAGTGTTATTCTAAACTAAGGCGTTCACATAAAAATCCAGATTGTCATATTCCTTCCGAAAACTGGAGCACTGACCCTCCGTGGACTGTCTTCACATAGCAATGACGGGACATGGCTGAGCTTCTCAAAGGAGACATGACCTTCTGTGATCATCACAGTCCCTACTACGTTCTGTTTCCTCCATGCCAGAGCCCACGGTCAGTTGCCAGTCATCTTTCTTTGCCCTTATGTTAATTTTTGTTTATTTGTTTTTTGAATCTGGGTTTTTCTGGTTTCTCTATGAAGCATTGGCTATCCTGGACTTGCTTTGTAGACCAGGCTGGCCTCAGACTCACAGAGATCTGCTTGTCTTTGCCTTCCTGAGTTCTGAGATTACAGATGTGCACCAGCCCACCTGGCTTATGTTAATTTTTTAAACAGAGACTCTTCTTTTAACCTATGTAAAGCAGAGCCTCCTAGCTGCCCTCTCATGCATTCTCCCACTTTTTGTCAGGAACTGACATCAATTGTCATTAGGGATGATACCGGTCTGACCAAAGATTCTATGTCTCTCTCTCTCTCTTTTAAATATATATACATTAGTAGCCACGGAAATACATGTGAAAATTTGTTGACAAACTTCTGAAATGGTCTTTAAATATGACTGAGTTACTCCCGAAAGCCAGACACATGCATTCCCTTCCATTCCTTGTTTGCCCTTTGTCTTCTTACCCAAAGAACAAATATGAATGATGAGAGGGGCTCAGGCAGCTCTCTTAGGTCCTGAGCTTATGTGAGGATGAAGGTTCAGGGCTCAATTTGATGAAGAAAGATGTTAAAAAAAAAATGCCTGAGAACCATGAAGCTAATACACGACACCACCACCCCACCCCCATGTAATAGCCGTGCCTATCCTGAACTCACTTTGTAGACCAGGCTTGCCCGGAATTCAAGATGGACTGCCTCTGCCTCCCAAGTGCTAGGATCAAAGGAGTGTGCCATCATGCCCGGCGAATACACTTGTTGTAATTGACTGAAACACAGAACTATCTCATTTGAACCAATTATTCAGATTTTCTCTTAAAACACTAAATTCAGTCTTAACAGACATATAAAATTTTTAACCACACCAAAACAATTAGAGTCTGAGAAGGTTGCATGCAACAAGAAAAATGGGACTAGAGCCAGAAAGATGGCTCAGCAAATAAAGTCTCTTGCTCCCTAGCCTGACAATCTGAGTTTAATTCCTGAGACCTACGGAATAGAAATAACTGACTCCATAAAATGGATTAGTTCATTAATTTTTAATTCTGCCTCATGAAAATTCCCAGAACATGGGCAGAATGAAACCAGATTCTTTGCCAAAATATTACAAGAAGGTTGCCCTGGCCCAGTTGCTACTGGAGTATTTGTTTCCCTCTGAAATCTCACAAACTAAGCCTTTACTGTCTACATTTCTTTCAGGAGTCATATCTTTCAGGATCCCAGTAGAATACTCATTAATCTCTGCTTCCAGCTTGTAATGGCTTTTCCATCCAAAGTTCCAAAGTCTCCCACAAAATGCATAAAAGCCTTATGGTCAGGCATATCACAGCAACATCCCATTCCTGGTACCAATTTTTGTATTAGATGCTTTTCTATTGTTATGATAAAATACCCTGGGGGGGGGCAACAAAGGGAGAAAGGGTTGCTTTTGGCTTGTTTCCAGACACATAGAGTCTACCAGGGAGAGGAAGGCATAGCAGCAGTGAGAAAGCATGGGAGTAAGAGCAGAAAGCTGGCTGATCACTCCATCCACACACAGGAAGCACAGAGACATAGAAAACATGAATTGAGGTGATGTTATATGTAGTGAGAATTCTAGAATTTTGGTTTCTTTTAAAAACACAGAAATATTGTAAGAATATGTTTCCATCTTAATCCCAGGTGTGGTGGCATGGGGCTGCTTCAGACTTTCTGCAGCAGCTGACTATGATTTATCTTGTGCTCTAGCAGAGGCATGGTTTTGCCAGCTGTAGATAGTTTCTGTGATTATGTGATGTTTCGGATTCTGGGAACTTTTCAGAGGGGAGAGGGCTTTAAGAAGGTTGTTTGTGGTTTGTTAGTAGTCGTGCTCAAAGAAGAAACAAAAGGAAAGAAATTAGATTTAGGGATTTTCCTAATTCTTCCCCACCCCCCCACCCCATGTCCTTGTTTCTCTTTTATCAAGTGTTAGAGTGAAATTGGGGGTGGGGGAGAGGTCAAAAAGTAGGGAAAGAAGAACCTACAAAGTAGCAAAGTCCAGCTACAGTTATAAGCCCTGAAAATCTGCCCCTACTGACAAGCTTCCTCCAGCAAGGCTCTACCTCATAAACTCTCCCAAAGAGCACTACCAACTGGGGACCAAGTGTTCAAATACATGGTAGCCTATGGGAGCCGTTCCTCATTCAAACCACAGCACACTATAAACAAAAATTGCAACAACCCAAATAAGAAGCTCAGTAGAAAGAAAGTCTCACCACTGCAGAGTTATGTGAAGGGCAGGATATCAAAGTTTTGAGAACTTGTGTCATTCATTGAAGGTAAATTATATTCAACATTATTTATTTCGTGTGTGTGAGTGTTTTGCCTGCATATATGTCTGTGCACACAGTCCCCCCAGAGGCCAAAGAGGGCTTTTGATCCCAACCAGTTCATACACAGATGAACTCAACAGACAAGGCGTTGTTCATAATTGCCAAATTATGCATTCAACCTAGACACGTATCAACAAATGAATGGATAAAAAAAATTGGTTTCTATGAACATGGAATATTACTTAGCCCCCCAAAAGAATGAAGTCATGTATAAATGTCATTATTCACAGGCAGGGAAGCCTGTCCCTCTGAGAAATAAGCTCTCCAGGTAAGTAGGCTCTAAATTGCCAGATGATTACAGGCAAGGCAAGTGACCACTGTCATGTAACAATGGTCACGTGTTAACTAAGCCCCACTCCCTAATCCGGAGAAAGAGTGGCCCCTGTCACATAGCATAAGTTATGTACGCCCTGTTTTCATAGCCATGTAGCACAGGCCCCACATGAAAAGGTTCTCTCTACCTCCTCCTAAGGGACCTTTAAAGAAGATACCTAACTTTGTACAGGGCTGATATTACCCCAAAATTCCACCCTATTGCTGTTGGCATTAACAACCCTCTTATCTAAAGGGAAGAGAAGTCTCTTAAACCAGTGATAGCACAATTCAGCCAAAGAAATAGCCAAAGAGATTTTCAGTGTCCCTAACCCCTAGACAACCAGTCCTCTTTTCTTCTCTTTTCCTTTCCTTTTCTTTTCTTTTCTTTTTTTTTTTTTTTTCTTTTCAATAAATAGAAAGGCTGGGAACGTAAATGTCACACCACACAGGCAGGGAATCAGCCCCTGCTTAGAAACACACTCTCCATATAACTGCTAAACGGCCAGCTGACAATAGATTGAACAAGTGGCTCTGTCACATAATATGAATCAGATGTTACTAATCCCTCTTCCCTCACCCAGTAAGCTGTCAGCTGGGGTAAGTCATGAATGCCCCACCCCACACCTGTCACATAACACACACTGTGTATTGACCTGGCTCTCTCTGTCTCCTCCCAGGGTCCTTCAAAGAAGACAGCTTGCTTTGTTTTATGGAACCAACACTACCCCAGACCCCTCTGCCATGGTACTGTTGACATAAGCAAACTTCTTGCCTAAAGGACAATTCGGCTCAGAGCCTCTTCCCAAACCTCCTCTCCCACCATCAAACCTAGCCTATTGCTTTTAGGAAAATGGGTTTAACTGGAGATCATCATGTTAGTCGAAATGAGTCAGACTCAGAAAGACAAATTCTGAATGTTTTCACTCGCATGTGAAACTCAGATGACATTATCATCATCATCAACAACAACAAAAGACACAAAAGTACATTGATGACTGTCTGTGAAGAGCACGGGGGCCAAATGAAAGAGAAGCAGATGAAATGGTAGATTCAGCCAGAAAATTCTAGTCTTGTGAGACTATGGACAAATTCCTCACACGCTAGCTTTCTTTGAGACCAAGAGGCTGACTTGAAGACCTCAATTAAAGCCCATCTCGTGAAAAATTATGTGAAAATAATACAATTATTAAAATAACATTTCACTGTTTTGTGTAGAATTTAGATTAAAAAACAAAGGTGTGAAAACAGAAAGTGGACTCTTTGGAAAATGGAAAGAATAATCAGGAAACAGGTGATGCCAAAGAAGTGAATGGCACGAATAAAATCCGAGCACCGCATCACGTGTGTTCGCAGTTCTCATAATGAAACCTATGTATATTTAATGTACACTGATTTTTTTAAAAAATGAGATAAAGTTCTGTCGTGTAACTTGGGCTGGTCCCAAATGCATGAATCTCCTGCCTCAGCCTTTTAAGTGCCAGAGTTCCAGGCATGTGCCAGCATGCTGAAAGCAGAAGACAAAATAATAATAAAGAGAGAAAAAAGAGAAGAAATAAAATGAAAAGCAAACAATGTAAGCAGAGACAAGATGGAACAGGTTGGGAGAAGATGGAGAGAACACAAAGCACATGAAAAGTTTCCATTTGCATTATCCTAATGTTCTGTTTCTCTGGTAAAAGAATAAAAAGGGGTCTGCAATACATTAAGGATTTACTTGGAAGAAAATGTAATAGGTTATTTTTGAGCTAGCAACAAATGTTTATTTACCTGAGATAAAGCACTGATAACAGACCAAACAAAAACATACAAACAAAACAATTCCACCCAAGTATAGCTTAATGAGTTTACTGAAGTTTTAATTTCAGAAATGTGGATGAAAAGGCTACTTATAGGAGCTTGTGTGAATCAGCAACAGCATCACCAAAATGTCCACCACTTACAATTGGTGGAACCAAATTGGAACAATTTGGTTCAATTTTTGAAAACAAAACCAATTTGTTTTCAACCAAAACAATTGGTGAAAATTGCATTCCTGGAGCTCCCTACACAAGTTACAGCTAGGTGGGCCAGGGATATTCTTCTCTCCTTAGACTCTGTTACTGCTTGTATAACCTTGTGGAGGGCCTTTGTAGAGCTTGTACAGTGTTATGAGTTCAGGAATAGCTGCACACTGACCACTCGAATGCCAGACTCAGATTGATAGAAGTTTATTGAATGCTGAACAAAAACTGGCCGTAATCTGAACTCAAAAGCCAGACTATAACTTTGGTCAACTCCTAAGGCATGTTAAAAAGCAAAACAAAACAAAACAATAAAAAAAAAACATATCCAGGTAACAAAACTGTAACCAGGTGTAGGAAACAAACCACAACTAGGTAACAACCAGGTAACAAAAACACAACCAGGTATCCAAGTGTAGGAAGCAACAGTACATCATTTTGACTAGCTAGACAAAGTGTTTCTAACTGACCTTTAATTTGACTGGTTCTGCAGTTGGGGGACTTCATAGAGTGTCCAGGTAACAAAGTATACAAAGCTTGAGAAATGAAACCATAGAGACATAGTTCATTTTCTATTGTTGTACTAAGACATCATGACCAATGCAACTCATAGAAGAAATAGTTAATTGGGCTCATAATTTCAAAGTCCATGAGTCCATGACCATGGCAGGAATTGCGGCAGCGGAGCAACAGTTGACAGTTTACATGTTGAGGCAATAACCTTAAGGCAGAGAGAGAGAGAGAAAACACTAATTCAGAACAGTATGGGATTTTGAAATCTCAAAGTCTATCCCCAATGACCTACCTCCTCCAGCAAGGTGATACTTCCTAATCCTTCCCAAACAGTTCCACCAACTGGGAACCAATCATTTTAATATATGAGTCTATGGGGTCATTCTCATTCAAACCATCACACACCACCAAAAGCCCACACCTACTATGTAGGCTCCCAGTTTTGTTTGTTTTTTTCTCCCCCACAGGTTTGATTTGACTTCTTTTCTCTAACTGGTCCTCCTTCCTTCCTTCCTTCCTTCCTTCCTTCCTTCCTTCCTTCCTTCCTTTTCTTTCTCTATATGAGTGCTCTGTCTGCATGTGCACCTGCAGGCCAAAAGAGGGCATCAGATCCTAGTGTAGATGGTTGTGAGCCACCATGTGGTTGGTGGGAATGGAACTCAGGACCTCCAGAAGAACAGACAGTGCTCTTAACCACTGAGCCACCTCTCTAGCCCCCTGGTCCTATTTCTTTTTTACTTTATGTACCCTCAGTTAAAACCCAACTGGCCAGCACCTTATACGTTTGGACACTTTGTGGTTTTAGAGAATTAACAAGAACTTGAAGAAGACAAGGAGGCTTTCACAGCCCAGCTCCTGGCGACCTTGACCCCAGATGATGCCTCTCTTTTCAGAGGATGAAACCTGGAGATTAAAGATTGCCTTAGGGTTTTTCTCAGAGATTTCCTCATTCTTGAATCTTCTGCCTTGGAAGGGAGTTCACTTAGGCAAACTGCCAGGACTTCACCTATGGTTGCAGGAGAGGGAAATCCTCTCAGCTACCTGAATGCTTTCAGAATTCCAGCCGCAGGCTTGAGACTTAATGCTCGAAAGATCTACAAGATCTCAAACACTTCCTGAAGCTGTTATACTTCTTCCCAGAGCAGTAACACTTCTCAGGACTCTGATGGCTATCTGCCAGCGTCCATTTGCTACCAAGAGTTCAAATCCATTTCATTTAAATCCTGCTCGACAATCTCTTGATTTGTTAAGCTCATTAGTCCTGACCTGACAATAATCTACCCCACTGTGTAGCCTTCACTGTCTGCCCACTTTATTTTTAGAGGAAGGTGGGATGAGAACCTGCCTGGAGACAAAAGATGGTCTCTAGCAGTCACTTCATATGAGATACTCCTCTCTAGGGGGGAATGTTTCAATTTAATAGAAAGTCATACAATAAGGAGCAGTGTTTTAAAATTTTCCAACATTTACCATAGATCCTATTAGTTCATGTCTTGGTTCTTTTTCTATTTCTATGCTAAGATACTGTCTTGGTTAGGGTCTTATTGCTGTGAAGAGACACCGTGACCATAGCATCATATAAAGGACATTTAATTGGGGCTGGCTTACGGTTTCAGAGGTTTAGCTCATTATCATTATGCAGGGGGTCATGGCAGCACACAGGCAGACATGGTGCTGGAGAAGGAGCTGAGAGTTCTGCATCTTGATCCGAAAGCAGCAGGAGACAAAGACACACTGGCCAGACTTGCGCTTATAGAACCTCAAAGCCCTGCCTCCACAGTGGCATGCTTTCTCCAATAAGGCCATACCTCCTGATAGTGCCTCTGTATGGGCCAAGCATTCAAACACATGAACCTGTGGGGCCATTCCTGCTCAAACTACCACAGATATCATGATCAAAGAAATTTATAGAAAAAAAAGTTAATGGGACTCCCAGGTGCGGAGAGTGAGTCCATGAACATCATGACAGGGAGCACGGCAGTGGACCAGCAGGCCTGGCATTGGAGCAGCAGCTGAGAGCGCATATCTGATCCACAGACAGCTAACTGAGAACGACATGGGCTTATAAAACCTCAAACCCAACCCCAGTGACACACCTCCTTCAAAGGGCCACACCCCTAATCGTTCCCAAACAGTTTCATCAACTGGGGACCAAGCATTCAAATATATGATTGTATGGGGGCCGTTCTCATTCAGATCACCACTGTTCAGTATTTGAAATTAATCTACTAGATTATTACATGTTCAAGGCACAGAACTTCTGGAATTTTGAGTATAAAGACATATAGGCCTTCAAAATTAACACAGTATGAATCATTCATATGGTCTTGAGGCCACACACACACACACACACATACACACACACTTGAGCTCAACTAAATTAGTCACATGATGGAAAGCCAAGAAATCTGAGAATTTTGTGAAATTATTCAGAAGAGTCATTTCTCCACTGAGCTCCTTATGAATTGCAAATTAATTTTCACTGGGTAATGGCAAATTCATTTTTAAAAGACATTTCAAATTATGTGTATGTGTCTGTGTGTCTGTGTGTAGGTATGTATTGTGCTGGTGCCACTAGAGGCCAGAAGCATTGGATTCCCGCACCCAGAGTTATAGCTATGAGCTGCCTGATGGGGATGCTGGGAACCGAACATGGGGACCCCGGAAGGGCAGTGTGTGTGCTTTACTTCTAAGCCACCTCTGCAGTGCAGAGGTGACATCACATTCTTGAGAGAGTACTCCTAAGTATTGCAAGTACTCAGACACCAGGATTCTGTGACTCAAAATGTCTTCCTTTTTGATCATCAACAGGATTTAGTGCACAGCTAATAGGAAGGATATCCAAGTCGCTCAAATTCTCCAGGGTTTTCTCTTTTGGTCCCCATGCTGTCTCTAATTCCATTGGAAAGAGATGCAGCTTTGCATGCAGGAAGTTTACGGGGCATTATCTTGTTTATTGACCGGCTTAATCCTTATGAGGAAACTAAGGAAGGTCGCAGGGCAGAAGAGGAAGGTAAACTGCTGCGCAGCTGCACCCAAGACATTTGCTGGGCCAATGAAAGCGTGAAACCAGGACAGCCTCTCAGAAGATATTCTCCATCAAACCGTGGGTGCTGAACCTTTGTGTCCCTGTGTTAACCAGTCAACAGATATAGGCATTTCCTGGGGAGGGAGGCCAGAGGCCTGAGGGGAAGCTCGATAGCTCCCGATGGCATCCTTTTCCCATTATCTTTCCCCTTCCTTTCTATTTTCTATCTTTTCATTTGTTTTATGACAGCTATTTCCTTCATGAGTCATAGTAGCTATTCTGGGCCCGCTGTTTCACGTTCTTGGATCAAATATGGAGCCAAATTTAATTACTGGGATTAGTTACTGTGGACAAACCAAATTAAGTAGTAAGTTCAATATGTTCGACTCTTTTGTGTAAAAAGAATAATGGTTATGAGTGAATAAACAAGGATTAGTCTAAATATTGTATTTGGAGGGCCAGGTGTTCACAGCAGACAGATACCAGTAATATGATGCATCCGGGGACAAAGGAGCAGATTTCTCTCAAGGAAAGTGCCTCGTGTGGTTCCCACAAGGCACTCCTAATCCCTGGCACGTCCCTCACCTCCCATCATGATGACTGACATGCAGCCTCTGGCTCTGCTTATAATGCTCTCAGCTGCTCTTCCTCCTTGCCTTCCCGATGATTCTCATGTCAAGGAGGAACATGATTGACTTTCATTCATTTTTGAGTCCAGAGCTAACAGAAGTAGCTTATATTTCTAGCCAAGGTAAGCTTTCCCACCATATGGGTGTTAATTACAGACTCATATTAGCTGATTGATTTAAAGCGAGGGCAATTGAATATATCCATGGTTTTCTGCCAGTCCTATGCAATGCCTTTTAATTGCCTGTGTAAATGTGTTTAATGGCCTCTTTAATGCTGAAAATAAAGCTTTAAAGTAGGTCATTTGGGAAATTAGAGATTTAAAGATTGAGGTAGAAATTATGGTTGAGTTCAACAGTGATTAAACACCTAGTTTCTTGAATAGTATTAAAACAGAACATTTGAAATAATTAGAATATTAAATTATATATTTATTGTCTGTATCCTTTAATTGGGGGGCTATTGAAACCAGAAAATGAATTCAACTAAATGGCATTTATTTACAGTTGTGTTCAAACATTCCAAATTCTCAAGATGAAATCTTTGAATGAAATTCCCAAGGGAGAAAACATTGAGATAAGTGAAGGATGGTGTATTAAGATAATTATGACACATAGATGATGGTGTATTAAAATAACTATGACATCATATTATATATGTATATATATTATTTCCTTTAAGAATTATTAAGCACACCTAGAAATGTAAGTACATTAAAAAAAAGAGAGGCAATGAAAAGGCACTTGATGTGCAAGCCCAAGTTTGATCTCCAGAATCCATAAAGTTAGAGAGAACCACCTCCACAAGGTGACCTCCACACACACACACACACACACACAATGACACATCAGCTACACACGTAAGTTCATGAACCCACACAATAGAAATTTAAAAAAAGAAATTTGTGCTCACTAAGTGCTCAGGTACTGCTGATGTTATCAGTTAATCGCTATCATCTCTGACATCGGGAGAGCAGGACTTTTATTGTTGTCCCCACACCCAAAACAACTTCTGGCATATAGTGACAGGTGGCAGTGAATGTACACTGAATGGATAAATGGATGGAGAAATCAACCACATAAGCATCAAAAGGCTTTGGAATATAACCAGCCTCCAGCCTGTGGACCATGTCAGGCCAAAACCCAGCTATGAATGTGGCCCAACACAGAATCATAAACTTAAATGTTTTGGGGGAGCCTTTTGTTTGTTTAACTAAATTGTGCGAGTCTCAAGCATACATTTCATAGATGACGATGTCATAATGAAGTGTCACACAGTTGAACATGCTTAAAGCATGGGAATGGCTGTGAAAGCTTGACGTCGAGATGGTTAATAGAACAACTCATTAAAAAGCCGAAATATAAAGACTGAGCTGAGCACTTGGCAGGCCTTTGATTGTGGTGATCTTGCCATGTAGCCCCAGCTGACCTGGAAACCGCACTGCTCCCGCACTGGTGTCCCAAGCGCTGGGATTACAGGACTGTACCATCAAGCTCCACTGGAGGGTGTCATCGTTGCTTTCTGCCTCACATTCCTCTTCTTCCTAGTCTTCTTAAAGATCTGTTTATCTTGTTGGGTGGTAGTGATGGACACCTTTAATTCCAGCACTCTGGAAGCAGAGCCAAGCAGAGCTCTGAGTTCAAGGCCAGCCTCATCTACAGAAGGATTTCCAGACAGCCAGAGCAACACAGGGAAACCCTGTCTTGAAAAACATTAAAAAACAAAACAAAACAAAACAAAAAACTGAAAAAACAAAAAGAAATCAAGGTTTATTTGTGTGTGTGTGTGTGTGTGTGTGTGTGTGTGTGTGTGTGCGCGTGCTTGTCTGTATGTACATGTTGAGGGTAAAGGCATTGGATCCCCCTGTAGTTGGAGTTCCAGGCTACTGTGAGCTACCAACATGGTGTTAGGAACAGAACTTGGATCCTAGGAAAAAGCAGTATGTTCTTAAAGCAGCTGAATGATCTCTTCATCACCATGATTTTCTTCTAAGGCTAAATCTAAAAATGCTTGAAATAACTCAGTTTAACTCATCTTTAAAATTTTCTTTTACTTTTTTAGGGCCCCAAATACTTAGAGCTAGTATGGCCACTTTACGCTGAAGGCAGGTTTTTCTACCCAGTCTACCAGATACCTCCTTACTGTGATTTCCAAGCCAAGACCTCGGCCATACGTACTGCAAACTTTGACAGGGATCCAGTCCCTTCCTGACATCCTGCCCCACCTAATAGTGTCAAAGCACATCCTGAAGACAGCGGCAGTCAAGGTAAAGGGTGGGAAACAAAGACTAACGCCGAAGTACTAGGTTTTGTTCAGGAGATAGAGATGCAGAGCTTGTGAGGGTTATGAGGGTCATGTTCATCAAATAGGAGCGCGCTCCGGGGAGACCGCAGGAAGCGGAAACGCTACCGGTGGTAGAGTGGGGTAGAGACCCTCCAGCAGCATAAATCATGACACAAAGGCTTTTTAATCTTTTAAAAGCTTAGGCCTTTTAGAAAGACCAGTCTCCTAGCCAGCTAGATAGTTTAACCTGACTAAACCTAGCACTCCCCAAACCCCCCCCCCCCCGTGACTCACTTCCTCCAGCAAGGCCACACCTGCTTCAACAAGGCCACACCTCCTAATGGTGACACGCCCTACGCACAAGGCATTCATATTCATAAGTCTATGCCAGCCATTCCTGTTCAGACCGCCACACCAGCAATGTGATTTTGATTTGCATTTCTCTGATTGCTAGAGACGTTGAATTTTTTCATGTGTTTATTGGCCTCTGCAGAGTCATTTGAGGTTCATTTCATTGGTTTATTTGTTTAGATTTTTTTTTTTTTTTTAGGTGTTTGAAATCTGTGTGTGTTCTAGACATCAGCCTTTTGTCAGATGCCTGGGAGAAACTGTCTTTATGTTGATTGAGGTGGAAAGACCAGAAAGGTGGATGGCACCAATTCCTGGATTCCAGTCTCGCTTGTCTAATAGAGGAACTGGAGAGCTGCAGAAAGCGCACAACCATCCATCTCTTTCAGACTTGGATGTGACTAGCTGCTTTAGTTTCCCTGAGACGGTGGACTGCAACCTGGGATTGTGAGCCACCACAAACCCTTCCTCCTCTAAGTCGGTTTTTGTTGGGGTATCTTATCACAGCAACAGAAAAGAAACTGAGACAGATGTGTAGGTAGCCAAAATTATCTTCCATTTTGTAGGTTTTTTTCTTCACATTTCCTTTGCTGTACAGAAGCCTTTTGATATTTTAATTCATTCTTCTCTGATACATCCTGAGTCTTTTTAATTTTTTTATTAGGTTCCATTTTTCTATTGGTGTTCTTATTTCCAGAGTGACTGTTGGGTTTTTTTGTTTGTCTGTTTTGGTTTTTTTTTTTTTTTAACTGTACTTTTTCCTTTAGCAGTTCAGAGTTCCAGGTCTTACATTAAGGCCTTTAACCCATTTGGAATAATCTTATGTGTAGGATGAGAGATAGGTCTTTGTCTTCTTCCCCGCATGTGGATATTCAGGTTTCTAAGCACCGTTTGTTAAAGAAGACATATTTTGTTCAATACCTATTTTTTATTTCTTAATTATTATTATTATTTATTTGCTTTACATCCCAATTGTAGCCCATTCCCTTCTTTCCTTCCGGTCTCACCCCCCCCCCCCCCCCACTTCTCAGAAAAGCCTCCCCTCACTAACCCACCCCAGCACATGAAGTCACATCATGACTGTGTGCATCCTCAGTGACCTGGCAAGGCAGTCTCGCCAAGGGGAAGTGATCAAAAACATGCAACAAAGTCCTTGTCAGAGACAACCCTTGCTCCCCTTACTAGGGTACCCACATGAAGACCATGCTGCTGTTGGGGTACATACGTGTAGGGTCTAGGTCCCATCCATGCATGGTCCTTGTTTGGTGCTCTTGAGCATATACCCAAAAGATGCTCTACCATACAACAAGGACATTTGCTGATCCATGTTCATAGCAGCTTTACTCATAATAGCCAGAAACTGGAAACAACCCAGAAGTCCCTCAACCTAAGAATAAATAAAGTGTGGTACATTTACACAATGGAAGACTACTCAGCTATTAAAAAGAAGGAAACCATGAAATTTGCAGGCAAATGGATGGAACTAGAACAGATCATCCTGAGTGACATAACTGAGACCCAGAAAGACACACATGGCAGGAGCCTGGCATAGCTGTCCTCTGAGAGACTCCACCCAGCAATGGATCGAAACAGGTGCTGGGACTCACAGCCAAACATTGACTCACAGCCAAGCACAGGAAGCCTTGTAGAATTATTCCTTTTGCTCAGGACTTCTTTGGCTTCCTGGAGTCTTTTAGCTTCCATATGAATTCTAAGATTGTTTTTGTATTCCTGTGAAAAATGGCATTGGAATTCTGATGAGAATTACCTTCAATCTCTACATTGCTTTTAGTAAGATGGCTGTTTTTACAATATTAATTCTTCCGAATCATGAGCATTTTTTCTTTTAGTATCTTCTTCAGTGTTTTCAATGTAGTGGTCTTTTACTTCCTTGGTTAGGTTTATTGTAAGGTGTGTGTGTGTGTGTGTGTGTGTGTGTGTGTGTGTGTGTGTGTGTGTACTGTGGTGGATGTGTGTACAGGTGGGGTTCTTGCCTGTGCATGCATGTGTGTGAGAGACCAAAGACTTAAAAAAAGTGGGTATTGTTTTAAAGTTTAAAGCCTGAATGCCCTGAGAGGAAGAACTAGCCTTACTGCATTCTTTCCTGCCCTCTAATTATACAGTTGCTAAGAAACCAGCCCATATGACCAGGCCAGAACTATTTGTAGTCTTGACACCTAAAGTGGACCAATCATTTCAAAAGTCAATTTCCCTTACCTAATCATGTAATGACAAAGCATGTAAGTCCCTGCTTGCATTTTTTCCCCTTAAAAACTCTGTACCCCTGGACCTGGGGGCTGCATTCCTCTCCTGTTGACATAGGAGGTTTGCATCCTGTGTTCGAACATGTATACAATTAAAAAAACCTCATGTATTTACAGCGGAGTCTATTTATTCCTGGTCTCTTGGGGTTCATGAACTGGGCATAACATGTGGAAGTTTCTATCACACTCCAACTTACCATCATCATCATTATTATTATTTTTGAGATAGAGTCTTTCACTGAACATGGAGATTGCCATTGTGGTAGATGGCTAGCCAGTGATCCTCCAGAATCCACTATAGCTGCCCTTCCAAGCATGGGAATTACAGACACGTGCTGCCATGCTGGGCTTTATATGTGGGTGTCTGGGACCTGAGCTTGGGACCTCATTTGACCCACTGAACAAATTCCCAGTCCCCCTTGTGTATTTTTTCAGTGTTTTGGCATTGAACCATGTTGTTGAGTGTTTATCAGTTCTAAGATTTTTTTTTTCATCTAACTATCTAAGATTTTTTAATGGAGTTTTTTGATTTATTTTCTTTGTAACCCCTCTTACTGCCTTCCCTTGTTTTATTGCTATTAGCTACGATGTCAAATCATTTTTCTGTTGCTGTAAAGAAACACTCCGACCAAGGCAACAAGAAGGGCTTGCTTACAGTTTCAGAGGGGTTAGTCCGTGATTATTATGGTGGGGAACATGGCCACACGCAGGAAAGCATGGTGCTGAAGAAGTACCGGAGAGCTCTGTGAGAGCTATGTATCCTGATCCACCGGCAGCAGACAGGTGGGGTGGGGAGCTAGCATGGCTTTTGAAACCACAAAGCCCACCTTAGCTGTGCATCTCCTCTAACAAGGCCACACCTGTTCCAACAAGGCCACCTTCCTAATTCTTCCCAAAGTCTATCAGCTAGTGACTGAGTATGCAAATAGATGACCTGATGGGGGCTGTTCTCATCCAAACCTGTTGAATAGCTTATAGGGAGAATGGTCATGCTTCTCTTACTCCTGATTCTTGTGGAGATGTTTCGAGTATAAGCCTGGCTATGAGATGACCATATAATTTCTATTGAACCTCAAGGAAGAGTGCAAACGGCTAACGTAACCAGTGAAGAATTAAAACTTTGTTTAGAAATTAATCCGCTAGCCATGCAATATTGAAGCAAAAAATGAAGCCAAATTTTTGTCTATTATTACAAAGTTGCAATCAACTAAGACTTTTCTTAATTTTACATGAGATTTAATTCTACATGAGAAGATTAATGGTTCAAGAAAATTTAATAGCAAAAAAAAGTTAAAATGTCATAAATTAACATTAATGTTGGCATTCTTATGTTTAGTTTAAAAGATATTTCAAATTTCTTTTATAAAAATAAGAATTTATTTGTACCACTATCACTTAAAAAGTTAAGATTGCTGATTGTAGCCGGCAGTGGTGGTATAAGCCTTAAATCCTCAAACTCAGGAGGCAGAGGCAGGTGGATCATTGAGTTCCAGGCCAGCCAAGAATATGTAATTGGACTCTATTAAAATTTTGTTGTTTTATTATTCATTTTAAACGTGATTGCTTCAGTTCCAAGTGGTGGAAGGTGTTTTTTATAAAACATTCCACTAGATGGTGCTCTTTTAACTTCCTGCAGTTTGACTCAGTCGCTGATGTCAAGTTTAACATTTAATGAAACTATATTAGTGGCTCTGACTCAGAATCTTCTTAGCCACAAAACGGAGACTAGACCATGTGAGAAGAGTATAACTGTGGGAGTTCACTGAGAAGGCCCTCCTGCGCAGCAACAGCATAGTACCACCAGGCAGACCCCGGAATATGCATGTGTTCTTCAGGACATACTTTTATAACTTATCAATAATGGGAGTCCTAGACATTAGTAGGTTTTACTTAATAACAGTGCTGAGCTAAATGATTCCAGAAAAACACACTAACAGTGTTCGTGAGGTTCAAATGTCAATAGCCCCTTTTAAAATGGTAAACTTATTTTTTATGTCTGACATTGTATATGAATCCATATAGAGGCCAAAAGGTACCTCTGCATGATACAGACTTTTTTTTTTCCTTAAATTATCACAAAGGAATGAACAAGAACAGGGAAAGCAAATTGAGATTGCTGTTAATATTCAAAAGGGTAAATCAGCTGAGTGTTCATTTCCGGAAGATCTCTCATCTAGATAAATTAATGTTGACAAAAACATGAAGGCTGGTTAGATGTAATGAACCAGGCAGTCGGTATGATCATAAGTTCAAATCCCAGTGGGCCCACTCTGGGACTGCAAGGTCCCAGGCAACGTGCATGAGTCAGTGAGGCTGGGGCCAGCAAAAGTCCTGTGCAATGCTCTTCTTCCTCCAGTTCATTTCTTGAGAATGTGGTGGCTTCAGTGGCTTCATGATCTGACCTCCTGGCCTCTACTAGCAATACTGACCTTGAATAGGGAATAAGGGCAAAAAAGTACACTGATGGTATTTGCTTGTGGATGGAGAAAATAAGATTTTTGAGAAAAACAAAGAGCAGACTACTGTCACATATCCAAATGACGTAGATGGAAAGTTATGCCGTATAACATTGAGCACAAGACAAGTCCCACCTGCAACTTAAAAGTTAATTGAAAATTGTAGGCTATTGCAGTTTGGGATCATTTGGACATGCTCCCCTTCTTTTAATTTGACCAGGCAATGGAATATACTATTTAGATTGTGATCTAGAATGGCTTACAGTAACATTCCAAATTTGAAACCTCAAAAAAAAAAAAAAAAGGTTTGGTAGTCTATAAGCTTATTTTTTGAGGTCCAACAGAAATCTGACTTAATGACAGACTTTTTTCCATATAACATATATATTTTTGCTTATAAGAGTCCCTAGATGGATTAAGCAAATAAGTTCTAGTGATTAGGAAATAATGTGTTCATCACTTGTCACCTAACTTAGAAGTTTCAGTTTCAATATGCATCATATTTCTTCCTGCATTTGTTCAGTAGATTTTTAACGCTATTTAGCAATTTAAACACTCTTATATTATTGTTGTTGTTGTTGTTAAAGCAGTATCTTCTTCCTCCAATTTCACAAAATTTTTCTGGATTGCAGAAACTTAATTTGAAGTTTTTCAAGATACCGAAGATTTATTTTTCTTTTTGAGTTCTGGAAATTTTCAACATACAGTGTTAGAAATCTCAGTGGAAATTTTTGTTTGTTTTTCAAGACAGGGTTTCTCTATGTAGCCTTGGCTGTACTGGACTCTCATTGTAAAACAGATTAAGCATCTATGAAGTACTGTTTAGTAAAAAGTAGACCAATTTTGCACAAATATTTGAAAAACTAAAAACACCTGTGTAAGGAACATTGATTTAATAGTTATTTAAGTTTTATTCCTTTGAAAATTGTTGGGCTGGAGAGATGGCTGAGCACTGACTGTTCTTCCTAAGGCCCTGAGTTCAATTCCCAGCAACCACATGGTGGCTCATAACATCTATAATGGGATTTGGTGCCCTCTTATGGACTGCTGGCACACCTGCAGGCAGAATACTGTATTAATAAATTAAAAAAAAATGTTGGGTTTTATTATTTTATTTATTTATTATTAATTTTTTGAGACAGGGGTTCTTTCTGTAGTCTTGGCTGTCCTGGACTTGCTTTATTGACCAGGCTGGCCTGGAACTCACAGAGATCTACCTGCCACTGTCTCCCTGACTGCTGGGATGACAAGCATGTGCCACCACACCTGGCTCTCAGTGGAATTTTTCAGCCACTGTACATCTGCATGTTAAAAGTACAACAAAATGCCTCATAATCTGGGGCTTTATCCCTTCCAGGCATTTTCGCCTCAAGAGAGTTTCTTTGTACAGCACATGCTATAAAGTACTTTTCCAGTATCTGCTAGAGAAATAGGTGTGGTGAATCAGGACGTTCCAGTTTAGTTGTGACTGGAAAAATTCCTAATACCCTGGCATCATTAAGACCACGAAGTTGACTTAGAAACTCCATAAAGGCCCTTCAAGTACACAACTATGTGAAAATAATTAAGAGTGTGTCAAATAAGCCAGGTGTGGTGACAAATTGCATTTATTCTGAGCATTTGGGAGGTAGAGGCAGGCACATCTCTTATGAGTTTGAGGCCAGCCAACAATATATAGTGAGACCCAGTCTCAGAATAGGGAAACAACATGCCCCAAATATTCTTGGCGCTTGTGACTGTCCTCCTAGCCAAGCGTCCTCCATCATGCACAAGTTCAGCTGTTGTCCCTTGCCAAAATTATATATATATATATATATATATATATATATATATATATATGTATATATGTATCTCAGCTGGTGGAGGGGTGTATCCAGCTGCTACTAGCACCTGCTGTATGTGACTGTGCCTGAATTGCATGTCAACCTTCCCAGTGCTTCGACCCTTTAATACAGTTCCTCAAGTGGTGGTGGCTCCCAACCATAACATTATTTTCGTTGCTACATCAGAACTGTAATTTTGCCACTGTTAGGGATCATAATGTAAATATGTCTTTTCTGACGGTCTTAGGCGACCTCTATGAAAGGGTCATACGGGTCATTCCGACCCCGGATGGGTTGCGCGACAGGCAGCGAACCGATGGACTAGAGATACCGATAGGGAAGACTAGAGGAGAGGGGCTGCCCACTTAGGAAGCTACACGAGAGAAGCCTCCATCCCTGCTGTGTAAAAGCTTTCTAGGTGTGGCCTTTTGGGCTGAGGAGCACCCGCACCCCTTTACATAATCCATCCATACTCTTTAAGGAAGTCCAACAAACTCTCTGGTTCTCCAAATTTTCTTTGAGGACCCTAGGAGAAGCGGCACGGTGGCTTATATGTCCCCTGGGATGAAATTTTAGCGATAGTCTCAAGGGATGATGCAGCGGTTAATACCACTTGCTATTCTTCAGAAGATCTGAGTCCCATCGCCAGCACCCCCACGGAGGCTCACAACCACCTGTAACGCCAACATCAGGGAGTCATTCCTGGGGGCACCGCGCACGGATGGAGTGCGTAGACATACGTGAAGGCAAAACAAGAATACATAAAATTTAAAATTGTGTGAAATAAAAACTATACGTTTAGAATCTTGAGAGAGAATTCATGAAACACAGAAGGCACCTGTTTGGGAAGAGGAAGGGAATCAGTAGAAGGGACAAGAAAGGGTAATGGGTGATGAACATGACCAGAATATAATGAAACCCATTATTTTGTACAATACATGCTAACACGTTATTTCAAAGCTAAACGTTTTTACACTATTTTTGCTATTTTTTTTTAATTTTTATTTTTTACAAAGGAAATCTTAAGCCTACACATTTGAAAAAACCTGGTGACTACGCACCAAGTGTACCAAGTGGTAATTCAGGATTTGCCACGCCAAGAGGAAAAGTTTAAAGTCAGCTCTCTAGGTCGCTCGTCTGTCTTGTGACCCCAAGCCTTTGGGGCTAATTGCCTATAAGCCCACGAGTGGAGCGGAAAACGCCCTACTTGCTTTAGGTCGGGCCGCTCAGGAGAGGCTCAGGGGTAGTCTCCCGCAGCTGCTGGCAGCTCCCCTGCTGTCTCCGCACCGGCTCTCAAAGTGTGCCCCTCTTTGACGTGACCGGCAGCTTCCACGTAAACGACTTGACCGATCAAGGTGCCAAGAGCGGTTGCACGTCAGGGACTTACTTGGAATTTCTTTCCCAACTTCACTCCCCCACCTCCACCCCCCCACCTTGGCACCTATTCGCAGCTGGGGAAGGAAGTGAAGGCGGTCGAGGCGCCAGTTCGCATCCCTGCCGGGAGCCCGGACGACCCCGGGAGCAGTCTGAGGCGCCCGAGCACCAAGGCTGGCCGAACCTCACAACCGGTAATAATGGGGGAAAGCGCCCTGGGAAACTGCCTCAGCCATCGTCCCGTACCCACGCACCGAGCCGCTCCCACTCCAGCCTGCGGACCCCGCGACCACAGCTTTCTCTCGCGGAAGGGGCGTTCCCGTCGGTTAGCACCGCGCCCCGCCCCCCGGCGCGCCCGCCCGCTGGGAGTCCCGAAGGTCGTTCCTGGGCGGGGTCTCCAAACTCTCGCCGCTCTTGACTGGTGTCCTGTTGCTAAGCGACGGCCAGGGGGCGGGGCCAGCGGGAGAAGGGCGGTGCTCGGTCCCAGGGGCACGTGCGGGCCCGCGGCTGCGCAGCCGCCGTCCCTCCTTCCCTCCGGCCCTCCCGCTCCCGGCCGCGCCTCCAGTGCCGCGTCGGCCACGCCCCCGCGCTCGGGCCGAGCTGCGCACGCGTGGTGCGAGCGGCTACCTTCCGTCTGCCCGGCGGCTCGCGGGGCGGCGGAGCGACCCGGTGGCACCGGCGCCGCAGCTTCAGCGGACCGGGAGCCGGTAAGCCGAGGCGTCTCGAGGGAGGAGCAGCGCGGGTACCCTCCGCGGCCGAGGGGAAAAAAAAATGGTATTCGAGTCGGTGGTCGTGGACGTGTTGAACCGCTTCCTGGGAGACTATGTGGTGAACCTGGACGAGTCGCAGCTCTCCCTGGGCATCTGGAAAGGTAACGGGGTCGCCGTCCCCAGGGCGCGGCCTCTCGGGGCCGCGGGGCTTGGCCAGCCCGGCGCCGCCACCTGCAGCTGCCCGCCTCGCCCTTCAAGTTATGTAAAGCGGGGCGGCGGTTCCCTGGCGGGCGGCGAGACGCGGGGGGAGGCGCGGACTGGAGCCCGGGTCCAGCCCTGTCAGTTTCCCTCCGGGCTGTAACGAAGGCCCCGGCGAGCCCACGGCGTGTCGCACGCCGCCTCGCACGTGAAGGCCAGGCGCTGTCCGCGAAGACGCCCTTCGTCCCTTCCCTACCTGGTTTCTGGGTGTTTTCCGGGCGGGTTCCGGCCACTGAACCTGGACTTGGGGCTTGCTTGGCTCGGGTAGGCAGATGACAGCGGGGAAGAAAAGGGAAGGAAAGCCCCATTTCAGAGTTACTCAGGGAGCTGCTTCTGTTTTCAGGTCGCCGCCGGAGCAGGTGGGAATGTGGGTGTTGGTGAGCCTGAGTAAAAGGCCTGGTTTTAAAAGAAAATTAAAACAGTCGGTCAGGACCTGAATCGGCTTTCAGTGTCACGGCCGACCTGAAGAAGTCATGATGAGCGCACCACTGCATTTGCTTAGACGGAAAGGGCTGCATCTTCCTTTTCCTTTTACTGCAATGCTTTACCTTACTCACTGTCTTATTTTTAGTGCTTATTTTTATCTGCTTTGTATTATGTTCTTGTTTATTTTAAGTAGCTATTAGCAATTGGAGGCCTTCTTGAAATGAACGTTCCAGGCCAAAGTTAGGGTTAATTATTTGTGTAAATAGTGTGTGCATTGTCGGATAAGCACTTACTTCCCAGCTTTCTAAAAAACACTAGTTGATCTTGGGCCTTTTTATATTTGAAATAGTGGAAACAAGTAATTCAGTTTTGTTAAACAAACCAACCAACCCTCATATAGCTAGTTACCTCCTTTCATGATTAAGCAGGCAAACATTAATCCATAAATGCTAGCACAGCTTCTTTGAGACCAGGTGATTGCAGGTTGCTTAATCCGTGCTGCTCCTCAGCTGCAAAGTGAGAAGGACAAAACTTGCCTCTATGCCTCAGAAAGAAACCTTAAAGATACCCGAGTTAGGTCCTGGAGGGATGGCTCAGTGGTTGGTGCTTTTCCAGATGACTTGGATTCAAGTCCTAGTGTCCACATGACAGCTCACATCCATCTGTAGCCCCAGGGCACCCGCCTACCTGGGCGCGCTTACACAGAAAATAAAAATTAAAAGGAAAAAAAAAATTAAGAAGAACAAGAAAAAAACTCCTTAAGAAGTGGTTTGATTTGTAGTGAAATATTGTTTCTGCATTCAAGGTGTAGGTTTGTGTAGAATACAGTTTATCAAATTTATTTAACGTTTACCTAGAGTGAAATTCACTCGTGTATAGTTGTTTTAATAAATGTCAAGAAGTGTGTATCACCATCCCAATAATGATAGAAAATTTTTCTACAAGCCTACAAAATCCCCTCTTCTATTTCTTTGTAATTGATCCTGCCTCATTTGCCAACTACTGCTCTGTTTCCATCTCTGTTATTTTTCTTTTTCTAGAGTGTCATAAGTGGAATACTTTGGCTATGTAGATTTTTCTTTTTGAGATACAATTTCACTATGTATCCCTGGCTGGCCTGGAACTTACAGAGAATCCTCTTTGCCTTATCCTCGGGAGTGCCGGAATTAAAGGGGGGTGCTGTCACATTTGGCTCCTGTGTAGCCTTCTGAGCCAGGCTTCTTAACAGATTGCAGAGAAGTGCATGTATCATCTCATCTGTGTACTGCACACATCTCTTTGGCCTGCCATCCCTGTACTTCTGAGTGGTGTTTCACATCATGGCTGTGTTATAAACATATGCCCCCCCACCCCCTTATCTCTTTTTGGCAGTTAAAAGGAAAGCTGCATTAGGTTTTAGTGTGAACTAAATCATTTCTTTGAGGTAAATACCTAAGGGGGATTGTGAGTGATAAGTAATTACGTAACATTATGAGAAGTGACATGATGCATTTTGGTTATGGTCTGATTGTGTCTCCTAAAAGTTCTGTAATGGAAGCTCTGCCCTTAGTTCAGTGCTGATAACAGGTGCTGGGTCTTTTAGAAGTCCATGCTCTGGAAGGGACATGGTTTTGCCAGCTGCAGATCTTTTCTGCAAGTGTGTGGTAAGTGTTAGAGCCCCAGAGGCCTGAGGTGGCTGCTGTTCCCTCTGCTGCAGCCACCGTTGCTCTCTACACTGGTAGCAAGTTTTATCCCGTGGCATTTACTGCACACCTGTTCTTCTGCCAGAGGTTGTATAGGAAGATATTCAGTCAGGACATACATAGTTCCTGGTTTTAAGAACCTAGAAGCCTTAAATACACAAAGAAGGAACAAACAAATAATTCTCTCTCTCTTTTTTCTTTCTTTTCATTTCTCTTTTCTTTTCTTTCCTTTTTGTTTTTGGTTTTCTGAGACAGGGTTTCTCTGTCTAGCCTTGGCTGTTCTGGACTTGCTTTGTAGACCAGGCTGGCATGGAGCTCACAGAGATCTGCCTGCCTCTATATCCCTGAGTGCTGGGATTACAGGTGTGTGCTACCATGCTGGGCTGCAACAAATAATTCTTATGATCTAGGGGAGACTTCCAATTCTCATTTCCTAAATTTTATCTTTACATATACATTCTAAGATGTTTCCGTAGACCTTTAAATTATAACTCAATACATATTAATTGTGTAAAAGACATTTCTATTCATTCATTACACATCCACCGTGCTGTAACCACTCTTTCTTTTTTCACTTTTTCTGATGTATCTTCCACTCCCCTTTGCTAATAGTCCTCCTACCATTTTCAGGTTTTCTTTTCTGTTTTTTAGTTTCTACCTATCAGAGAGGAATATATGTCATACTTGGCGTTCTGCCCTATGATGTCCTCCAGTTCCATCCATGATGTGCAGTTTCATTCTTTATATCTATCTCATATTTCCCTTTCCAACTCATCAGTTGATGGATATGTAGGCTGACCTATACTTGGACTTTTGTAAGTAGTGCTGCAATAAACATGATTCTTTATGCCCCTCTTGTATTCTGACTCCTTTGATTTGAATTTACTTGTATACCTGGATCATAAGATAATTCTGTGTTTAGTTCTTTGAGAAATTAACATACTGTTTTCCTTAGAGTCTATCCTAATATTATTCTCACCAGTAACGTATAATATTTTTTAAAGCTGATACTATATCTTTCCTGGCATTTGCTTTTGTTTGTTTTGAGACAGGGTTTCATATATAGCCAGGGCAGTAGTTTTTATTTTTTTGTTTGAGTATCAGCCATTTTGGTTGGATTAAGACAGTATCTCAGTGTAATCTTGACTTGCATTCCACGATAGCTAAAGCTATTAAGCACTTTTTATTGTATTATTTGCCATTTATGCTTCTTAAAAAGAAGTGTCTGTTCAGATCATTTGACCATTTTTGGACAGGATTACTTGCTCATTTGTATTCTTTGTGTGTGTGTGTGTGTGTGTATGCATGTGTGTGGGCATATAGGTGTACAGCACTGTATGCATTTGCTTGTAGAGTCCAGAGGCAAACCTTTTTTTGTTCCTTAGGCTATGTCCACCTTTGTGTTTTGAGACAGGTTCTCTCACTGGTCTCACTGGAATTTGCAAAGTAGACTAGGCTAGCCAGCAAGCCCCAGGGATCTGCCTATCTCCTCCTGAGCACTGAGATTAAGAGTGTGCCTCATTATGATACCCCCTCTCTCCTCTCTCTCCTCCCATTCTTTTCTCTCTCCCTCTCTCTCTTTCTCTCTCTCTCTCTCTCCAAGGTCTTATATATAGCCCTGGAAGGCCTGGAACTCCTCTGCAGGAAGACCAAAGTCATCTTGAAACAAACAGATAACCAAAAATGAAGGAATGAATGAATGAATGAATGAAAGTGGAGTCTGGGAATCTAACTGCATTTTACCAAATTAGCTACCTCTCCAGCCTCATTTGTATTCTTCACGGTTTTTACATATTCCAGATAGTATTCCTTGTCAGGTGAATAGTTGGCAAAGACTATTTCCCAATGTTTAGTAATTCCTTGAGAATTTCATACCGTGTTTTTTAATATATTCACTCTCCTCCCCTAACTCCTTTCCACCTTTCCTTCACTTCCCATCCAACTTTGAGTTTTCTTCTTCCCCGTTCATTCAGTCCAGCGTGTTTTCCAATTAGTCTCGGGAGTGGGGCTCTGGCTTCTTCCTCTTTCAGCAGCTGTTAGATACCAATAGTTACTTCTTAGCTAATGGTGATATTTTATGTTTACTCCCCTGTCTGGTCCCCATGCTGAGCTTTTGTCAGGATTGAACTTGTGCGTGCTGTCATAATCACTGTGAGGTTATATGTGAAACTGCCTGGTTGTGTACGGAAAAGTTTCTTTGATGTTATCTCCATCTCTGGGCTCTTGTAATCTTTGCATCCTCCCTTCTTTAATATCCCCTAGCCTTAGGAGAAGGGTTTTGGTAAATATGTACCCCTTAAGGCTGAGCACTCTACACTCTTATTCTCTGCGTGTTGGCCAGTTGAGGGCCTATGTGTCATTTGACATATACTGTAAGGAGACGCTTCTCTGATGAAGTCTGAGTAAGTTTGTATCCATAAGTAGAGCAATAGCATATAGGAATTGTTTTAGTAGTATGTCCATTTAACAGAATAATAGTGTTGGGTTCTCTTCTAGGGTCTACGACCAAGGTAGCCAGAAGTTCTAGGTCCCTATAACAGGTCCAGGTATGAGTTCCATCTCATAGAACAGGCCTTAGAGCCAATCAGAAAGTGATTGGTTATTCCTATAACATTTGCACCACTATTGCACCAGTGGGGATATTTTGTGAGTCTCGTCAAAGTCTGCAGGTCTTAGTCACTGAGTCATTTGCCAGTATTTCTTAGGTTTTTTTTTTTGTTTGTTTGTTTGTTTGTTTGTTTTTCCTGTATTCTTGTATTATCTGTTGGTGAGTGAGGTATTGGACTTACCTACTATAACTGTGATGAAACCTGTCCAGTAGTATTTTATAAAATGATTACTCTGAAGTTTGTGGCATATGTGTTTATAATCCAAAATAATCTAATTGAAGAGTGCTTTATAAATATAGTAACTTTTGTTTTTGACTCTTCTACCTTGAAGAGGTATCATATATAAGCTTATGTACTGCTTTCAAATTCCTTTGTTTATAATTTTTCATCCTTTGTGTTTTCTTTCTTTCTTCCTTCCTTCCTTTTTTTTTTTTTTTTTGTAAGTTTGAGGTTCTTTCAAGCTGTATTTTGTTGGGTGTTTTGAAAAATCCAGCCTGCCAGTTTGTATAAAGAGAGAACCAAGAACATTTACATTTTGGGGCTATTATTAAAAGATAACTTATTTGTTCTTATAATTTTGCTTTTCTTCTGGTTGTTTCAAAAATTTTTTGTTTCTTTTTATTACTAATACTTAACTCTATAACAATTTGTGATTCCTAATTTTCATTTATTTCCTTTCTCCTGAGTTATTCTCATATTGTCCTGATTATTTTATTTTATTTTATTTATCTTCTCCTGGGTGTAGGGTTCCTTTTGTAATGCTGTGTTAGTGGTCATGGATTCCATAGTCTATGCCTGCTGTGGGAGTCTTTATGTTATATTTATATTTCAGGTACAGAAATGCATCATTCCGTGGACCTTAGAGTTTTTGATGAGAAATGCATTGTTCAGATAGATTGTCTTGTTCCTTGTGTGTGTTTGTGCAAGTGCACACATCTGTGGGGTGTGCATGTGTATGCAAAGTCATTATGGGATATTAGCCTTAGGCATCATCGTTCACTTTTTCTTTCTGAGCCAGTGTCTGTTTTTTGGCCTGGAGCATATCAAGTAGGCTAGGCAGGCTTGGCAGTGAGCCTGAGGGTTCAGCTAGTGTGTGTTTCCCCAGAGTTGGGATAACAAGTACATTCGTATATTGGGGCTCACACTCATACCTTGTGCTTACATAGGAAGAACTTTATCAGTGAGCCTTTCCCTAGCCTAGATTTTTCTCTAAATGAGATTTGGCTGTTCCCTCTTGCAGCGTTTCATATTTGTTCTTTATTCTTTGATATAGTTAAACTGCTCAGTTTAACTATAGGATGGTGTGGAAATGTTCTTTTTGGCTTATGACTTTTGGAGTTCTAAATGCTTCTATACTTGGGTTATACCTTTCCTAAGATTTGGTAGCTTTTCTGGTTGTATTTTGCTGAGTTGGTTTTCTGTTTCAGTTTTTCATTATGTATTCCAAATATGCATGTTTGTGCTTTTGATAGTACCCAGAGATTGAATGTACTATGTTCATCTGTTTATTTATTTACTTTTTTTACATTTATTTTTTTTTGCAAATTCTAGTCCTTGCGTGTGAGTTTGATCCCAGTACAACATAAGCTCGGCATGGTGATGTACATTTGTAATCTCAGTACTTGGGAGGTGGAGGCAGGAGGATTAGGAGTTCAGTCATTCTTGCTGCAGAATGAGTGGGGACCAGTCTGGGTTACATAAAATCTTTTCTCAAGTAAAGTTCTGTCAAAATGTTCAGTTATGCTGGCAAAAACAGATAGTCATAAAACACCTCATTTAGCATTTCCTTCATTGTTAGGTGTGTGCCTCCAGTAGAAACTTTCACTGTGATGGTTCTCAGAACACCTGGTGGCAGTTGGGCTGTAGCTGCATGGAATACCTATGAGCTTCCCTGCACACCAGAATGACTTAGGGAGGGATGTAGAACTGCCTGGGCCAGTTGACTGGAGTTATTTCCGTTGCATATTCGGTGAGCCTATGTTGAGGTTGCATTATGTCAACAAGTCAGTGCAGGCTCATGTATGGCTCAGGTTCTCCCAGAGCCCTTCTCAGTGCATACTCCAAGGGAGATGTGATGCTGGCAGGGTCAGCGACTCCATCTCTGTCACACTGAGTGGAACTCTAGAGTCTCTGGTAACTGTGCTCGGAGGCTGCTAGCCTTCTGGTAGGCAGAAATTTAGCTCCCCTAAAAAAGCACACTTGATGGCAGGCTTGTGAATTGCTGGGCTTGAAGGAGGAAACATCTTCTTTGTACCATTATGTGTAGCAGTCCATTTTTGTACCACAGAATTCTCTGTGGGTTTGTGTCAGAAGCCCTTTCCTAGATCCAAACTGATTCTCCGAGAAGTTGCCCACTGAGTATTGTGTTGTGAGGACCCGGAGATGAGAAAATGCAGGTGTCTTTAGTTCCCATAGAGATAAGCTCAGACAAGATTGATTTGAACCACTTAGCAGGTGGCTTCCTGTTAAGTGCTGTTAGAATATGTTGGGAAGTGTGGAGGACTTCTCCAGGCCCTCATTGCTGTACAGATCCAAATTATTTTTCTCTGTTGAGGCAGTACTTCTGTTAGGTGCCAGATCCTGTGCTACTGGCCCACACTAGGATCCTCCCTCTTAACCCCCTCCCTCATTCTGCCTCTTTTATTTTCTCTTGCACTACCCAAAATCTCTTGAGTTTTTCCTTTCTGTTTTTTGTTTGCTGTTAAGCTTCAGCATTCTCCCACATCCACCCATTATGATTAGCCACCATTTTTCAGTGGCTTTGATTGTGTCTTGTGATTATGGAGAAGGAACAAGTGCTGGCTAGCTACCTCTATAATCTCCACATTGACTCTACTTTAACTCAAACCTGATCAATAAATGGAACATGATTGTTTTAGGGAAAATTTTTTTCCTGACTTTTTCTCCCAAATAGGCAGTTGCCATTTAGATTTTTAAAAACAAGTCATGCACACTTCTGTTTTATTTTGTCTTATTTTATGAGACAGGGTTTTACTATGCTGCCTAGGCCAATGTCAAACTCACTGTGTAGCTTGGCTGCCCTTGGCTGTGAAGCCATCCTCCTGAGAATGGGATTATAGGGTGGGTGTGCACCTGACTTCTTTTGTTCTTAATTTGTATGAATGTTTTTTCTCTTTCAAGAATGTGTGTTGGATTTTGTCAGATTGCTTTCTGCATTTCTTGATTATGGGATTTCTTCTTTAGCTTGTTGGTATTATAGATTCTATGGATTATTTTCCACATGCTGAATTAGACTTGTATTTGTGGTATAAGTTCCACTTCCTTATGGTATTTTATGTTCAGTTTACTTATCTTTTGATGAGGATCTTTCATTCTGTTCACAGGTATTAGTCTTCAGTTTTCCTTGTAATATCCTCATCTGTTTTTTTGTCTTAGGGTATTACTTGTATCAGAGAGTAAATTTAGATGCATTCCCTCTATTTCTATTTGCTGGAACTTGCTATATAGAGCAAGGAGTTCCCAAACTCACAGAGATGTGCCTACCTTTGTCTCAAGTGATGGGATTAAAGGGGTATGCCATCATGCCTGGGCTGAAGTGAAACTGAGATTATCCAGTTTAGATTCTTCTTTTCTAATGTCTGTATTTGGTGCTACAGTTCTCTCTCTATGATTTGCCATTACTGTACTTACATTTTTTGATAAGTTGTATATTCCTATGATTGAAAATATTCAACAGTCCCCTTTATGACTTCTTCAACCTATCATTATTCAGAACTAGAACTCAGAAATGTTTTGTGATTTTTTTTTTTTTTTTCTCCAGCTTTCTTCCCATTAGACTGAGTTTTAGTTCAGGTTTATTGTGATCTCAGTATAACTTCTATCCTTTCACACTTGTTTAGACACAGACTTGTTTTATAGACTGGAGTAAATCTTATCTTGTAAGTGTTGTGTATGTGCTACAGAAGAATGTGTAAATTGCGGTTGGATGACATATGCCATAATGTCAGTTACAGCCAGGGTTTGAATGATGTTCAATTCAATTGTGTCTGTACTTTTCCCCACTAAATATGTGTATAATTGATATGTGTATAATACAGGTCTCTGACAGTAACAGTGTATTTGGCTTTTCCAATTGTACTTCTATCACTTTTGACTCATGTATTTTGGCACTGTTGCTGTTGTCAGGCACTTACACATTAAGGAATGTGTTATATGACATTCCTTAGGAGATGTCAGAAATGCTTATTCACTCTAAATATGGCATCAGTGACAGTGGCAGACTAAAGAAATGAGTCCACCCAACTCTTATGTTCATATGGACACAGCTTTTACTTCAAAGGGAAATGTAAGAATTTATTCTGAGCCAAATTTGAGTGACCATGGCCTGAGAACATAGATTCTGCTTGCCTCAAATAATGTATTCAATGTGGAACACTTTCTTCTCAGAAATATAACCTTGCTAGTTGGAGAGATTTGTGTTTGGGGTCAGATTTATGCAGCAGTTACTTCTCTGAAGAAGTTTTCTCTCACTGCGTCTGTGGTTTATCTGCACACTTACGGGAGTGTGCCTGGCTGAGTATGGACACTTTGATCCACACTATGAGTGGGGCCTCTTGTCTCTGACTTCTGGGAGGCAAGTGTGCATTCTGTGGAGTTCCCCTGACATGGGAGAGAGTTATTGACAACTACAATAATTAACCCAGTTAAGAGTATCCTTTAATAATGGCCAGACCAAGAGTAGGCTCATAACTTCAGAATGTCTCTTGGTGCCAAAGCTCAGGCCTGAATTATTTTTAAAGACAAAAAAACAACAATTATATCAGTGCTTGAGGGGGCTTAGATCAGTGAGGGGTTGGATAGTCTTGATAACATCTGTTTTCTTGGAGGGCTTAGTATTTTCCAGACACTACACTACAATTATTTTTTATTTTATAATTCTTCTTACTTATTTTAGCTTTATGTTTTAGCTCAAACAAAAATAAGTTATTTTGGTTAAAACTCTGGGACCATAGTCAAGGTCATGGACATTCCCCAAAGTGTTGCCAAGGTGGATGTGGCTGTTGCAGGGTGGAAGGCCTGAGGGAGGTCTAGGAAGATACACAATAGAGTTAAGACAAGATGTTGCTACCTGAGTTATTTTACCGCTATCCTCTTGGGTTGGAGAGAACAGATGACTTATGTTTACTATGGTCATAGAATTCAAAAGTAAAAGAGCAAGACCGTGGTAGCAAACAGGAAGAAAACATAGACTTACATGTTGGCGGGAAGGCAGAAAATAAAGGTCTAATAGAAACAGTCAGATGCTGGGAATGGGGAGATAAATAGATCTTTTACTTAAATGCTCTGAAGCAAAGAGGATACCCAACCACCAACAAATCAGGAGACCATCAGCTAAACCAGAGAAAGGGTAGGTTTGGGTCTGAAAGAACTTAACAGGGTAGATGATTTGACACAGAGGGCTAACTCACCAACTCACCAAGTAGCAGGGTAGATGATTTGGCACAAAGGGCTTACACAGGTACTTGTCACCAAAGCAGGTGACTTGTCTGGTGAAAATGGATCATCCTTCTTTGGTCACTTATTTTCAGGCATCAGAACTTTCAGGATGTTTCCTTTTATTTGGGAGTTTTTAATTTTCTTTCAGAATCCCACCTCATTTGAAAATTTGTGTGTGTGTGTGTGTGTGTGTGTGTGTGTGTGTGTGTGTGTGTATGTGTATTCTTTGTTTTTGTTTTGTTTTGGAGGCAGGATCTCACTATTTAGTCCTGGTTACCCTGAAACTTACTGGCTGCCCTGGAACCTATTATGTAGGGCAGGCTGACTTGAAGCCTCAGAGATCCCCCTGGCTCTAACTCTGAAGTACTGGAATCAAAGGTGTATGCCACCAGGCTAGTCTTAGTGTTTATGTTCTTAACCATCTTATATATGTACATCTATATGTCACTAAGTTCAAAATATGTTACAGCATTCAAAACCTACCTATAGAACAAGGCAACACTGTATCTGTTAAGCAGTAATTACTCATACTCTACTGTCTCCCTGATAGTGATTGTATTTACCCTGTTTTTTCCTAGCTTCTTTTGTTAAACAGTGTGTCCTTACAAGTTTATCCATGTTATAGCATGAGTTCAAATCATTTTTAAAAATTAATAATATTCCTGTCCATGTGTGTGTGAGAGAGCGAGAGAGAGAGAGAGCAAGAGAGAGATTTTCTCCAGAGATTTTCTCCATCTATTGATGGATAAATGAGTTGCTTCTGTCATTTGGAATAATGCTCTTATGAATGTGACTGTTTTTCTTTTCATCTTTGCTTTCAGATACTTTGAATATATACCTAGAAGTAGAATTGCTAAATCATATTTCCCACTTTGTGGTTTGGTTATCTGCTTGGAATTTCTTTTCCTATGATTTTGCCTTTTAGCTTAATGTATGTCATTAAGAGGTAGAATGAGTCATTTACATAGCTTATTGTTGGATGCTGTTTATCTGTATACTTGAGTTCATTCTGGCAGTTTATGTCTGTTGCAGGTGTTGAACCCAGGGAGTTGTGCATGTTGAGCAAATGTTCTACCACTAAACTCAATCCCAGTCTCTGTAGCTCACACTGGTCTTGTACTTGCTATGTATTATTGGTTCCTCTGCCTCTGGCCTCCAAAGTGTAAAAGTTACAGATGTTTGCTGCCTGTGAAACCATTTGTGTTTAATTAAAGTGAAAGGGAGATTAACATTGTATTCTCACTTGGCTATTACATTCTTTATGTCATAGTTTTGTTTGTATTTTGTGTATGTATATATATATATATATATGTATGTATGTATACTTTGCTTATGCGTCTCTCTGTCTTTGTTTCTTGACACCGTCTTAGAGAGAGAGAGAGAGAGAGAGAGAGGAGAGAGAGAAAGCAAGAGTGCTCAGAGGACAGGAGGCTGTCAGGCATTCTTTACTGTTGCTGTCTGTTTTTTATGCTTTGAGACAGTTTCATGGCGTCTGGGGTACGTTTTGCCTAGGCTGGTGGTGAGCAAGATATTCTTTTGTTAGACCTTCTTAGATTGTGCAGAAGAGTCAACATGAGCTAGTAAAAATAACTGTGTTCTGTTATGTACATTTTTTTCTGTCGTAGTTAAATGTCGTATTTATAATGAAGCATATTTAACTTAAAAATTAAATACAACTGAATATATCATTTCTTTGTTGTGTTTCTTTTTAAAGGAGCCGTGGTCCTCAAGAATCTTGAAATTAAAGAAAATGCACTGGTAGGTTTTGCATATGAAAATTTATGACATTAGTGTATTTACTTAATGCACTCTTTTGTAATTTAACATGCCACTTTAAATTACTCAACTATGAAAAAAAATTGAAAGTTATTTTCATAAAATGTGAACTTTGCAAAGTAGAATTCTTAAAGATAAAACTGGCTGTACTTTTTTTTTCTCATTTATTTTATTTATTTCCATATGGTATTTCTGTGCAGTGTTTAGCTTGTCTTCTAGTTTATTTAACATCATTTTAATATATTAAATTTGGTGATGTGAATTAGATTCACAGTCTTTTGCAACAAATCCAGCATCTCTTTTCACAACTTGTTGCCATTGCCGAGGGAAACTCTCGCCATGTTAAACACAGCTTCCATTCTCGCTCCGCACTGTCCTTGGGAATTTTCTTCAGTGCACAGTGACACTGTCCTCACGAAATCAGTCAAAGCAGGTTTGGTTGGTGTGATTGAAGTCTTTGAGATCTGTATTTATTATGCATACTGATCTCTGATTAGCTACTTGGTTTACAGTATTTCCCCTCTTCTGATATTTGACTAATCTGTTGAAGTGTCCTTTTAGGTATAAATGTTTTTAATATGAAGAAGGCCAATTCATCCATTTTCACATTGCTTATGCTTTTGTTGTCATTTCCATGGCATTTATCATGAAGATTTTTTTCTTGTGTTTTCTTCTAAACTATAAAGTTTTAGTTTTTCTGTTTAGTTTTGATCCAAGTACAAAGACCCATCTTCCTGTTTGTACTATTGGCTATCCCACATTCCTCAGCACCACTTATTGTAACAGCTGTTCTTTCTCCCAATGAGTGGGAGAACCAGTTTTCAAATTACTGTCTTGTAAAATGCCAGTTTTGTGCAGTAAAGTCTAAATCTTCTGTTCAGTAAGTATATACTTAACTGTTTACTTTGCAAAGAAAATATTTCTGTAATAAAACCATTTCATTTGAATGGATACTGAGGATAAAGAGAATATGCAAGGTAACTAAAATAGCCTTATGTAACTTTAGAAAAAATAATTATCTTTATTTTGAACTTTATATGGATGAATTTTTTACAGATTTACTTTTCTTTATAGCATGAACTTGATGTACCATTCAAAGTTAAAGTTGGTCATATAGGTAAGCAATATTTATCACTGGGGTGTTTTTCTTGCTGGGCATGCAACCTAAATAATTAAACTATTATTGCTGTAGTGTAATTTTCCTAACATTTATGAGCATTAATTGAAAATATATAATATAATATAACTTGTGTTTTTGTTTATGTAGAATTTGGTGTGTCACTTAAAGTATTATGAGGTTAATGTACTACTTAAACAATAATTGCTTATCTTAGTAGGTCTTAACGTTGAATTAAGAGTCCAAGGAGCCTTTAACAGACCTTAGGAACTGTGTCTGTTTCTATGTTTCTAACTAACTGTTTACCATTATGTGGTTAGGTCAAGGTTTGGATCATCCAGACAGTGTATCTGGGGACCAAAATCAAACCTTGATTGTGCTGTAGAAGATTTCGCAGGTTTTTTATTCTAGAAAATAAAGTGCTTTATGTTTGTTTATTTGTTTGATCTGGATTATTTTACCCATGTTTGTAATTCATTAAAGAATGAATTTAAATTAAATAAAGTATGAACTTAAAGTAGTTCATGTATTCATGTATTGGTACAACAGATATAAACTAAATGTAAGGTTTAACATGTTATAGTAAAATTTTCTTTTAGGATTCCTAGTTTATGCTGTTGTGTGTTTATTTAAATGTTTAAATGTCTTAGAGGTTGATTAAGATCATAGTGTCTTAAATGGAAACTTCCAGCTCACTTATTTATTTATTTATTTTTAGTGACTATAGTAGGTTTGTATGATGTTATTGAAGCTGTGAGGATATCTGAGAAACTTAGATAAAATATTGTGATGGCAGTCTTCACAACTTTGTACACTGTACTCATCGTTTGATATTGGACCATAGACCACAGAAAGTTGATATTTGACATTGTTACTTGTTACTCTAAGGACAGTTAAGCATTAAACAAGAAATGGAAAATAATTGTTATTTTCCTATTGCCTATTTCTTATAGTTTGGATTGGTAAATTTTTTAAAAGACTTGTGATCACGGTGTAAGGACTTTTCATAATCGAAGTTGATTTGACTTCATTTACTTCTTTATTATAACACAGTAATCTGAGGAATACACATTTGGGTGGAATAATCTTATTATATTGTAAAACAGTCATATTAAATTTCTTGTATGTTGCTTTTAGACATTGCAGAAGTCACTTAAGTTTTCCACTGGTGATTCTTGAATTTTTAGTGAATGTCAGTGTAACCTCAACTCAGAAAAAATTAAGAAATATATCAAGAAAGTTTAAAATATATAAAAATATACCAAGGTTGAGATTTCACTAGTTACTTTTCTCATTGGTATGCTAAGGTGCCTGACACAAGCAGCTGAAGGAAGGAAGGGATTATTTGGTTATGTTTGAGGGTGCAATTCATCATAATTGGGAAGGGATGGCAACAGGAAAAGAAGGTGGCTTGTTACATTTTGATAAAAGCCAAGAAGGAGAAAGAAATTCTGGTGCCTAGCTCTCTTTCTCCTTGTGATTTACTGTGGGACTCCAGACCCTGCGATTGTATTGCTCAACTTTAGAATAGGTCCTCCCTCCTCTTTAAACCTCTCTGGAAATGACCTTAAAGATAGATACCCTTAGAGCTTGTTTCCTGTCAAATTGAAAATCAGTATTAATCATCACAGGTTTGATTCCAGCCATTATATAAAACTATATATAAAAACAAATGTATATTTATACATACATATAACAGGAGATACACCTTATTTTTTTTAGATCTTGCCCTCTTTTGTTTTCTCTTGTAAAAAAAATGACAATAAATTAATTTTCAGATACTAGAAAATTCAGTAGACAGAATTAAGGTGTTACTTGTATACATTCATATGGTAACCGCCATCCTTTAATATTATATTTTACATTATATTTATATTATATTATATTTGTTTGTTACTTTTATTGTGCTTACCTCTTTTAAAAATTTTATTATTATTATTATTTACAATTTATTCACTTTGTAACCCAGCTGTAGCCTCCTCCTTCATCTCCTACCAGTCCCATCCGCCTTCCTTCTTCTCCCCCTATGCCCCTCCCCTAGTCCACTGATAATGGAGGACCGCCTCCCCTACTATCTGACCCCAGACTATCAGGTCTCATCAGAACTGGCTGCATTGTCTTCCTCTGTGGCCTGGCAAGGCTGCCTCCCCTGGGGGAGGTTATCAAAGAACCAGCTACAGAGTCCATGTCAGAGACAGTCTCTGCTCCCTTTACTAGAGAACCCACATGGAGACTGAGCTGCCTATGGCTTCCTCTGAGCAGAGGGTCTAGGTCCCTTTTTCTTCTTTTTCTTTTTTTTCTTTTCTTTCCCTTCTCCTTTCCCTTTTCCTTTTCCTTTCCTTTTCCTTTTCCTTTTCCATAACCTTTTCCTTTTTCTTTCCTTTCCCCTTTCCTTTCCTTTCCCCTTTTCCTTTCCTTTCCCCCTTTCTTTCCCCTTTCCTTCTTCCTTTCCTTTCTTTTTTCTTTTAGATGCCACAGTATATTTCCTGATGTATTTGTTGAATGGAAAAGTACCTAGTCTAAATGAATTATATTAAAGTCCAGTCAATTTTATAGGAATGTAGTGTTCCTCTGACACTATTATTGCTTTTTCTACTGATCTTTCAAAGATGTATTCTAATGTTTTATATATATATATATATATATATACACATACACACATACATATGTATACATGTATACACACACATATATGTAGATTTCTGTTGAATGAACAATATTCTTGTCTTTATTATTTTAATGTAGGTAGTCTTGCGCTTAAAATTCCATGGAAAAACCTTTATACTCAACCAGTTGAAGCTGTTTTAGAAGAAATTTATTTACTCATAGTGCCTTCTTCTAGTAAGTCATTCAAAATTTATCATTTAAATTATTCTTATTTTAGATAGAAAAATCTTTATATTATGTAAATATTTTTATTTTATGTGCTTTGATGTTTTTGCCTGTGTGTATGTCTATGTAAGGGTATAAGATCTTGGTATTACAGACAGTTGTGAACTGCCATGTGGGTGCTGGGAATTGTTTCCAGGTCCTTTGGAAGAGCAATCAGTGCTCTTAACTATTGAGCTATATCTCCAGCCCCTATATTTTGTTTGTGTTATAAGTAATCTTGGTAAAGATAATTTAGGATTTCAATTTAGGGTTTGTTGATTCAAATTGAATTGCATGGTTTTTTGTTTGTTTGTTTTTTTTTTTTTGTTTTAAATCTCAGGCTTTGAATTGTTGATCATTTTCAAGGATAATTTTTGGAATGAGTATATTTAAATTTAAGGTAGTTGAAATTTTTTTATGATTTCTGTAGGAATAAAATATGATCCTATCAAAGAAGAAAAACATCTCATGGAAACAAAGCAACGGGAACTAAAAAGAATAGAAGAAGCAAAACAGAAAGTAGTTAATCAAGGTAAAAAGTCAATAAACTGGTAGTAAAGTATTTACTATTTATTGTTCTATACAGTAAATTTTATATTAGTATATTGTTTTCTGCTGGATATGCTGAAATTATGTTACAAGCAGAAAGCCATTTTATTACCTGGAAAGTTCCACGTTTTGTTATATGTGCAGAAATTTTACCTTGTGAAACTTAAGGCAAATAATAGTTTGTTGCAAGGGTAAAGTCAGTTTTTAACATTAGCAGGGGTACCAAGTAGATCTTACCTTTCTAGCCTTTGCCTTTATATCCCCCTTATATAGACTATGTACTCTTCAATATACTTAATCCTTTAATGTGTTTATGTTTGCTTTACTCGATCTTCCCCCCCAACATTCCACCTTAGTTCACTGTAGGTCACATGACTCATCATTACAGCTCATTGATCATCAGTGGAAGAGGTATCCCATAGAAACCCGATTTTTCCAGCTGTCTTCTTGTTACTGCCACTAGAGTGCCTCTTGTTACTGCCCAGTGAGACAAGAAGCTAGCTTTTAAACATTGTCTACCTAGTTGCTTTTAAAAGACCTTCGGAATGAACGATTTTGAAAATCTCAAGTGATCTATTAAAAATGTTACACATTTTCTTTAACAAGGCAATGTTAGTTTAATATATGGATATTTATAGGGCTTGCGTTTTATTTAATTTAAAAAGAAATACTTATAATTGTAGAAAATCCTCCGGAAGAGAAACAGGACACTTTTGCAGAAAAATTAGTTACTCAAATCATAAAAAACCTTCAAGTGAAAATTTCCAATATCCATGTTCGTTATGAAGATGATGTAAGTATTTTATCTTTATGTATGTACTTTACTGTTTCTGGCTTTTGCTCTATAGTGTCCAGCCTAGTAAATACTGGGAAGTGGAAGGACCAAGATCTTAGGACCATAAGATCTTTTTGTTTTATTGTTGCACTTTTAATGAGTTCTTGATTACACTTTGCTTAAGCTGTTCAAACTTTGGATTATGAAGGTGGTGTCTTGGGAGTTAATGAATTTTACAGATTTTTTTTTACCTCCAGGAAAGATCACTGTTTTAGAAGTAAGTAGAGCTAACTTTATTTCTGCTCTTTATTACTTTATTGTTTTCTTAAATATGTATTTAGTTGCTGTTCTAGTTTGTGGTTTTTCTGTTGCTGTGATGAAAAACCTGATAAAAGCATCGTTAAGAGAGAAATACTTTACTGGCTACAATTCAGGTCAGAGTTCATCATTGCAGAACGTAAGGGCAGGAACATGATGCAGAGAGTCGCATTCACATTCATCAAAGCAGAAACAGAATGAATTGCATGCTGTACTCAGCTTGCTTTTGCCACTCATACATAGCACAGGACCCAAATCCAGGGAGCAATGCCACCCACAGAGGGCATATCAGTTAACATCATCAAGATGATCCACCTCTACCCCTATATACACAACACCTTGTCTTACTGGACATGACCATAAATGAACCTGATGCTCAGGTGCTTCCAGATTGTGTCGAGTTCACAATTAAAGATAACCATCCCATTTACTTTTAATGGTGCTGTGTCCTTAAAAAAAATTTTTTTAAGCACACTTCTGACAAGTTTATTTAATCTTGTATGGTAGAAAAGGCACAACACCAATACATGTGCCCTAGAGAGAATTACATCATTAACCTGGCTGTCTCTTGGTTCTTGGAAGAAAGAACTTTAAAGAGTCTTCTTGGCTTCAAATATATATATATTTTTAACAATTAAAACTTAACAAAAAGTTGGGTTCTTACAATGAAAATATATATAAATCTTTGAGTGAACATGTCCCCTCTCCTCTTTAAAATAAAATTGTGCGCATAACATAAGTTTCATAAATAATGCTGCCATTCCAATGAGAGGTAGTCATCATCTGTGGCTGTGAGGGAGCCTCCAGTTGCTGCTTAAAAGATGACCCAAAGAGTCTGAGATTAAAAACAAAAACAAAAAACCTGATGACTAAGGATATTGAGCATTTCAATTATTTCTCTACCATTTGATATTCGTCTGTTGAGGATTCTCTGTTTAGCTCTGTACCCATTTTTTAATTGGATTACTTGATTTGTTGCTTTTTAACTTCTTGAGTTCTTTATATATTCTGGATATCAGCCTCTGTCAGATACAGGATTGGTGAAGATCCTTTCTCAGTCTGTAGGCTGTCATTTTGCTCTTACAATAGTGTCCTTTGCTTTACAGAAGCTTTTCAGTTTTATGAGGTCCCATTTATTGATTGTTGTTCTTAGAGCCTGTGCTGTTGGTGTTCTGTTCAGGAAGTGGTCTCCTGTGCCAATGAGTTCTAGGCTGTTCCCCACTTTTTCTTCTAACTGATTTAGTGTATCTGGTCTTTCATCTACTTGGACTTTAGTTTTGTTCAGGGTTATAAGTATGGATTTATTTGCATTTTTCTACATGTAGTCATCCAGTTGGACCAGCACCATTTGTTGAAGATGCTGTCTTCTATCCATTGTATGGTTTTGTATTCTTTGTCAAAAATGAATTATCCGTAGGTGTGTGGGTTTATTTCTGGGTCTTCTATTCAATTCCATTGATCCATCATTCTTTTTCTATGCCAGTACCATGCAAATCAAAACGACCCTGAGATTTTATCTTACACCCATTAGAATGGCTAAGATCAAAAACGCAAGTGACAACACATGCTGGAGAGGATGTGGAGAAAGGGGAACCCTCCTCCATTGCTGGTGTGAATGTAAACTTGTACAACCACTTTGGAAATCAATCTGGTGCTTTCTCAATTAGAAATGGTGCTTCCTCAAGATCCAGCTATACCACTCGTAGGCATATATCCAAAATATGCTCAAGGACACAACAAGGACATTTGCTCAACCATGTTCATACCAGCTTTTTTTGTAATAGCCAGAATCTAGAAACAACCCAGATGTCCCTCAACAGAGGAATGGATACAGAAATTGTATTACATTTACACAATGGAATACTACTCGACAATTAAAAACAAGAAAAATCATAAAATTTGCAGGCAAATGGTAGGATCTTGAAAAGATCATTCTAAGTGAGGTATCCCAGAAGTAGAAAGACACACATGGTATACACTCACTTATAAGTGGATATTAGACATATAATATAGGATAAACCTACAAAAATCTGTACACCTAAAGAAGCTAAGCAAGAAGGAGGACCCTGGGTCCTCACTCAGAAAGGCAAGTGGTATGGACATTGGAAGAGGGAAAAAACAGGCAACAGGACAGGAGCCTACCACAGAGGGCCTCTGAAAGACTCTACCCAGCAGGGTATCAAAGCAGATGCTGAGACTCATAACCAAACTTTGGGCAGGGTACAGGGAGTCTTATGAAAGAAGGGGGAGATAGAAAGACCTGGAGGAGACAGGAACTCCACAAGGAGAGCAACAGAACCAAAATATCTGGGCCCAGGGCTCTTTTCTGAGACTGATACTACAACCAAGGACCATGCATGGAGATCACCTAGAACCCCAGCACAGATGTAGCCCATAGTAGCTCAGTGTCCAAGTGGGTGCCTTAGTAAGGGGAACAAGGACTGTCTCTGACATGAACACAGTGGCTAGCTCTTTGATCACCTCTCCCTGAGGGGGTGCAGCCTTTCCAGGCCACAGAAATCAGTGCAGCCAGTCCTGATGAGACCTGATAGGCTAGGGCCAGAGGGAAGGGGAAGAGGACCTTGGACTTGGAGAGGGGCATGGAGGAGAAGAGGGAAGAGGAGTGGGATTGGGAAGGGATGAGGAAGGGGGCTGTAGCTGGGATACAAAGTGAATGAACTGTAATTACTACAAAAGAAAAGCATAGATACATCATAAACTTTCATAAATAATTTAAAGTGCACTTTTTTCCAATCAGTTTAAAAAAATAAAGAAAAAAAACTAATACATATGTGGAAAGACCAAGTCTATAGAAAAAATGCCCAACGTAGTAGGTCTTTGAGTCTAAAGACCTACTTTGGTATTTTACATTTTAAAGTGCATAGAGATTGATAGTTTTAAATGCATTGATGGAGAATTTATGTAAAAATAGAGGGCTTTGTTTGTTTTTGTTTTTATTTTTTATTTTTTTTCTGGCAAAGGTTGGGACTGAAAGCAGGGTCTGTCTAATTCACTTTTTTTTTTTTTTTTTAAGATCACAAATGGAGACAAACCACTGTCATTTGGTATTTCCCTTCAAAATCTCAGCATGCAGGTACTTTTTTCAAAAGAAAATGTAACTTTTTAAATTGTGTAGTATAAATGGATACATGGTTAAGTCGGCATCAAAAATATACTTGATATGTGTTTGTTTAGGTGTGTAGAACGGTCTAGGAAGCTAATAGACTTGATTAAAAGGGAGGAGTAAGTAGGTGCTTATCACCAAAACGTTGATTTCACTTTTTAAGTTGATACAGATATTTTATATGATTCTTCTGTAGGTTACCTTTTTGTAGTTTACTGTGTTTTTCATCTTTAATTTTGTAGCTACAAATAACACAATTCAGTATTATATTCCATTCAGTATTATATCTTCTATTAGTTTATTTTGCATAGTTTACTTTTTAAAACATGATTCTGCAAGTGAAAAAGAAAGGGAGGAGAGTTGTGTAAGCCAGACATTCCTTGGTAAAAGGGATGGTATCTGCTGTTCTGCTGACAGAAAAATATAGAGAGCTACTATTTATATTTGGTAAAGTGAAAACTATTGCTCCAATAACAACAGTGGCTTTATTGATTGAAAATACTTTATGTATATTTGTGTCTTCCTGAGTGTATTTATGTGCATCATATGTGCATGATGGGACCCCACCAAAGGAAGACAGAAGGCAGTGTAGGAATTGGAGTAATTGTGAGTCACTGTGTGTGGGTGCTGAGAACTGAACCCTAGTCCTTTTGCAAAAGTCATATGTGTTTCTAACCACTGAATTATCTCTGCAACCCCATAAACTTTGGAGGTTCCTGGAAACATGTCAGCCATAAGAGACTCATACAGTTACAGACTCTTGGTTTGGCATCCTGATATGTGTTTTGTATATTTAGTTTTACAGGTTTTTGCAGTGCTGGGGCTCAGCATGGTGGGTAAGCAATCTGCAGCTGAGCCCCATCTCTAGTATAAAATCTATGCTTTAAAAGTCACTCTTGTTGATCATAATTCATGCTAAAGTCTGGGAGCCATTCTGTTAGTCAGTTCTTCACACAACAGTGGGAACCATTTTTCTCAGATCAAGGATCTGGCAGGATGTGATGGCACAGACCTGTTATCCCAGCATCTGGAACATGAGGTAGTAGCATGAGCTCAAGGCCGTCTGGGCTATATTACCAGACCTTGCCTTGAAAGAAAAATTCATATGCAAATAATTATTTGAATACTTTATTTCCCATTTTTTATTTTTTAAAATTTAAAATTTTGGTTTGAACCTGGGGCCTTCTGCAACATTCCTTGATAAGTAGTCTTCAGTATACACCTGGTCTTATCCTCAGTGACTTTGATTACTCTTGGTTTAAAATCTGTATTTATACTGTGTATAAACCTTTAAAGTCTGACCTTAATTAACTTTTTTTTTTTTTTTTTACTTCCTGTATTTTATTATCTGGCCATATCTTGGGCCTTAAAACAAAACAAAAAACAACAAAATCAAAACACAATAAACAAGCAAACAAAACCAACTATGTCTTCCTTCCTGGAATCACAAGTTTACCATAAGTAGTATCAGTTCATGGTGTCTGGACTCTGGTGGTGATGAGGTTGTTTTGTCAGGAGTTCTTTCAACAAGTGTACTGTTTTAGGTTAGTCATTGTATCTGGCACACCTCCGAGTTTGATTTTTTTTTTTTGTTTTTGCTATGTTCTGTCTGTTGTGTATTGGGGTTATAAAATTACCTGTTTGAAATTGATTATTTTTGCTTGTTTTTGTTCAGTGCGCTTTTTTTTTTTTTTTTTTAAAGCAAAGGGTTAGGGTTAATGGTCCAATAATATTATTTTTGACTAAATGATATGTTTTCCAAGGATTTTCATGGGAAATTGATCTTAGGGTATGATAGACAATGACCTGCTTGTTATATATAATGGTCTTTTTCTTTTCCCCCGTCCCCTTCAGACAACTGATCAATACTGGGTTCCATGTTTACATGATGAAGCTGAGAAACTAGTTCGGAAGGTAAAATAAATTCTATTCCCTGGACTGGATGAAAGGGAATTTTAGAGAGATGCTGATGATGATATGTGTGTTTGTGTAAACAACAATTATGGGAATTATGTCTATTTGCTTTACCTAGGATTAGACTCACGTCCTTGAGACTTCTGAGCAGAGCAAAAGTTAAAAATCCTTTAAAAAAAAAAAGTAACTAAGATAAACATAAACAACAAGATCCTAGGGAAGAGGCTGGAACCTCATTCAGAAGGGCAAACAGGATAGACATCAGAAGTGGGAAAAGACAGGGAACAAGACAGGACCCTACCACAGAAGGCCTCTGAAAGACCCAGCAGGATATTGAAGCAGATGCCGAGACTCATAGCCAAACCTTGGGCAGAGTGTAGGGAATCTTATAAAAGAAGGGGGAGATAGAAAGACCTGGAAGGGACAGGAGCTCCACAAGGAGACCAACAAAGCCAAAAAACCTGGGCCCAGCGGTTCCTGCAGAGACCAGTTTTCCAACCAAGGAGACCTAGACCCCATGCACAAATGTAATGGGCAGCTCAGTATCCAAGTGGGGGTACTCTAGTAACGAGAACAGGACTATCTCTGACATGAACTCAGTGGCTGGCTCTTTTATCACCTCCCCCTGAAGGGGGAGCAGCCTGTCCAGGCCACAGAGGAAGACAATGCAGCCAGTCCTGATGAGACCTGATAGACTAGGGTCAGATAGTAGGGGAGCAGGACCTCCCCTATCAGTGGACTAGAGGAGGGGCATGGGGGGAGAATAGAAAGGGAGGGTGGGACTGGGAGGAGATAAGGGGAGAGGTCTACAGTCAGGATACAAAGTAAATCAGTTGTAAAAAACAAAACAAAAAACAACTAACAAACATGTAATAAACTTGCTTTATTTCTAGCTAATCCGGTTAGATAATCTTTTTGCTTACTGGAATGTGAAGTCTAAAATGTACTATCTGAGTAATTATGATGAATCGTTGGTAAGTAAATATTTATGTGTACATTTGTTGTATTACATTTTATATAATGTTTGACTCGTAGTCCAAAATGCAGCCCTAGAGTCAGTGTTGCTTCTAAACAGAGCCCTATAGGACTTTTAAAAACAGAATTAACTAGAAGATTCCTTCATAATAGGTAATGATAACATTGCTCAGCCCTTTGAACATTTTATCCTTTTTTATCATTTTAACATTTTATCATTTTTAAATTGCTTTTAAATATTCTTATTGATAATATGTTTGTAGGATAAAGATACTTGCACAGCTATAAAACAATTTGTTTTTGTTTTTTTTTTTTAATAGGAAGCCTTGAAAAATGGTATTGTCAATGAAAATATTGTTCCAGGAGGTTATGATTTTGGTAAGTTCTTAGATAAAATAAAAATTAGCAAATTTAGATAAGCTATTATGTTAACATGGCTGATATACTGGATTATCTTTTGTTTTTTTGTTTTGTTTTATTTTGTCTACTCTAGACATGGGTTCTATGTGTAATCTTGGCTGTCCTGGACTTGGCTTTGTAGACCAGGCTGGCCTTGAACTCACAGAGATCTGCCTGCTTCTGCCTCCCTGATTGCTGGGATTATAAGTGTGTGCCACTGTTCCCAGTTTCTACTGGATTATATTATATTAAATTTCCTCCTAGTTAATACACACACACACACACACACACACACACACACACACACACTTTTCAACTTAAATCAAAATAGACTTACCTTTTCAACATATTTTATTAGAATTTTTGGTTACATTTCAAAACTGTAGGAGAAAGTGTCTAATAAGAGAATTTTAATGAATTGTGTTAAATATTAAGGATTAGTATCAATTATATTAATGTTTATTAAGACATTTCAGAATCAAGTACAATTTAATATAGCTAACTGGTATATCTATAGTGGTATTATGATTTTTCTGTTTATCAACTGTCTAATAATTTCACCTTTTAAGACAAAAGTATTATTCAGTAACCCAGGCTTGTATCAAACCTATGGCAGTTTTCCTGCCTTACCCAAATTCTGGGTTTAAAGGTGGGAATCACCATATCGCGCTTAAAATTTTTATTTTTTACTGTTGAGTTATTTTAAGTGAACATAGATTAACCTCCAGCACCCACTATGTAGCTATGGCTGTCTTGGAACTAACTGTGTAGTTAGGCTGATGTTACTTTTATGATGACAAGGTAGGAAAGGAGTGATTTAAAAAATATTTTTAGCTTTGAGGCTACTTAGTAACTTAGTTTTAAAATTTGGCTTCTAGATAAGGCATAGCATATTGTTTTTTGGAGTTTTCTTGACATCAGTAAAAGTTTCCTTTATTTATTGCTATGTTTGTGATAACTTTTTCATAATTTCTTCAAATGGCATTTCTGTCAACTCTGGCAGTTTTTGTTATTGTTATCATTGTCTCTTGTTTTTCTTTTCTTTTCTTTTTCCCCTGGGATTGACCCCAGGCAATCACTTTGTTACTGGGCTGCATGCCTAGTGCCTTGTGCCAAACTTTTATTTTCATTATTTTGAAGTTGGTTTTATTTTTAATTCCTTCTCAGAGGAAATATGAGGTCAGATAACTACCTCTCATATGTTTATAATTCTCAGATATATGTAGATTTGATTTATATTTTGTGTGTAAGAGTCCATTGAAGAAAGCAAATAATTAGTAACTGTTAAAGGATATTTGAATAACAGGATCAGTGGTGAAAAGCATAAAGAATGCTAAAGGATGTAGGAGTGGTAGATGAAAAGAATGGATCCTATATTTGAGCTAAGGATGAGTTTCTAAAGAAGACCTTCAACCTGTGACTGAAATGCAGAAATTGTTGAAAATGACAAAATGACACGAACATTATTTTTTTTAGGGTCAGAATGTCTCTGTACTATTGTGTTAGCAAAATATGTTGGCAATCCACCTCTGTAACTAATGGGACGCTTGGTGTTGTATCTCCTGGCCTATCCTTAAAGCAAGGTCCTGGGGGAAGTTGTTGGTTGCTGGCTACTGCTAGCTGCTGTGCATTGCAAAATGCTGATGCCAGAGAAGTCCTTTGTGCAGTGGGAACCAGATACCGGAGAAACCATCTTATATCAGAGCTAGGTGTTAGTGAATATTGCCTCTGTGGAAGCCTGTTAAATGAGCATACTGGGATCTCACAGTATGACTCTCTCCTGTTGATCTCTATGTATAGCATTATGCCAGTTGGTAAAGGGGAAAATGCTAAAATACTAATGGCCTAAAATCATGTTTTTTTTTTCTTTTTTTAAACAAGCGTTTAAAAGTGAATTTGATGTTTATAAGTTGATAACTGCATACTTGTCTTCCTTGCCTTCTACCTACTCTCCTTTTCTTCTAGTTAATGGGATAGATAATGGCTTTTTATATGCTTAGCTAAGAATTATCCAGTAGAACATGCAAATGTAATGATGTAAAAGATTTGGGAGGATTTCTGGATTCTGTCACATAAATGAAGAGCTTTTTTAGGGGCAGGACATAATCAGTTCATCTTGTAAGACAGTTTGGTTGTAAGAGAAAAATATTGGTATTTGCTAGATGAATAGGGATGGTAATAGGAGTTAATGGTGCTTCTCTTGAGAGCATGTGTGCATGTATTTTGAAAGCACCTTAGGTGCTGAAGGCATCTGAAGAGAGAAGAGGCTGTGAAATAGTGGTATAGAAGAGAAAGTGGACGGGGTCCAGTAGTGTTGTAAACTGTGATTCCACCAAGCAGCGTTCACATCGCTTAGAAGCTTGTTGAAGTGTGTGTTTCTTTTGATGAGAACTTCTATTTCCTTAGGGGACATAGGACTATTTAATTTATTACCTGATCTTGATTCAACTTTGGTAAATGGAGTCTATCAAGAAAATTGTCCATTTCATTTAGATTTTCAAATTTTGTTGTGTATAGGCTTTTGAAGTAGGACCTAATGATTCTTTGTATTTCTTCAGTGTCTGTTGTTATGTACCCCTTTTCATTTCTGATTTTTTTTTGATTTGGATAGTGTCTCTCTGTCTTTTAGTTTGGCTAACTAAAATAGAGAGGACCTAGATCCCCTGCTGAGATGTAGCCCATACAAAGCTCAGTCTCCATGTGGATTCCCTAGTAAGGGGAGAAGAGACAGTTTCTGACATGATCAAGTTGCCTGCTCCTTGATCAGTTCTCCCCTGGTGGGGCAACCTAGCCAGCCCATAGAGGAAGAGGATCCAGGCAGTACTGATGGGACCTGATAGGCTAGGGTCAGACAGGAGGGGAGAAGGACTTCCCCTATCAGTGGACTAGGGAAGAGGAGGGAGGAAGAGGGAGGGAGAGTGGGATCAGGAGATGAGGAAGGGGACAGTAACTGGGATACAAAGTGAATAAGTTGTAAAATAATAATAAAAAGAGCACATTTCTGGGCTCCTCCGGGGCCTTTTGCATCCAACTCTCTGAGGTGAGGCTTTGCACTAGGCTCTGGTAAACTCATCTAGCCTCATTGAACATTCCCAAAGTCCCCAAATAATCTTTTTTAAAGATAGGAAAAAAATCTATTGAAATTTTTATCATAAAGAATTGACAGATAATTAAGCAGACAGATATGATTGAACTATTTTAACTAATGTTTACATTAATTATACTAATTAATATAAGTATAGCAATGTATAATTGTATACATGGGTCACATGTAACTTTTATGATTATATCTGTTAAAAATGAGAAAGAAAATAAGCCTTAATTTTAGCAGGTTAAAAGTAGATCTGAGGATTTAAGTCAAAGGTTCAAGTATTGCTTTGTATTCAAGCAGATAGTATTTAAGTTTAATGTATAAAAGATGTGCTAGTGGTGGTTAAAACAAGCATATTGTATTATCTTTATATACAACTCAGATTATAATTCAGTAGTTGATCCTATCACTGTTCTCCCCTGTATACTTGTTACATTTGATCCAAGCAGACAATCTTGAGTAAATTTTTATTCTCCCACCTCTTTGTGCAAATTGAAGAATATGAGTTTACAGAGAAATGACCATAACATTGAATTAATGATAAATAAATCTTAACATTTCTAATATTCTCCAAAAATAAATTAAATCTAGAATTAAAGCTGATTCTTCTCTACTAATTTATGAAGAGTTTGTCTAACCAGAGTCAGCAGCTTGGGTATTTGGGACTGTGGAGAGGCTGTGAAAGAGGGGCAAAGGTATTTCTTAGGTGCTCTGTTTAGTGCTTGGACACATTTGAAGTAGAGCTCTAATTTTTTTCAATTTGTATTATTTTTCAGTTTTTCGACCTATATCTGCTAATGCCAAACTTCAGATGAATCGAAGACCAGATTTTGACTTTTCTGACCCCAAAATAAACCTGGATGTTGAATTACATACCATAGCAATTGAGTTTAATAAACCACAGGTGATTTTCTTTGGTGACATTTAGGTTGAGTTACTGTTTAATGAAAACTAAGTTAAGATTTACGTGTTTCCTGAAATTTGGTTATATAACATTTCGTGAAAAACTCAGTAATTTGACTTTTACCTTGAGTAGTTGAAGAGGAACCCTGAAATATTTCAGAGCTTTTACTTTCTTTCCCTAGTATTTCAGTCTCATGGAGCTTCTCGAGTCAGTTGACATGATGCAACAAAACCTGCCATACAGAAAATTCAAGCCCAGTGTGCCTCTTCACTACCATGCCAAAGAATGGTAAATGCTTTGGTTGTTTGGAAAATTTTAAACATGTTAATTAATATTATTTTTAATATTTAAGAATGTATCACTAAGCTAAATTTACTATGTTTTTAAAGCAGTTGTAAGATTTGGTGCAAACTGATTTGGACCTAGCAATGTATGTAGCTTCCTTTATGTGTTACTGAATTGACTCAAGAAATTCTTCAAATGGAATTTACAACTAGAAATCCTAGAATAATGTAGTTTTTATGTACTGGAGTAGGGTCAGCAGTTTTTAAATAATTAAAGCTCACCTTGTTTTGTTTTTCCCCCTAAATTTCCCTAATTTACTCATTAGACCTGTATCAACTCAGCTTGAAATTTGGTATCTCAGACAGTTCCGTAGTCTTATCTGTGTAACCTTATTTTTAAATTTAAAAATCTTGCTATTCTTTTTTTAAGTTCTAGTTCAGTGTCCAGAATTTGTAGGTACTCTTATATAACTATTTCTATATTATTGACTAGTTTCCATTTATGCCTTAAGCTGTGCAGAACTATTTTTTAACAATATTGAATGTTTTGTTTATTTTATGTTGCAAGATATAGTAATAATTAGTAGAGTGTTACTGTAAATAAAGTGTTTAGATAGCATACTGTTTTCATAGTTTCCTTATTGTAGTTACTCATAGTAGAAAAAACAAATTCAGTTGTTTTGGTATTGTTGATTTGGTAGTAAGTGTGGGTTCGTTCTTTTTTATTTATTTTTTTTTAACTAGGTGGGCTTATGCTATAAAAAGTATTCTTGAAGTAAATGTTTGTCCCAGATTACGGATGTGGTCATGGAATCATATTAGAGCTCATAGACAGAAAATGAAACAATATAGAGAATTTTATAAGAGAAAGCTAACAAGTAAGAAGCCATCTCCTGAAATTCTCATGTCTCTGGAGGTTAGCATTTTAAAACAATCATTGGATATTTTGCGGTGCATAATTTCTCCTTAGTGTTGTTTGTCTTTAAAACATTTACATGTATTTATGTGTGCATGCTGGTGGTGCATGAATAGAGGTCAGAGAGTAACATGGAGTTATTTTCCCTTCTACCACGTGAGTTAGACAGTAGGCATGGTGGCAAGCATGTCTATCTGCTGAGTCACCCCTGTGTCCCTTCTGCCCAATTGTTAGTGACTGCTACTTTTTAATTATTTAGTCTTTTTACTGACCATGCTCTGTCTCTCTTATTTGGATATGTTTCTGCTTTTATTTACTACACCAGCGTATGTGTGTTTGTGTGTGTGTGAGTGTGTATGTGTGTGTGTGTAAGTAAACCTTGCAACCCAGAATGTAAGATAACATATTGAAGGTGTTCTATATTCTGTTTTCCATTGTCTTTCCTTAGTGTAGTAGCTTATATTCTAAAGTTGGATATGTAAAATTACTGTACAGTTAACAATTTTTTTTCTTACATTTTCAGGAGTTGGAGAGAACCTTGGATGTTTTTAATATAACCATAGCTAGACAACAGGCAGAAGTTGAGGTAATTTCAGATTATCATTAAATTGATAAGAATAAATCAAAGTATTATATGACAGGTAATGTAGTATCAGTATTGTGCAAAATACTGTTTTCTGAAGAGTTGAAATGTGCATTTTGTTTGTCAATAACACTTGATATGTTTTTGTAACATTTGTTCAAATAAGTCAAAGTTTTTTGTAAGCAATTAGGCTTCTGAAAGTTTTGGAGTTCATAAGTAGATGCAAAGCTAATTCTCCAGCCTGCAATTTCTCTTACCTTGTTAGACCACAGGGACAACCATGTGTTACTCCAAAGTTTTGTTTGGTGAATGTTATAGTTACTGTGTTATGTTGTTAGTATGTGTGTTTATTTGCATTTATTCACCTCAAAATAGGTTCATTGGAAATAATCTTGCTTCCATTTCTTTTGCTTGCTAAAAGAAAGATAATTTATCTATTGGAAAACTTGTTTATTTTAGGTAAAGAAAGCTGGATACAAGATTTACAAAGAAGGAGTAAAACATCCAGAGGATAATTCAGGATGGTTTAGCTGGCTGTGGACTTGGTCAGAATCAAATGCTAATCAACAACTAGATGTTAAACCTGGAAGTATGTTCATTTCATTTTGTATTAGTATAGTTAAGTGTGGAAGTAAAGTTTTTCAGAATTTTTTCTTATTAAGATAGATAATATAAATAAGTATTCATAATGATAAATTGTTATCAAAATTATAAAATTACTGTTATTTTGAGTTATTTGTTCAATAAAATAGTTGAAGCTATCCTCCAGATGCTGCAGAAGAGCTTTGCACTGGGTGTACTCAATGCAGCACATGGGGTATAGTGATAGGTAAATAGAAGTCTCAGAACGCTTTAAACCACAGGAAATTTATTATTTTTTTTAAAGTTGCTTCTTAGGAAGATTTTTTTTTCTTCCGCCTTCTCTTTTTGGGAAGTGTAGGTGTGTATGTGCTGTGGAGTAAATCTAGAGCCTTGCTTATATTTAGGCATGCACTGTACCTCTGTGTTACTGCCTCAAGTCTGTAACTATTTTAAGTAAGCAGGTTTTTGTTTGTTTTTTCCTGGGAAGTCCCTGTTGTTGAAGCTCAGTGTAATTTTCTGACTCCGATCCTAGATAGGTGGGATTACAGACAACATGATTTTTACTCCAATAATAAAGATCATAGCTATGCAGAGTTAGGGACTTAGATATGTGATACATCTTGGATTTCTCACTTATCAGTATGATGAAGTTTGGTGCTCTAGATCTATGTTATACATCTGTAAGTGGAGAGACAGTTAAGATAGTATTTAAATATACTTTGTATTGGTTAATACTGTGCCTAGTAAGTTTTTGCTTAACACAGACAGTGAAAAAAGTATATTGCCAAAGCTTTGCTTAGCAACCATTTTATTGAAGAATCATTTCTAAATTGCCAATACGAATCTATAGCTATTACTTGTAAAATATATTACAATAAAAATAAAAATTTGTTGGGCAGGAAGATGTCTGAGTGGTTTATAGTGTTGTTTACAAATTTGGTGACCTGAATTTGGACCTTAGATCCCACATAATAGTAGAGAGTCACCTTCTCAAAATTGTTCTCTGACCTTCACAAACACTCTGAGCATATTCTCTCTCTCTCTCTCTCACACACACACACTATAAATAAAACAAAAATCTAAGTTTTGTTTTTACTTAGAAAGCCAGGTAAATTATGTTTATTTTATATTGTTAGTAGTAAGACCATAAAGCACTTATTTATCATTTATAGTTCTTGAAGAAATGTTGACACCTGAAGAAAAAGTTTTACTTTATGAAGCAATTGGTTATAGTGAAACAGCGGTTGATCCAACCTTGCCAAAAACAGTAAGATATTTTCTTGATTTATATCTTTTTTTGTTTATATCTTTTAATATTACATGTGCCTGCTGTAATTCTTCCAGAAATTATATGTGGATAACATCTTTTTTGGTGATTATAAATAAAGATTTTATCTTAAGTCCCAAAATATAAATGAAAGTTATTTTAGTGATTCTTTGGTAGATGAAGGATTGTCTTAAAATTATCTCTGGTTTTGGGAATAAAGGAGTTACACAAATAAGATTGTTTTATTTATATATCTTTCTTCTCCCCATCCACACCTCTTCTCTTTTATTCTGGATATTCTCTAGTTTGAAGCCTTGAAGTTTTTTGTTCACTTGAAAAGGATGTCTATTGTTCTAAGAGAAAATCACCAAAAGCCAGAGTTGGTGGACATCATAGTAGAAGGACTTAGTACTTGGATTGTGCAAAGACCGGGAGCACAAGCCATGAAGTAAGTATAAATGGATTTTCTTTACAGAAAATCCAAATCTGAAAGATAGAATGCCAAGTTCTTTGACTATTGACAGGAAAATTGGTGTGATAACAGTGAAAACATAGACACACAAAATTACTCTTAGACTATGTGTGTGAGGAATATATAAAGTACAAATTCCAAGCTTAGACCTGGGTCCAGTCTCCAAGAAACCACATCATCTATATGCAAATATTAAAAAATACCCCCAAAATCTGACAATAGCTTGCAGACTTTGGAGTCTTTAAGTGCTGTGACTTAATGTACTCTTTTTTTGTGTTTAAGGACTTAGACTTTCCTTCTGTACTGTGTATATTTTTAATTGTTGATGTACTGTTCAGTAGAAAGTAACATATTAGCATAGAAAAACAGTAAAGAAAAACTAAAAAGTATTTGCACCTTACAGAAAGAAATAATAAATGTTGTCACATTCAGCACAACTGCAGGTCCCTGGACAGACCTGCCTGGGGTGGTGAAGGAATGAAGAAAAGAGGACAACAAGCTGGGATCGGGAGAAGTGGACTCTGGTGAAGAAACTGCAGTACCCCATAGCTCAATACATTCATTACACACAGTTTGAACACAGAGGTGGACTTTTGCATACAGTTAAGCAGAGTCACAATAGAGCAGAATAAGGAGGCAGGGTTAGCTAATCTTAGTAGTAGTAGTCTCTGTAGGGGAGAAGTCTTCAGGCTGCAAATCAAGGGGGCGAATATAATTGTTTTTAATCTTCATTTATTTATTAATTTGTTCATTTTATATCCCAAAAGCAACCCCCAACTCCTTCCTCTCCTCCCAGTACCACCCTTTTACCCACTTCCTCCCAACCCTCTCACCCCCATTCTCACTCCTCACACCTTATCCTCCCCTCTCCACTCCATCTCTCACACAGTTCCCTCTACTCCCAATGTCTATGATGTTTTTATTTTCCCATCCTAGTGGAATTCAAGCATCTTCCCTTGAGCCCTCTCTGTTACTTATTTTCTTTGAGTCTGTGGGTTGTAGCATAGTTATCCAATACTGTATGGCTAATATCTGCTTATAAGTGAGTACATACCATGTGTGTCTTTCTGGGTCTAGATTACCTCAGGATGATCTTTTCTAGTTCCATCCACTTGCCTGCAAATTTCATGATGTTCTTGTTTTTAATAGCTGAGTAGTAGAGAATACTCTTTGAACATCAGAGCAAGGAGCAGAGGGAGGCTTTGCTACCTCTCTGAGCTTAAATTTACCCCACCCCCCAGGGAGGTGGACAGTGTGCTCTTTTCCATGCAGCTGAGAGTAAGGTCCTTGGCCTGGCTGGGTCATGTCAACAGCACATATTCACCCAGGACTT